>NC_137267.1:40023593-40406093 GCF_053477335.1 Acartia tonsa | reverse complement strand
GCCCGGGGGGGTTAGCTTCAGGTTAGTCTAATGCTAATTTTCGCTTAGAATTTGAGTTTCTTAGCCTAAAAAACCTATATTTTGATAATTAACATGATATATATTGGAAAAAATGCACTTAACCCCTGCGGGCCAACAACCTAGCCCGCTGGGGCTACCTTCAGATTAGTCTAATGCTTAATTTAGCTCTAAATTTGAGTTCCTTGACCTAAAAAACCTATAATTAGATGTATCACAACATATGTATTGGGAAAAAGGCACTTAACCCCTGCGGGCCACCCACCTAGCCCCCTGGGGTCGGTCCCCGACTTGCTGAATCATCTTAAATAAAGTCCATATGAATAGATACAGTGTATTTAAGTTAAAACCCTAAGAAAAAACAATTTAAGGTAAGTTTCCCCATCAAAATAGACCAAAGAAAGCCTAAAACCCCATTTCCGCAGGGTTTTTCTTACCTAACCTAACCTTAAAATAAAAAATTTTAGATTTTTTTGCCATTTAGATGTAATACCTATATGACTAGGCTTATATACCAAGTTTGAAGGGTCTAGCTAAATTTTAAGACCATTTTGCTCACGGATTACGAATAAATGTCATTACGCCCCCCCCCCTTATATAGAAAATATTACAATTATAGGCTATAATGGTGTTCACACATACGCAATGATGATAGGTAAACAAAATCTTTAGAGGAAACTTATCGGTCGAAAATTTTGAATATTCCAATTCTAAAACCAACAAATAAAAGTTCCCAACGTTTTTTTGAGACAATAAGTAAGATAGTCTGGTTATGAAACTTTGGGTACTAGTGGTATTTACTTTCCTTGGATATTTTCTATGGAGATTGGTTGGTATATAAACCCTGTTCCGTAAATATATGAAAAAATTCATTTTATAAAAATGAAGATTGCGTAAAATTCAAAATAAAAGATTTTTCAGTGCAGCGGTTTTCGAGATCTTAAAATGCACACAGCTGTTCTAAAGGATAGCAAGGCTTATATACCAATGTTAAAATAATATTTATGTAATAGTTTTCTTTCTTTTTGTATTTTACGAAGACACACCCCCCACTTACTTTCCTATTCCACCTGAAATAAAAGTTTATTTCACCCAAACTTGGTATGTTCTAAATCGATCAAAGACCCCTATCCATAATTTTGATTGGGGGGGGGGTAATTACCCCCCCTAAAGTCTGTTGGGGGGGGTAAATACTCCCCCCAAATCTGTTGGGGGGGGTAATTCCCCCCCCCAAACTAATTTACCCCGGGGGTAAAATTTTTGGGGGGGGTAATTTAATTATGTAAAAAAAGCACCTACCTAATCTATTAAGTTAATAAGTACTATCCTATAACATAAAGTAGTAAGTAAGGTTTATTTGACTATAGCTTCAGATTTCATTACTTTTAATACTGAGTTCTCCTTTTAAGGAAAGCTTCACATAGATCCCATGATGTTTCCACACTATTATAGGTCAATACTTTGAGTGGTTTTAGGCTATTTTTTTCCTCCCTTTTTACCCTTTAGAAAACACCACTACTATTCAAATATATAGTAGTATCTCATTCTTTAGAACATAAAAATACAATAATTAACTCACTAACCAATGAACCAATATGATTATACTTTAAAGTGAAGCGTCTTATAGGTCCTGTTAAGTTTTATAACTAGTTTTGAGACACCCTGACATCCTCCCAAAAGAAATCGCCTATAGAAATTCTTTTTCATTATTTAATGAAATATTTAATTTAGTTAGGTATCTATTTTATGGAATCTTCAGTGCTTTACAATTACATCATAGATCCCCGGGATGGTTTTAGCCCTTATAAAGGCCCAAGCAAATAAAACATGATCAAACTATTAAATTTTTTGTTATCATGGTTAAGAACTGTTTTAACTGGTTGGACTATATTGGGGTATAGTCCCTTTTGTGGCAACGCTCTTTAATTTGCGTTTCTTCGTTTTTTTCACACAAGCTTCTCTTTTATTTCTAGCCCCTGCGGGGGGCCAATTGCTTAACCATGTGGGGCAATCACCTAAACCAATATAACCTATCCTAAAATAAACTATCAAAAGCCATTTTAAAAATACGACGAATTGCCCCTTAAGGGGCGTTGCCACGATGCAAATTATGTAAAAGACAATAAACAACAGGAAATTTAATTTTGATACCTATAATTGAAAAAATTTTGGAAATCGGACCATAAACACCAAAGGTATGAAGAAAAATGTGAAAAATACAAAAATAGCCTAAAACCTGCTTATAGGCAGTCTGACCATCATAGTTGTTTTCTTTAAACTACAGGATTCAGGAAATTTAATTTTGATATTTATGTCTGATAATTTTTTTTGAAATTGGACCATAAACACCAAATGATATGGAGAAAATTGTGAAAAATACAAAAATAGCCTAAAACCTGCTATAAAGCGGTCCTTTTATCTTTTATCTTTTATATGAGTCTCGCCAAAACTAAGACATAAGGACATACAGACAGACGGACAGACAGACAGACATTTCAAATTATAGAGTAGCTTCGATACTAAAAATCTAGAAATCAATCTAGCCCCTCAATTAACAGACAAATTAATGAAACATATGTCATAGGAATCTTCACTAAAAATTTCAGCTGTCTATCTTGTAAGCCAAGAAAATCACATTTCCCCCATAGCATTACAGATGGACGAACTGACGGACGGACTGATAGACAAAGAGAATTATAGAGTAGCATTGCTGCTAAAAAGCAAAATCCAGATTCATCCCACCTCAGAAAATGTCAATTTTTGAGAAAACTAAACAAGCTTTTTTTATGATTTCAATGGAATTGAATGCTTATTCTGTCCCATGAAGACGTCTAGACTCCTAACTCTTACCCGTTTTTGTACAACCCAATCTTTTTCTGACCTTTAAAAATAATAAAAAAATGTTTTTTTTCTCGTTCGACTTTGAGACCCAATAAGTACCCGTAAAAATCATCTCACAAAAATTTGCTTTTATACTTTTTTGTAGGCAATTTAACAACAAACAACTTATGTTTCATGTAATTTTCTGTCAATCGATTAGAACATGGAGATAAATGTCATTTAATGAAGATATGTCAAAATAATAACGATTTCGCCTAGCAACTGACTTTGCCCTGCCCTACCCTAAAGATTTTATGACTGACTGACAGTTTGCAATGATATAAAGCTTGATATTTCAACGACTAATGTACTACTTATTTTATTTTTGGTAACACAGTTCACCAAAATAACTTTAAATCTTTTTTTTCAATTAAAATATAACTTCACTTTTTTATTCTCGTTTAGCGTGTATGATAAATATAATATATTACACCTCAAGGCTCGAGTCACACTATGACTTTTTTTAGGGGGGGGGGGGCGGAGATTACTCCCTCCCCCCCCCAAAAAAAAATTTTCAGTAAAATTTTTTTTTTAAGAACATTCAATTTGGGGGGGGTAAATACCCCCCCCAAAATTTTTTTTTTAAAGAACATTTATTTTGGGGGGGGTAAATACCCCCCCCCAAAATCGTTGGGGGTGCATACGGCACCCCCAAGGTAGGGGTAATTTTTTTTTGGGGGGGGTATTGTTCAAAAAATTTTGGGGGTTTATGGCACCCCCAAAATCGTTTGGGGGTGCCAAATGGCCCATTACCCCCCCCCCCCCTTGGACGCCTATGTGTATGTCTTATTTTTGGGTGAGGCTTCGCTTCTTAAGATTTCAACAAGGATAGTTAGGTCCATAACAATTATTTGAAAATATTATTCTATAGAAAATTCATTATATGAAAAAAGCAGGGATTTAAAGGGATAATTCAATGGCCGATAAATTGATGTACATCACTTAACAAAATTACACAACACAAAATTAACCCATCTCCAATTAGTGGTTAAAACATATGAACACTCAACTTAATGAACCAACCAATCACAAATAATTAAAGTCCACAAATTTATAAGCTAACAAACACAATAATGTTATTATAAAACTTTTGGGACCCATTGTCCCCTTCCTTCCTGGAAAAAAGTTATACTACTTTTATATAAAAATTCTAAAAAATATTTAAACAATTAAAAGTTAAAAGTACTTTAATTTCTTTATGATTAGCTTTATTAATCTATATCTTTTGATTGTACTGTCACTGCCATAATTATCCTTGTTTTGATTACCCATATCGTAAAGTCTTCAGTTGAAGAGTAGCTTTTCTCTGAATATAAAGCTTGGACGCCAACAAACTTAAAACATCAATCAAACTTTTAGAATTATAATTTTTTTTATCCTCTAAAAATTTCAAAATAGTTCCCTATTACACGGTGTTCCATCAATACTCATAAGTTTTAAAAATCATTTAAAAAAAACTGTTTTAAAGCATCCTGTTGGCATTTAAACATAATAAAATATTATTTTTTGTATTTGTGTAAGAGTACATTTTGTCTTCCTATTTCTTTAATGATTGATGGTTCTCAACTATACTGAAAAATCTTGTATAGCATCGTATTACAGACAAATTTCCACATATATTAGAATAAAAATCATTAAATTAATACCAGTTTTGTTAGACCGGGCCTTAGGCACCTCGCAGCTTACTGGTTTTAATCTTGTAATTTTTCATTTTTATTTCCGCGGAAATCTATTCATAATACGATGCGATAAATAACTAATTGGTCATTTTCGGAGAACACCTTTTCGTATTCTAATTTATGCACATTTTGGGGTTATTGGAAGGTCTGCTCGTATATGTAGACGTAAATTAGAGTTTGGGAAAAATTGGCACATAAAAAAACTGGTGCCCAGAGTTTTATAACAACATTATCTTATTCATTGGTTAAAGAACTGTGAGTACTTTTATTGAATTTTGATTGGTTGGTTCAATTTATCGTCCATTGTCTCATACTTTAGATTCATTTGTTTTTTATAGACTACCTTTTTTTTGACAAAGTATCTATCTCATATGTTCCTTTTTTAGTATATTGATGAATTAACATTTTTAAAACCTACTAAGTTTGAATTATGGCGAAATTCTGACTAAACTAGATTAAAAACTGGCTTTTTTTATTTTCATTCGCATCTTTTAGAGTTATTTGAGAAGTCTAACACACCTCTACTGGCTCTGTGGTATGCAATTTGAATGATAGAGATATTTTTATTTTTAGAAGTCTAACACGCCTCTACTAGCTCTGTGGTATGTAATTTGAATGATAGAGATATTCTTTGAGGGGTCTAGTAGACCTCTACTAGCTCTGTGGTATGTAATTTGAATGATAGAGATATTCTTTGAGGAGTCTAGTAGACCTCTACTAGCTCTGTGGTATGTAATTTGAATGATCGAGATATTCTTATTTTGAAAAGTCTAACACGCCTCTATTGTCTCTGTGGTATGTAACTTGAATGATAGATATATTTTTATTTTGAGGAGTCTAGCATACCTCTACTAGCTGGCACATTATTTACGAAAAAAAACATTTTTCTGCATGAGGTCTCAGATTTTGATAAAAACTTCCAGTCCCCTTCATTTGGTCATAAAACTAAGGGCTGGGTGATTTTAAACCTGTTTAATCCATTTAAAGTCCAATTTTTCGCGCATTTTCTCGCTGTGGTGTTTTCACAATGAAAAAAAGGCATTTTTTCATGATTTTCAAGTTTAAAGTTTTTACATTAATTTTCAACTTACATACATGTTTTATATATCAAATTAATCCCCCAGATGGGTACAATATAGAATCACAAAAATCATGAATTACAGGGTGTCCCAAGAAAAATGTCAAAACAGGTTTTTTAAACTTTTGACACTGTCAGGAAACGAATTTTGCCCATTTCTTGCCTTGAGAGTGAATATCATCCATTTTACAACACATATGAAGTAAATTTGGCGTGGTAACTCCAAATTTGGACACCTGAGAAATTTTTGAAACACCCTATAAAAGTGATTTTTGCGTCTGTAGAGCTAAAAATTGGTCCAAATTGATTATTTTTTCAAATTAGCATACAAAGTATCTAAGTATGTTAGGCCATAGTGTTTTCTGACCAGATTACAATTTTTATATTTTTTGGACACCCTGTATTTTCAAAAAAATGAGAAAATTTTTTTCTTTTTTTTTCTTTTTTTAAGTTACCTAAAACTCATATAGATACAGATTTTGACTAATAACAATAATATTTGCCTATTTTACAAATTTACACCCTGTGCATGTTTTTAAAAAATGGTGGTTTTTGCCCCTTTTTGGAGGGAAGGAGTCGTTTTAGGACCAGAGACTATTTCTTCATTTTTGTACAACTTTTCAAGGCACATAATTTGTTATTTATACATCAACCGCCTCCGGCGAACCGTTTTGCCGTTATTCACCACCAAAAGCGGAATTTTTACCTTTTTTTTACCGTTCTCGAGGCGTTGATTTATCACGATCACTCTGAAATACTTTTATTTAGGCTATTTTATTTACTAAATTTCATGTGAAGTAAAAATTTTTGTGCATCTAACCGTTTTTCGTCAAGATGGATTTTAATTGTTAAAACAAGTGAATGAAGTGAATATAATATTAATAATTGATATAACATTAGTAATAAAAGAAACATAAATCACGTCCATTTAAAATTCCTTTTGACAAAAATGGGTTGAATATACAAAAAAATTTACTTCACATGAAATTTAGTAAATAAAATAGCCTAAATAAAAGTATTTCAGAGTGATCGTTGAGAAGTCTAGCACACGTCTACCAGCTCTGTGGTATGTAATTTGAATGATAGAGATATTCTTATTTTGAAAAGTCTAACACGCCTCTATTGTCTCTGTGGTATGTAACTTAAATGATAGATATACTTTTATTTTGAGGAGTCTAGCATACCTCTACTAGCTCTGTGGTATGTGATTTGAATGATAGAGATATTTTTAGTTTGGGAAGTCTAGCAGACCTCTACTAGCTCTGTGGTATGTAATTTGAATGATATAGATATTTTTTTGAGGAGTCTAGTAGACCTCTACTAGCTCTGTGGCATGTAATTTGAATGATAGAAATATTTTTAGTTTGAGAAGTCTAGCATAACTCTACTAGCTCTGTGGTATGTAATTTGAATGATTGAGTTATTTTTACTTTGATAAGTCTAGCGCACCTCTACTGGCTCTGTGGTATGTAATTTGAATGATAGAGATATTTTTATTTTGAAGAGTCTAGCATACCTCTATAAGCTCTGTGGTATGTAATTTGAATGATAGATATATTTTTATTTTGAGGAGTCTAACATACCTCTACTAGCTCTGTGGTATGTAATTTGAATGATCGAGATATTCTTATTTTGAGAAGTCTAAAACGCCTCTATTGTTTCTGTGGCATGTAATTTGAATGATAGAGATATTTTTAGTGGTTTTAAATTTTTATGTATAATATATGAATAACTAATTTGAATTTGTGTAAACCAAGATTTTCTTTGCTTACGATACGTCTCAATACATGCGTTATTATCTCTTTTAAACCATTGAAAGAGGGAACAATGGGCAGTTTATTACACCAGTTCCAAAAGTTTTATAATAACGTTTTCTTATTCGTTGTCTTAATAACTTGAAAACTTCTATTGTATTTTGATGTGTTTGTTTATTAAGTTGTGTGTCCAAACGTTTTAATCATTGTGATCTACGGAAAAGGTAATTTTGTGTATCATTATTAGGGATGTACATCAGTTTATTAGCCATTGTCTTATCTCTTTAGATGCAATACGGGTCTGCTGCTAATATATATTTATAGAGTAGCTGCACTTTAAGCGATTGTTTCAGGACTCTGAAGTCCAAAATTGCTGTTTTGTAATAGATTGATTAAAATGTTTTACAAGCCATTAAACTGAATAGTTTAATTTCTGTAATTAAATAATTATGTGCATTTGATTAAAGGGTCAGTTATTATTTTTTATAATTAAGGGTCACACAATTATTTTGGATACGGATTTAACTTCTTTATTTCGAACGAGAAAAAGAGATTTTGGGCTATTTAGAGAAAAAGAATCTTTAAAGAATTTAAGTTTAATTTATTATCAAATTATCTAACTGTAAGCTGTTTATATAAACTTATTAACACATAGTCAATTAAAAAACAAGGATGACAACATCAATAAAAGCGATTCTCAGACAATAAAAACAGTTTTACTTTATTGGCTACAATTATAGTGTAGCTTTTATTTATCACTTTGAAAATTTGGCAATTGAAACGAAATCTAAAATGGACAGAAGACTTTTTTATTTATACTTATGCTACATGAATTGTCAAAAATTACAGAATATTTTTTTTGTCAAAATATCAAAATGTTTTTAAAGGACCTACTTCTTTTCTAGTAATGATTATAGAAATTTTAAGCTTTGTAAATTGTAACAGTTACAGGTTAACCATCATACTAACTTTGAAATCAATAGGATAATTCTAACATGTCTAGAATATCGATAAGAGCTAACCGTTCTCGCTCATCATACGGACAAACGTACGGATCTTATGATAGAAAAGCTTCGCTTAAAAAAACTGTGAAGCATTGCATAATTGCCGCCGTAGCAATAATTTAATTAATTCAATAAATGTCAAATATTTCAGTAAAAATAAGTCATAAATGAATTTTAATAAGTTCGCATGTGTTTAGTTTCTACGAGTAGTAGCGAAGCTCCTCTACTTTTGTATATTGTCTGTGTGTCTGTCACTTTTCATTTGTTAAATATGATAAAACCTCTATAAACTTAGGTGGTTCATTAAGTAAGTGTCCAAACGTTTCATTAACTTTCAACCACTAATTGTAATCTGCAAAAGAGATATTTTATGTATTATTATTGAGTATACATTAATTTATCGGTCATTGTCTTTTCCTTTAGATCCCTGAAATTGAACGCTTTGAATGCAAGACTTAATTTTCAATGTATCTCCGCGTATATAGGCATCATATATAAATAGGGATTAAAAGGTTAGGTAAGTGAGTTTAAAGCATTAGCGTGCAGTATGGGTGCCTATCAGGAATTTAAAGGGAGAAGACAATAACTAATTAATTCATTGTACATCCCAAATAATGATACACAAAATTACCCCTTCTTTAGATTAAATTTAGTGGTTGAAACCTTTGGATCATTAACTTAATAACCATAATTGGGGTATCATAATTGGGGTTGTACATCAATTTATCGGCCATTGGTTTATCCCTACATGATAATTATACATTTACCCCTGCAGGACTGTATATTACACTTGAATGACCGAATATGGAGGTGGGGGTTCATTTGATGTTAATTCATACATCTTCCTTAATAACATGGTGTCCCCTCACTCACGCAAAATTTGTATCAAGTGCAAATTGTTTAGGGATCTAAAGGGATAAGACAATGGCCGAAAAATTTATGTACATTCCCAATAATGATACACAAAATTACTCTTTTTGTAAATTACAATTAGTGGTTTGAACATTTGGTCACTCAAATAAATGAACCAACCAATCAAAATTCAAGTTCCTAAGGTTTTTAAGCCAATGAATAAGAAAACGGGCACGTTATATAAAACTTTGGGGACTAGTTTAATCAACAGCCTATCGTCCCCTTTCTCTCTGAAATTGAAGTTCATATAATATTGTAATCTGGTGTAAGATCCAAGTAATAATAAATCCATTGATATTGTGTCTTTTGAAACATTTTGCGAATTTGAGAATTTTACAGTTGTGATGTCACTATAACATCTGTACCAAATTATTATACATTGGATAGGCAATGCTAGGACCATGAACGATAAATTATTCTTCACTCTAATTCTTATGGTTTATTCTACCTTTGGTAGCTAGTAGTTAATATTTGAGAGGAGGTGCAAGAATAGTTATTTATCACTCCATTTTATAATAGTCAATTTTCCGCAGACATTAAAATGAAAAATTAAAGATTAAAACCAATTTTGTTGGAGGAGCCGGAGGCCCGGTCTAACAAAACTGGTACAAAAAATTCAATTAATTTCAATATTTTATTAATAGATATTATTCTATTTCAGGTGTGTTCAGAATAAGCTATCAACATTTAAGTGATATAAAAGTTCTTTTCTCCTTAATTCACCTTCTCCCTTGAAAGAGAGTCGAGAAAATTACAAATTCTAAAAAAAAGTAAAGAATAAATGAAAACCTAACCCTTTCAATTATTGGAAACTTGAATATAACATTTTTGGAATAGTATTTTGAAAATATTACAATATACAATTGAAAAGATGATTTTCAACATAAAAAATATTCTAGATGAAAAATATGCAGAATTTATATTAATGATAAGACAAGCTTGCTAAATTTTCTTGATTAATTTCACTCCTGTTTGTACAATTAAGTCAAATTTTTAAATTAGTAAAATATTTTGATTTTTAACTAATCCGCTGGTAAAATATCAACATAAAAAAGTGTACTTAATATTATTGGCAGCTATGCCACTAGAGGCCTCTAGGGACACTTGAGGGAAGGATGGAAGTGAAAACACTCTACTTTTAATTTTAGTTTTAACTAGAAATAAAGTATCTTTTCTAATAGATGTATCTGTAACCCTCAAGAAAATAGTTAAAAACTTTCCATGGGCATCCTTTACAACAAACAGACATCATGTTTCTTATATATCATGAATAGTGAATACAAAAGGGTAGGGAAAGTAGAAAAATAGCCTAAAACCATCCAAAAAATTGAAATAAAAACTTACTTCTTTACTTAATAGTATCACCTTACCCTTATTCCTGCCAGCAACTTTTTAAAAGAAAGAAAATTAAAATAAATTTCACCCTGATTTTAATTTTGATAACAAATTTTCTGCTTGTAGATTTTAGATTTTAATTTTATGCCTTTCAAAAAAATCAACTTGTCTTAAAAAAGGGTTGGGTGTTGGTTTAAAATTAATAGAGTAATTTGAGGATTTAAAAATTAAATATTTAAGTTTTTTTAGAGGGAAGCTAATCTATTATTTCACAAATTTTTTTCACTTGATAACATGACGTCATTCGGGATACTTCGGCCAAAAGTTTATAAATTTATCAACTTTTTTATAGATACTATAAAGAGCTACACGTATATTATATTATCTTTTATTGTCTTATCCTTTAAGATCAGAGTCAGACTTAACCTTGAACATTACATTGTTTAAAAACAATTAAATATTACATTCTTTAAAAATAGGTTTTTATTCTAAACTTGAATAACATAATGGCATAAAAGGTAGAATGTCTGACCCTTAAGATCTCAGAAATAGCAAGACTGAATTATGTGCTTTGATAATGAAGCATTAAAAACCTTTTTTATAAAGCTAAAGTAAATAAATAAAATAATATCGGACAACCCCCCCGCCAGCCCCCCCCCCAAAAAAAAAAAAAAATACATAAACATCACCATAGATGCTGTGAGTATTGGTGCAAAAAATATGACGTAACAAAAGAAATTAGCCAATGAGAGGCCGTTATTGACCAATGGTAAAATTTATAGTGGACTCTCATTGGCTAATTTTTTTTGTTACGTCATATTTTTTGCACCAATACTCACAGCATCATCACCATAAAGTGTTTGGTCTATTTTTCTATATTGATTATATGTTAATATTTTTGCCTTTTAAGTTTAGTTTATTCATTACAATGGACGTTTAAAGAATCAAACTTGAAAATTGTTGCTAGATGTTTATTTAAAACTGTGTTGCTTTTAATCTACATTAAACTACGGGCATAAAACAGAAATCGTAATCATTAACACCTTTGTTGCTTTTTATTGGTTGGTTAATCAAGTTGAGTATCTAATCGTTTCAACCTCTAATTGTGATCTATATGAGGGATAATTTTGTGTAAATCATAGGGGATGTACATCAATTTATCGGCCATTGTCTTATCCCTTTATATCCCAACATTGTAATAGCCCTACATGGCATAGTCGCTAGTAAGCTTATAACATCAAGACTAAATTGTACTAAATATAATTTTGGTTGTTTTGTATGTTAACTGGTCTGCTCTGCTTGGGCCAATTATGAGACCTCTCCATATTTGGAATAAACTTAAATGGTAATATTCCTCCTAACGTTAATGTAGAGCACCATAGCCCCCAAATCAGGGATATAAAGGAATAAGACAATGGCTAATAAATTGATGTACATCCCAGATGATAATACACAAAATAACACGTTCTGTAGATTACAATTTGCGGTTGTAACGTTTGAACACTTAACTTAATGAACCAACCAATCAAAATTCAATAAAAGTCTGCAAAGTTGTAGTGTCAACAAATAAGAAAACGTTACCTTAAAACTATTGGGACTGGACTAGTGTAATAAACAGCCCAATGTCTCCTTGCTCCTTGTCCGTTAACCCTTTTTGCCTCCCCACTTTCCTAAATCAAACCTCCCCCCCCCCCCACTAAGTAAGATAAAAAGTTAAGCGGGTGGGGATACTTATGGTCTATTTGTTTATAAAGGGATTTTACCCATCAAATTATTTAGGCTTTTCCATAACTTGACAAACTATCAAAGGACTAGTTCTAAAACTGGTTCTTACACAAAATAACAGAATATTTTAGCTTATTTTAACCTACCATTCTAATGTTATTATATTTTATAATTACATCTCTAGAAATGTACCTTAAAACGTAGCTTAGTTCTTGGCGTTTTTAGAGCTACTTTTGGAAATATAAATTGGTTTAGTTTTGAGAAAGCACAAGTTTTTGTTTGTTTTTGTTTAAAATCTTTCAAAATTAAAATTGCTTTTTAATCAATTTTGATTTTTAAAACATACTTTATTTGATCGTTCTGGCCGTTTTGGGATTTTAATGGACAAACTGACATTTATTTAGGTTCTGTAGTTTATTTCTTGAATCTTTATTTTATTTCGAAAGTAATTTTACTGTAAATGTTTGCTTATATTATAGTTATATAAATTCTTTTTAAGTACACTTAAACAATTATTTTAATAGCCATTGGGGCATTACAAAAATTACCAAGAACAAAAATGTTTCATCATAGGGAGGGAGGGGAAAATGGGCCGTTTATTACACTAGTCCCCAAAGTTTTATAACAACGTTTTCTTATTCGTTCGCTACACAACTTTGGAGACTTTTAATGAATTTTGATAGGTATGTTTATTAAGTTGGGTGTCTAAACGTTTCAACCACTAATTGTAATTGTAAGGTATAATTTTGTGTAATATATTTTGGATGTAGGTCAATTTATTAGACATTGTCTTTATATTCCTGAGTGCAAAAGAGTACTGAGTACTGAAAAAGGACAGTAAAGTAGAATATACAGTGAGCGTACATGATTTTTGTAAATTTTTATTTTTGGTAGGTTTTTTGTAAAAAAGTCTTTGATTATAGCATATTCGTTAACAATTCTTAAAGCCGGCAATAAACAAGAATTATATACAGATATTCAACTTTCGTAACTTGTACAATTGAAGTGACGCACATACTGACACAAAAATATGGATTAAGCTTCGCTACTAGAAAGAAACTTGTCTGGAGATAGAACTAGCTGCAATTCAATTTAGCTGTTGTGAAGTTTCTTATAATTTATTGGTAGATTTTTTTCATGCTTAAGATCTCTACAAGTTAAGCTAAGTGAATGTCTTTTAGTTTGTAACTAAGATAAATTCATGGTTGCTTTATAATGGTACTTGGAGGGTTTTAAAATATTTTCTTGGGTGGAACAAATATAGATATGTGAACCCTCCTCCGAGGCCATATTTTTTATAAATGTAAATGTGAATTAATTAATTAGATAAACTCCTGAGATAAACTGCCCTTACTTTTCGTCATTCTGATTTTTCATGAATAAACCAAAATGTATTGTAATTTCGACAGTTGTAGAAATAAAATGATATTTTTCATTTTGATATCCTCGGAAAGCTGTCTACGTTGCGATGAATAACTAAACTCAGCCTTTAATATGTTTATGCTTGTAAATATATACCTCCACTCCCAAATAAGTTGAGAATGAAAAGGCGACAAAAATGAAAAATGTATTTTTTTAATGTGAATGTGTAGGAAGATAGGTGTGATATGAATTCCGCCAAATGTTTCACTTCAAAATAAGTATTTTTAACAGGAATTGATAGGAAATTGGATTGTAAATTACACTGTTACCCAAAGTTTCAATATAACAACTTTATCGTATTCGTTGGCTCAAAAACATTGAGGACTTTAAATTATGATTTGTTGGTTTTAAACTTTTCAACCATAAATTTTGATTTACAATAATACAGAAGGGGTAATTTTGTTCATCAGCATTGGAGATGTACATCAATTTATCGTTTTTTGAAATTGTGTTTTTCACTATTTTGGAAAACTATAACAATATGCGGAAGCGGTGGTAAATCTGGGATGATAGGTTAGGTTCTTGTGTCTTGTCATAAAAGATAAATATATTTAGAAGTATCATAGCCAGCAGTACCGCAGCAAATTAAAGGTACTGCCTATAACTGCGGTGCCTTAACCCTATAGGGCTACCAAATTACTAATATAACCTAACCTAAATTCATAAATAAACAAAAGAAAAACTATTTCAACAATGGAAGGGGAGGTTTGGTTCTGTGCTCAGCAGAACATGTTTCTAAAGATTCTATAAAAACTCTAATACATTATTTATACTGGTTATTTAAAGATGATTTAAACCAAAAACAGAAGAGTAAAAGATTCTAAGATACCAATAGAAAAATATGTAGAAATACAATGATATGATATGATAATTGGAGAAAGATATTTCTCGTATTCATTCGAATCCGGTGGATAGGAACCGGTTCTCATCCATACGAAAAAACTATGTCTAGCATCGTATTATATCCAGCTTTCTACGAATATAGAAATGTACAATCATAAGATTAAAACTTTTTTTTTAGCCGATGACTTCGTCACCTCGGGTTTAAAAATCTAGTTTTAATCTCATAATTGTACATTCTATATCCGCGGAAAGCCGTTTATAATACGATGCGAGAAATAACTATTCTCGTATTCATTCGAATCCGGTGGATAAGAACAAGTTCCCATCCATACGAAAAAACTATGTCTAGCATCGTATTACATCCAGCTTTCTACGAATATAAAAATGTACAAACATAAAGATTAAAACCAGTTTTTTAGCCCGCACCTTCGGCACCTCAGGGCTAAAAAACTGGTCTTAATCTTATAATTGTACATTCTGTATCCGCGGAAAGCTGTTTATAATACGATACGAGAAATAACTATTATACACCTTAAAATCGTGAAAATCTGCCGTTAGTAACTAGAAAACATTGGTAAAAAAAGGGGTGAAGTTTGATTTAACATTAAAAAAAGAATCATTCAACTTATTTTAGGATATTCTTATCCCTTCATTTGAATTTTTTAACCCTATTTTTTCCTTTTTTAGATAATAATATGCAATTAATGTTACTAAGCTAAAACTTGCTGAAAATAAATAAGAATAACAACATCCATATGAAGATAAGTCTTTTATTAAAATGCAATTTTTTCGTAGAATATTGTCATATTAATCTTTGCGCAAAATTTCAGAAGTCTAACTGCACCCAGGGAGGGAGTGGACATTGGGCTGTTTGTTATAATAGTCCCCAAAGTTCTATGATAACGTTGGCCTAACAACTTAAGGGACTATTATTGAATTTTGATTGGTTAATTCATTAAGTTGATCGAGTATCCAAACATTTAAACCTCTAGTTGTAATCTACAGAAAGGGTGACTTTGTGTATCATCATTGGGGATGTACATCAATTTATCGGCCATTGTCTTTTCCCTTTAGATCCCTGAACTGCACAAGTAGCCAAAAAACATAAATTTGCACACATCTCAATTGGCACAACAGCGAAATGAACGAACTGATGGAAAAAGTTATTTAAAGTAGATTCTTACTTGTCATAGGAATCTTCACCCAAAATTATCGTTCATAGCATCTGAGTAAATTGAACTGTTTGTAATGAATGTTGTCATCTTTGCTTTGAATGAATTTCCAAACTAACTTGCCTTTTTTTATGGGCAAGGCAGATATTTAATCCAAGATTAATGAAAAAAGAAATTTATCCCATTTTAGAGATAGAATCTGTACTTAGTGGTTTTTGTCAAATTGATAGGGGTTTTTTCTGCTGAAATTGTACACTATAGTATCTATAGATGAAAGGACAAATATATCTGGAATCTAAAGGGAAAAGACAATCGACAATAAATTTATGATGATACACAAAATTATCCCTTCTGTATATAACAATTATTGATTGAAACGTTTGGACACTAAGCTTAATGAACCAACCAATCAACATTCAATTAAAGTCCCCAATGTTGTTGAGCCAACGAGGAAGGAAACGTTGTTATAAAACTTTGGAGACATATGTCACAATCAGCTCAATTTTCCCTCCCTTCCTGCAAATAACTATTTTTTTTTTATTTTTACATATCTTTTCGGAAGGAAATTTATTTCTAAAGGTAAATCGATTAATGGTATTAAAATTTTTTTTATACTTTATCGTATTTTTATATTTATGTGCTTCACTACTTATAGATGTTGTCATCCTTGTTTATTATCATTTGCTATTTAACTACATATAGCTGGATTAGTGTAAATGATTTACATATAATCGATTATACTAAACAAATTAAAAGATTTTCTACCATAGCTTTATTCAAAGAAATGTTATTTTTTCTTCAGATATCCTATCCTTTACTGACAATAACCTTTAAATATTTATCTTATATCTTTACAATTGTTCAGGCAAGAGGGTAAAGTGAAAAATATTTTATATTTAATTTTTCCAGAGAGAGAGAGGGGACAATGGGCTGTTTATTACACTAGTCTAGTCCCCAAAGTTTTATATAACGTTTTCTTATTCGCTGGCTTAACAACTTTGGGACTCTTTGTGAATTTTGATTGCATGGTTCTTTAAGTTGAGTGTCCTTACGTTTCAACCACTAATTTTCATCTACAGAAGAATTGGGGATGTACTTCAATTTATCGGCCATTGTCTTATCCCTTTAGATCCCAGAATTTTTCACTTAAAACATTTTTACGCTTTCAAAGGTAGAATATCACACTTAATAATTTTTAGATTATTTTTTTCTTCATTATACGATCCCTGTCTCCTTGTTAATTTGCTAATCTTGTCATCTTTACATCTATTTGGCAATTCTTTCAATGGGTTTCATGCCTTTTTATTTAAGGTTTTGAAAAACAGCTAAATGTACGGACGGACGGATAGCGTTAGTTGTTGACTATAAGGGAACTTATCAGCCATGGAAATCTAAAAAAAAGTTGCTTTATCTGAGCTGCTCTGAAAGAATCACATATCCCATACAATTTTATCGACATTTTCAATTATCTCGCTACTTAAATCAAACAAGGATTTTAGTTCATTTTAGTTTTATTTACTTACTTCCTTAATAATCTTAACAACTAACTATGGCCAATATAAATCTTCTCTAAAAATTATAGTTTCTACCTCTACATATAGCATTTAATCCATGAGAGACAGAAATACATACATCCTACTACTAATGATATACGATTTTGGTGATAATGAACGGACACTAAAATTATCAGCTTATAATTGGCAGACTCAGTGAAAACACCATTAGTACAAGGACCCTTTTTACATTATGGCTTCGAAACCGATTAATATACGCTGGATTATTAGAACCGGTTCTAAGCCATAGAGAAAAATCATGTATCGTGTCGAAATGTAGTGTATTTTTCACTATTAATAAAACCATAAAAAATTAGTATCAATTTTGTTCGCCTGGGTCTTGTGCCCCATTTTGCCAACACAATTAGAATTGAGTTTACTCTCCGCGGAAAGCTGACTCTAACTTTTTAATATAGATGACTATTAATCTTCATTTGTTTCTTTTGTTATTAGTCTACTTTGTATATTATCCTTCTTGTTTTACTTTCAATCTTAATACTTCAAAAGCAATGTAGTTACAACACATTAAAATAAAGGATTGAAAGAAATAACACTCGTTATCGAAATGGCCGATAATGTTAGGCTTTTCATTTGAATGGGATTTGAAGGTGATATGAAACCCAAAGAAAAACCGTTTTTCACCAATAGTTTTTAGTTGATATGGCAATTAATCAATAGTCATTTATCGCGCCGTATTAAAATATTTTCCGCGGATAGAAAATGAACACAGTAATAGTGTCTGACTGATTATGACGTAACAAAAAAAATTAGCCAATGAAAGGCCGTTATTGACCAATGGTAAAATTTAGAACCTAGTATTAGTGTCGGACTGATTATGACGTAACAAAAAAGATTAGCCAATGAGAGGCCACTATAAATTTAACATTGGTCAATAATGGCTTCTTATTGGCTATTTTTTTTTCTTACGTCATAATCAGTCCGACACTAATACTAGGTTCTAAAATTTATAGTGGCCTCTCATTGGCTAATTTTTTTTGTTACGTCATAATCAGTCAGACACTTTTACTGTGTTCATAGAAAATGAAAAATTATAGTATTTAATCCACTTTGTTGGCAAAGGCCCGGGACAGCAAAACAGGGATTATTTCTATAATGTTATTATATTTTTTTTGTAAAAAGATGTTTATAATACGATATCATTCAGTAATGGCGGACCTGAACCATAGATTTAGAACCATATTGGAATAGATGTTTATCGCATCGTATAATAGACAGCTTTTCGCGGATATTAAAATAAAAATAAGATGAAAACCACTTTTGTTAGTCTGATTAGAAAAATGTCTGTAATTCGATGATATGCATGATTTTACATTACGACAGCGGAATTCATCGATTTTGAAGCCATACTAGAAAAGATTAAAATATTTAATATAAAGTTAATTTTTATCTTATTGAACTCATTGTGATAGTATAAAATAAAAAGAATTTGGCATAGTTCAGTCAAAGAACTCAATTTTCTGCCCAAATTTTGCAGCTGTTTTGCAATACTGCAAAATGTGATTTTATGTGGGCTATATATAAAAAATTTATAAATCACATTTACTCAGTATACAAGGGTACTTCACAAAGATATTATGTTATTAAATGATCATAGATTACTGAATCTTCAATGACATATTCAAGGCGTTAGTTTTTGAATTTCTTGTCCTCATTTTAAATATATATTTTTTGTGAAAACATATTTTTTGCAACTTTGCAGTTCTTTTTTAAATCCATTAAAATAAAATGCATCTTTTAGCTATGGAGAGAGACATAAGTTTGATTTTTAATCAACTTGATTCAAATGTATTATATTTAGAATTTATTCATAGATATGAATTTAGTGGCTAGGGGAATCTTCTCTGAAAATGAAGAAGCTTATCTCATATAGGAGCTGAGTTAGTAAAATTTAAACAAAGATGTCACATTTCTTAAGATTAAAGGAGAACCCAAAAATATGTTCTGATGTCTCTGATAGCAGCTGAGTAGGAAATATTTCCCTTATGGCAATACAAACACACTGACAGACAGACGGACGGACAAAGTTGTTATGAAAATATTTGTCTGTGTTCCAATTTTTAACAATGAATCTTGTTAACGACTAATCTACTTTTTAATATTCTTAGATTTTCCCCTTAAGTCAGGGATCCTAAAGGATAAGACATTTGACGATAATTTGATATACACCATAATTATTACAAGCAAGATTGTACCAAGATCTAATAAATTACCCAAAATTTAAGCCAATCATTAAAGGAAATTTTATTTAATCTCTTATCAAAACTAGCGCCTACTCCTCTAAAGGGTCTTTAATGGCACTTAAGGTGGAGATGGAGTGTTGGGGTTAAGTACCTCCCCACTATTTTCTATTTTTTTGGTGATAATTTTTTTTGGGGCCATTTTATTTTAGAAGGCTGAAGATGCCCCAAAATAGTTTTAAACCTTCCCTGGACCTTCATGTAAAGGAGAACCATATTGGTTCACCGGTTAGCTAGATACTTAGATACAGAAAAAAAGCTTACTATTCTATTATTAGAGTAGTGTTTAACAAAACCTAATTGTCCTGAAATAATTCTTGACTTGAAGAATATTGGGAAATAAAATAGTTCAAATTCTTCTTTTCTATTCCAATTTCCTTCGAAAGAATAACAACATTAGGTATCATTTTAAAAGGTTAAATCCAAAGAACGATTCTTAAATGGCTATTTTAACAAGAAAAGTTAAAGGTAGCTAAATAACTGAACCAAAATAGTTAATTTGTACTCGGAAAAGGTTTTTAACCCATAACCCCAAAACATTGAAACAAATTAACAAGTTGTTCAAACAATAAAGTAAAATTTACTCTTTAATATTAGCAGGGATCTTAAAGGATAAGACAATGAAATATATTTTATGTACAACCTTCTATAATCACCTGTTATGAAATGAAGATTGAAATAATTGATGGAAAAGTTTGGAAACTTCTAGTTTGAACAACCTAATAAAGTTTTTAAATACCCAAAGTTTGTAAGCTAGTAAATGAGGAAACGTGTTTATAAAACTTTAGATATTAGTGTAAAATACAGACTAATGTCCCCTCCTCCATAGTTATTAGATAGCTGAATAAAGGTTAGCAAAACCTAATTTCTAGATATACCTATTGAAACAAGTCGTCATTTTTATATCTAAATAATCGATAAATTATTACTTAGATTTTCGTTTACTCTAATAAAGCGATACTCGCAGCTGGCTAAAATAACGACCCCCCCCCCATCCATCCACCCCCTTTACCTCATTAATCCCCTCTTACTGGATGAACGAACAGACCACCAAATTGACGACACATTTTCCCCGGTCAATATATCCATGTATTCTCTAACCATTATCTAAATACAAGAGTGTATGACTAGCTTACTGCATTTGTAATTTTAGTGATAAAGAATGAACTCCCTAACCCAAAAAGTTATCTAACTAACTACACATGACAATAACAAATAAAGGCACAGTAGCTAGCTTAAACCATGGATCTAAAGGGATAAGACAATAGATGATAGATTAATGAACATCCCAATGATGATACACAAAATTACCCATTCTATAGATAAGATTAGTTGTCAAACACTCAACTTAATGAGCCAACCAATCAAAAGTCTCAAAGTTGTTACGCCAACGAATAACAAAACTTTGGGGACTAGTTTTATAAGAAGCCCAATGTCCCCTTCCTCCCTGAGTTAAACCCAAGGCAGAAGCAATAAGCAGGAAGGGAACAGACATTAGATTATAAATTATATACTGGTACCCAAAGTTTTATAAACACATTTTCTCATTCGTTGGCTTAAAAATGTTGGGCAATTTTTAAAACTTTTTTTGTCAAGATCTCTATAACCACAGGACCGATTAATTTTTCAAGTTTGAGGAAGCTTAACATAGGTCATGGATTGTTATAGATTATTTAAGTTTTTTTTTTTTGGTTTGACTTAGGTTTTTTTTCTTTCCGCTTTCTTTCTCAAAAAAAAAAAAAAATTTGTTGATGTAAATATTCACAAGAAGGAAGTACACCTCATTTGTAATAAGCTAATTATAATCCTAAATATTTTACTAAAATATATGTTCTTACAATTTTGTTTAATTACCTCTCTTCTGGCCTCTTAAGACACTTAGTTTTGGGGCTTTTTTCTATTTGCGATATCTGCTTTCTAGATATAAGATATGCTAATTTAGTTATAAACTTAATTTATTATTTAATGACAAAATTAATGAACCAAAAAAGTGTTTATTTTTATGAAAGTGTTTGATGGCATTTTCATTTGCTATTTAAAAAAATTATTTAGCCTTTTTTTAAAACATAGGTATACTGTCTAATTATGAAAGCAAATATGTACCAGGTATGTTATTTTGTTTGCTTTATGTGTTTTTGTATTTTTGTCTGTCTCCTACAGATAGGGAGTTGAATCCATTTTTATAGAAGCAGAAATATAATCTATGATTATGGTTTGGACCCTCTAAAACTGGAGTCTACCCTTCCACTTTCCCCTCTCTTGGTGAAGATATCTTCAACGCCGATACGATTTTTGAAATATAAGATTCCACTTTTGTCTCTCTTGTTGAAGATATCTTCACCAAGAGAGGCAAAAGTGGCATCTTAAATTTCAAAAATCGTATCGGCGTTGAAGATATCTTTACCAAGAGAGGGGAAAGTGGAATCTTACATTTCAAAAATCGTATCGGCGTTGAAGATATCTTCACCAAGAGAAGGGAAAGTAGAATCTTACATTTCAAAAATCGTATCGGCGTTGAAGATATCTTCACCAAGAGAGGGGAAAGTGGAAAGGTAGATTACAGTTTTAGAGGGTCCAAACCATAATCATAGATTATATTTCTGCTTCTATAAAAATGGATTCAACTCCCTAACTGTCCTATCTGTCTGTTTATTTTTGAAGGAGTTAATTGTTTTCACTGAAGAAGATAATTTATCCTTTTACTAAAGTAACAGGATGTCTGTTTGTCTTTGTGTGTTTGTACCGAAGGATCTCACTAACCGCTGAACCGATCAGGTTATCCTTAACAGGGTAGCTTCTCATAGGTCCCGGGAAGGTTTATAACTATTTTGGGGGAGGGTACCACCACCCTCCCAAGAGAAATCGCTCCTAGAAAAAAATACCCATCCTAAAAAAGAGACT
The DNA here is from genome assembly GCF_053477335.1 of Acartia tonsa. NCBI lineage: Eukaryota > Metazoa > Arthropoda > Copepoda > Calanoida > Acartiidae > Acartia > Acartia tonsa. The sequence continues at coordinate 40,383,559 of NC_137267.1, read as the reverse complement.
TGAACGACATATAAACCAATTATTTCTCTAATTAGATATTTTAAGTAAATAAAAAACATTCAAAGTGCCACTAGAGGCCTCTAGGGACGTAGCTAGTATAAACAACAAATCAAAATCTAGGGACGCAGGGAAAAAATATTGGTGAGGATAATTTATCGTCATTTGTCCTATATCTAGATCCTAGATTAATCAGATATATTTTAGGAGGGAAAGCCTCTGGAGGCATCTAAATTTTGTTTTCGAATGGAGGAAAATAATTAAATACCTGCCCAGGACTAGAGGCTACGCCCCTAGAGGCCTCTAGGGGCCCTTAAGGAGAGGGGAATCGAATTTGATAACACAATTTCTTATTTTAGATTTAAAAAGAAAAATTTTAAAAAAATTTTTTAGGGAGGGGGTAATTTTTTTCTAGGGGTGATTTCTCTGGGGATGGTGGCTGTACCCTCCCCCAAAATAGTTATAAACCTTTCCGGGACCTATGAGAAGCTACCCTGTAAAGGAGAAGCCGATCGGTTCAGCAGTTAGCGTGATCCTTCGGGACAGGCTAAAAACGCTTACTACTTTATATAATAGGATTATTAATAAAGTTATTTGCTTTTCTGGCCCTTCATAGAATTACCTTAATCTGAAAGTTCTTTGGTTGAGTATTTAAAAAGTAGTAAAGAGTAGAGCTAATATTATATAATTTAAAATTTATTGTAAAAATAAACCTCTGATCCTTATTGTCAAACTTGCATGCTGAAGTCATATGACATAAGATGACAAAAATAACATGTTAGTCATTAATACTTTTAAGTCGACTTACGCAATTGAAATGTTAAATTATTTGAATGGGTATGTTTTTGAAAAATATTTGTGGTGTCTAACCAGTGCAAAAATTATCATAAGAAGCCTTTTAAATGGACCATTTAAAGGTGGTATGAAAGAATCTTAGATGAGTCATCAAAATGCCTCGGGCCTATATTTGGCCTATTCGCTACAATAACGATCAACATTTTGTAATGCCAAACGATTGCGTCCCATAACGACAAATTTTAAAAAAAACTCTCCCATCTTACCCTTAAATATAGTATAAAATTAAGGGGGGGGGGGATATATGTTCTAATTTGATAAAAGGTGTAGCTTGCCCTATAGGAAGCTTTAGGAAAAGATAAAAGGCCTAAATCAATGAAAGACTCTATTTAAGAAATAAAACAGCCTAAAACCATTCTAGGAATTATATAAAGCTTCTCCAAAATTAAGTTCAATTAAGTATAGTGGTTAGCGAGATCTTGAAAAACAAACAAAAACTAAACTTGATATTATTTGTTAGATATTTTGGTTTTTACCAACTACCAAATATTGTCCAGTATTACTGCCTTTCAGTTAACTTTACCCATTCTCACTTTTGCACGTTTTGGTCAGAACAACCATAGACAAATAGTTTAATAGATTGGTGGTCAGGCAGCTTATTTTGCTTCGGCTTGCCTTGACATACTAATTTACAAAAATGAAATTGCCTTTTCATATTTTAAGTTTTTCATGCTTTTGTCATTTAATATTAATTTAGACATTAAATTGGGGATTCTGGTTTCCTGCATTTAATTCTTGCAGGCCTTATCCCCTGTTGCAAATATCTATAGACCTGCCTTATTTCTACAATACTCTATGGATGAGGTATATTATTTCTTTAGGTACTAAGCAGAATGCTTACCAAATGGTGTTGTTGTAAAACCACAAATGGATTTAATACATTTCTTCTTATTTGATTATTTCGATGTATTTTTTTTGTCTTTTTTTTTCCTATTTTCTTGTTTACTTATTTTCTTCTTGGTTATTGTTTCGCATTTGGTAAAGAAATAATTTTAGAAAAAACAGGGGAAATTTTGTCGTCAATTTAGGTTGCTACAATGAGTCTCAGTTCTTTCAGTAGGAGGGAAGGAGAAGCGGTAAATGGGAGGGGGGTCGTTAAATTAGCCAGCTGGAAGTAGCATAATATCAGTGTATGTGAGAATCTCTCACACTATCCCCGTATTGTATATCAATTTTTACAGGGAGGGAGCAGACATTGGTCTTTTTATTACACTAGTCCCCAAAGTTTTATAATTGCTTTTTCTTATTCGTCGACTTTGGAGATTTTTATTGCATTTTGTTTGTTTATAAAGTTGAGTGTCCAAACGTTTTACCACTTATTGTTATCTACAGGAGGGTTTATTTACTGAATGATCATTTGGGATGTACATCAATTTATTTGTTATTCTGCATTTGAAGAACACTATTTGGGCAGCAAGGAATGAACACCCCTTGTATTGGTTAGTCAGGCCTTTTTTTCTCATACCAGGCGTGATTTATACTTGACAGTTTCTTAACATTCTACATCTAACCAATATATTCTCAAAGTTGGATAGCTAGACAATAGGATAGATGGACTGTTAATTTTGATACCCTTTAAACATTTTTTAAAAAATTACAGTTTGAATTATTATTGAAATAATAGTAATTTTGTAGTAATTAGATGTCTATTTTATAAAGTTAGATTTGCTAGTAACAAATAATTTTCAGACGTTCTATTGAGTCCATGGACGAAAATGCAATAATCTTTTTTTTCATTTTTAAAGGCATTTGATAAGAAAGCTAGACTTTTTTATTTTTAAAAATCTGCGCTTTTTAATATTAGCTTACTGAAAATTACATTACCAACTGGAACTGCATATTAAACATTAAATGTAATTAAATGTTTCCTATATGCTTTTCCCTTATACAAAATTATTATAGAATACGTGTATATATTGACAGTGGAAAATTTGTCAATTTAGCTTGCTAATATGGTCATTTTATTGGTCACTTTGGTCATAAAGTAGGAGGGGAGGGGATGGGGTGAAAGAGGTAAATGGGGGGTATTGTTATTTTATCCAGCTGCGAGTATCACTTTATTAGAGTACATGAAAATCTCGTGCACCAACCAAGCAATACTATTTCGATTCTTACACATCCCTCTAATGTATTTGCTACAGTGTCCTTTTGCGAAAATAAATCACTTTGCAGACTTTATGTTATGCGGAAACGATGACACATCGTTTAATTTTTGGTTGTATACTATCATCAGCTATTGTCAATAATGGCGATATCCAAAATATAATCCAACAGTACAGGGAGGGAAGGAACATTGGACTGTAAATTATTCTGGTACCCAAAGTTTTATAAACTCGTTTACATACTTGTTGGTGTAAAAAAAGTGTGTATTTTTTTAAAATCTTGATTGTTGCTTTTAAAATTTTCAATCAATACCTTGATTCTACAAAAGGGGTAATTTTGTTTATCATCAGTACGGATCCATTGTCTCATCCCTTAAGATATTTGCGTCTTCAGAGGAAGGTTTGGATCTTTTGTTGTAGACAATATATTGTCTGACCGTTTTAAATTGTTTCAATTTCTATTCCCCAGTTTTAAGTAAAACTTCTTATGAAATTGAAATTTTTATGATATGAACATAATCAAAAGTTGGATTTTTTTTATCGATTAAAAATCTTGTAGTTTTACAAAACTTTTCTTTCATTAATGTAGCTACCACTTTTCCTTGGTTTGATTATTCTACTTTAACTCTGTTATGAAGTAACCTTGTCTCCAAATTTTGTGAGGTCCTTAATTTTCTCATTTGTTAGCATACAAGTTTAAGGTAAAGGTTTAATATTAGCGGGCAAGGAGGGATAGAACAATTTAAGATATATCTAGAATATCTAAAAATATTGTTGAATGTACCAATTACGCCCATAAAAAGCGCAGCAATAAAGAAATACAAATAATAATAAAAAAGAAGAATACAGTAGACTATAATACAGTAGTGATGTATAAAATATTCAACGTTAGTAACCTAACTATTCTACATATATTTCAGTCACATTGCTTTTTATAGTTAAAGACTGCAGAGATACTATATTTTTAACAATCAACGTGTCAGTTGGAATACATTTTAGATTGCTTTAATCGGTAAAACTTGAGAAATAATGAAAATACTAAAAATAAAAGCGGTTGTAATCAGGTTAGATGTCTGTCATATTAATAACATTCTTAAACAAGCACAAAAGCAAAGGGAATCTACATAAAAAAATCAGACTTATGTATTTAAAAGCAGAGGAGAAAATCATTTTCTCTGTCAGAGAGGTGGACATACGGAGATTTAATAGAAGCATCGCTACAAAAGAGATAAATATCCTTCATTAAACGTATCCTTTATTCTGATTGTTTGAAGAAACATTGGTAAATATATCCCTATTCAAACTATTTTGGACATGATTGCTTTTGTTACGGGCCTTATTTATATATTTATAATTGGCAAAATTATAGTTTATACATTTATATAAAATTAACAAGGTGTCTGTCTGTCTGTACTAAGTAGCTTTTCATATGTCATGATAAGGTTTACAACGATTTAAAGGAGGTTGCCATTCCACCCCCCCCCCCCCCTATAGAGAAATCAACTTAAGAAAAAAATGATCCACAAAAAAATAGCTTTTACTTTTTCTTTTTAAAACTAATATTGAAAGTGAGGAGGTCGACTTCCTCCAACTTCCTAGAGGCCTCGCCCAAAGCTTACAAAAGACCAAGACTTCAAAAAGATACTACATAAACAGCATATTGTTTTCCAAAAATATCAAAGGTTTTTAGGAGTGGTTTTATCTGATATACTATTTAATAATAATTTTAGAAACAATCTTATATTGATAATATTATAACAGGAAATAAATAGGCAAGTTTGTTGCAACGTATACTACTAAGGACACATATTTACAGCATAACTGATTTTTAGCAGGTTTTAAAAATCCACTTTAATGATTAAAAAACAGCAAATTTACAGTCTTATTATACTGGATTATAGATAACAAAATCGCTGTAGAACCTATCTTGTTTTATATTTAACTATCTTATGAATAGGCCCCCACAGAGTTGGGGCCAGGGGGGGGGGGAGGTTGTAATAGGTTACTACCAGGAATCTTAAGGATAAGTACAATGGCCGATAAATTAACGTGCACAAGCATGAAACACAAAATTACCCCATTTGCATATAAAAATTATTGGTTGAAAAGTTTGATCTAAAGATTTAACCAAATTACCCAATATTTTAAAGCTAACGAATTGGAGAACTTTGTTTTATAATTTTGGGTAACACTATCCTGCAAGTACACCTGTTAAAATATTTTTAAAGTTGGCTATTTATTTAAACAGGCAACTAGGAGGATTGTGTGAACACCCAGAGAAAGAGAGAGAGGGGACCATGGGCTGTTTGTTACACATCAAGTCCCCAATGTTTTATAATAACGTTTTCTTATTCGTTGGCTTAACAACTTTGGTGACTTTTAATGAATTTAATTAGTTTTAAGAAATGAAGTGTCCATAGGTTTCAACCACTATTCTTAATCTACAGAAGTGGTAATTTTGTTTATCAACATCTGGGATGTTCCTCAAGTAGTCGATTATTGTCTTTTCCCTGTATATCCCTGGTGAACACCCGTGTGACAAAGGTCACCCCTGTATGTAACCTCTTTAAAAGATCTAACCACGATCCTCTCAGGGATACAGGGACTGGACTATGGATGATAAATGAATCCTACCCTAATTCATTCCTCGTGAACCCTGATTTAATGAATAAGAAGAAGAGTTATTGATCGAAATGGAAAATTATCTGTAATACTATGCTATTCATAATTTTTCAGTATGGCTGTGAACCGGTTCTAATTCACCGGATGTTAATTAGTTTCGAAGCCATACTGGAAAATTTGTAAATATTAATTTGTTTGACATTAATCTCTGCGTGTCACTGTACTTAAAGCCTTTTTATTTTAATCATATACCATCTATAAGATGTTTCTGCACACTAACCAAAATATTTTATTATTTATTAGCAAAATAAATGTTATAATTTTAAATGAGTAATAATTTGCAAATGAAGAAATGCATACAAAAAGTTAGACAAAAGAGGAATTCCGAAGGTAGGGAGGGGACATTGGGCATGTTTATTACAATAGTCCCCAAAGTTTTATAATAACGTTTCCTCATTTGTTGGTTTACCAAAATTGGGGACTTTTGTTTAATTTCTATTGGTTGGTACATTAAGTTGATTGACCAACTACTAATTGTAATCTACGGAAGGGGTAGTTTTGTGCATCATTATAGGGGATATACATCAATTTACCGGCCATTGTCTCATACCTTAGATCCCTAAAAATCATGTGTAGTTCCGCTTTCATTCTTTTGTTAATCACTCTATGTAACATTATAAAAACACTAAAAGTATGCTATATGTATTAATGTAATGCCACGAGGGTGGCATTTTTATACTACAGGAGTTGATACCACACAAAAAAATTGTATTAATAGATATAGAATATACGTGGATATTATTACATGAAAAAGTTGTTGTCAATTCAGATTGCTAACATAGATATCACTTATTGGTCAGTTCGTTCTTCCACTGAGAAGGGAGGGGATTGGGATAAAGGTTGTGGATAGTCAAAGACCATTAAAAATTTACCCATACCCCGGGTGTGCCGTAGGCACCCCCAACCATTTAGGAGGAGGTATTAACCCCCCCCTCCAAAAAAAAAACACAGTTTTTTTTTTGGGGGGGGGGGTAAAAAATAAAAAATCTCGTAACAATTTTTGCGCGCTTCACGCGCATTTTTAATACTATATATTTAATAAAATTTAAATTACTCCCCCAAAAAAATTTTGCCCGGGGGTGAATTTGGGGGGGGGGAGGGGTAAACAAAATTTACCCCTGCCAACAGATTTCAGGGGGGGGGGTAAATCTAATTTAAATATAATTAGGTAACTAAAAAAATATTATAAATATCTTCGCATAAAATTTGCTGTTTTTCTAGAACAACAACTTTTGTATATTTAACATATTGTATTTTAATTGATATGCATGTCTTGGCTTCTGCTTCAGGAACATTATTATAATTTTAAAATACTCATTATTAGAATTCATGTTTTACTGTTATTTTAATGTTTTGTTGTTATGTATGTCTTGTGCTTTTATTAAGGCGAAGTTTTCTATATTTAGGTTCCGTCCGTCTGTTTGTAACGGTTAGCTCTTTTCGTTAGAATTGTCCTATCGATTTAAAACTTTGCATGATGATTCCTATAACAGTTAGGTACTTTTTTTGCAATTGTAGATATAATTTATTTGCTGTACTACTTATCGGAGATCTTAAGGGATAAGAAAATAGCCGATGAATTGATGTACAGACCCAAATGATGATACTCTAAATTATCCTTTCTCTAGATTACAATTAGTGGTTGAAACATTTAAACACTCAACTTAATAAACCAAATAATCAAATTTATCTAGAAGTGCCCAAAGTTGTTAAGATAATGAATGAGAAAACTTTATTATAAAACTTTGGGGACTAATGTAATAAACAATCAAATGTCAACTCAACCCTCCCCCCTCCCTGACTACATATTATTTTTATTTTTAAAATTATGTTTTCAAATTTTCAAAGTTTTTTATTTCAATCAATCAATAATCAGACGATTTTATATTATAAGATAACAAGAATGGTAACATTGTAAGTAGCGAAGCAAATAAATATATACCCAGTCGTCTGTCTTTTAAATAAGACATGAAATATGTTTGCTCATTTTTTAAAGGAATTATTAAAAGAAACTATTATATCTTTAAGGGACGCCGAATAAAGACATTTTCATTATAAATATTTCATGTCTGTTGTACACCAATGGAATAAGAATAGTTATTTCTCGCATCGTATTATAAATAGCTTTCCGGGGATATAGAATGTGCAAGTAAATGATTAAAACCAGTTTTTTAGGCCCGAGGTGCCAGAGGAACGGGCTTAATTTAATTTATGATTTATTATTAATCTTATGATTGTACATTTTTATATTCGTAGAAAGCTGGATATAATACGATGCTAGACAAATTTTTTTTCGAATGGATGTGAACCGTTTCTTCCTTTCTTGTCCACCAGATTCGAATGAATATCAGTCATTTATCCAGGGACAAGGGAAGTATTCCTTGACCAAAAAGTCTATTAAAATCACGCAATCTAATCACGAAACCTTTATGAGTGTGTAATATTATTGATGATTCAACTATTATTAAAAGGGGCTTGTAGTAATTATGTCTGAGTATAAGTTCGCTAATCTAAATTCACTAAACCTCATCAAATGTTTGTAGATTATTAACAGGGATCGGCAGCCGCACGTAAGCCGCGTGTAAGCCTCAGTGATATTGTCATTTTAATACTATAATATTCAGCTGGATGTATAAAACTGCTCTTTAGCAGACAATCCTTCTTTCTGAAATTTCTTTTTCTGCTCACAAGCAGGTTTAAAAGTGAGGCTGAGGCGCGGCTGCCGAACCCTGATTATTAATGTTATTAGCAGACCGATTTAAAAAAAATAACACAGTAGGGAGATTAAAAAAACATTTTTAAATACTTCCTAAAAATAATATCTTTAAATATTTTTCCTACCCATAAAATTTGTAACTGTTTAAAGACGAAAAACAAAATATTTTGACAAATTTTTACTTTGGCTCATTTTCAAACACTTCCTAATTAACCCTTTAGAGCAAGTTAAAGTAAAAGTTTCAAATTGATTCAATAACTTAAAAACATCTTACTTTAAAGCTCAAAAATAAAATCCTTTGCTCATTACTTATTAAAACAAGGATGACAACATCTATAAAAGCGAAGCTCTGAATTGGAAGGAAATCGAACATTAACACTCATAGAGTGACAGAACTGAATAAACTGAACATATGTCTATGCAAAATTGTAAGTAAATTTGTTGCAAAACTTATTAAATACATGTTACTGTTTAAGGACATACTAACGTTTTTAAGACTAGTTATAGAGAAGCTTCACTTATAACACTATACCTTGTTGTAATAGGAATCAGTATTAAAAAAATCAGATGACTAGGATTATTTGAACATATAAAGATTTGTTGTAAAAAAAGTAAAAAATCAGCTTGTTTTAAATAGACGTACGGACTTTCTAGTAATGATTATAGAGTTGCTGCGCTTATCAATTTGTACCTAACTGCTATAGGAATTAGCATTTGAAGTTTGAAATCGAAAGGACAATCCTAACCTTTTTAGATTACCGAAAAAAGCTAACTGTAACGAATGGACGTACGGACGGACTTACGGACCGACCCTAATTATAGAAAAGCTTCTTTTAAATAGACGTACGGACTTTCTAGTAATGATTATAGAGTTGCTGCGCTTTCGAATTTGTACCTAACTGCTATAGGAATTAGCATATAAAGTTTGAAATCGAAAGGACAATCCTAACCTTTTTAGATCAACGAGAAAAGCTAACTGTAACGGATGGACGTACGGACGGACTTACGGACCGACCCTAATTATAGAAAAGCTTCGCTTTTAAAAAATAAATGACCTAGAAACATAAAGAACTAAATTCTATTTGACGATCAACTTAATTTAATATAAATCATAAAAAACATATATTGGTGCCTTACCACAAAGTTGCCTATCAAGCACTGATCCCCCTCCTTATTTGAATTATATCTTTTGGTTTCTTTAATGCTATACCAAGACTCCCTCCCCTTTGGTCGTTTACAATTTGTTTTAAATTAATTGTCGGGAAAGTGGGGATTCTGTGCTCTACAAGGCACTGTGGGGGAAATTCCCCATATTTTAAATTCTGTGAAAAGTTTGAAAATGTTAATATTCGGAGAAGATTGGTTGTTTTTAGTATTGCAGTACATAATAAATCATGATTTCAGGGAAGCTTCTAATTTACATTACCCATTTCGCCACTTCCCTCCAACTTGTTTCACAATTAGAGGCAAGAAGTTGTCAAGAAATACCAAATTAAACCACAACATATATTATAAAATTTAGGATTTGGAAAAGAATAGTTATGTAGTTCAGAATTGTATTGATAGGTGTCGTAAAAACTTTTTTATGTAAAATTTTTAGATGAGATAAATATCTAAACAATCTTAAATATTTTTGAAAATATTACAGCTATCCACTCTTTGGGATTTTCAATAAATTTTATTCACTATTAAACATATAATTTACGAGTAGTCTATGATTTAGATAAAATATATAAAATATGTAAAAAGCATTATTCAACTCGTTCATCTCAAAACTAAACATGGAACTAATCTCTGACTCTCATTTTTGCATGGCTTGTAGTAAAGTGAGCAAAAACTAATATAATAATGCTTGAGATTCGAATCAAATTCTGCCAAAAGTTGCATAATCTCATCATCTAGTTTTAACTGGAAATCTATGAAATCAGCTCTAAAGCATTGTTTGCCAGAATAGCCTTCCCTTGTCCCTGCATTTATCTTAATAAACAGTTGAGGAAATTGTATAATTCTGAAGACGTACAGACATACTCTTGAAATTCTACCGTAGCTACGCTACTAAAATTTTTTTAACTAAACAATAAACATAGCTAGCTTGATGAATAAATGTTATCATAATTTAATCATATTGTCTGAACTGAAAGAATAAACAAACTGCCTTTATACAAGTCAAGAATAGAGGAATTATTCATTTGAAAAAAAAGTTTAAAATATAAGAGAAGCTGTTCGTCAATATTGGAAAGTTTTTTAGTCCGTCATTAATAGGCACTAACTGTCTAAAGGAGAACCATATCGGTTCATCGGTTACAAAAATCAGACAGAGAGAAGACATCCTGTTAGTTTTATTTGAGTCTTGAGTATTCAAGCTTAATTTGCTTAACTTAGTTTATCTTATAAAATAAGTTGCATGTACATATGTAGTTGTAATTTCCTTTTTTATCGACTGTTTAACAAAATTAAAACTTATATTGCTAAAGGTACTTGCGACAGGTAAAAATGGGACAAAGGAATGTAAATTACAAAGTACCCAAAGTTTTATGGCCACGTTGGCACTTTTATCGAATTTTGATGGGATGATTCAAAATTAGTCCTGACTTTATAATCATAAATTATAATCTACAAAAAGAGTACTTATCGTAAATTAGCTTATCACTAAATATTAAATTTTATATTTCTTTAGATTAATTATCCCTAGAAGCTTCAATTTTTTCAACAATGGAGAGGTACTTGAAATTATTTTGTATTGTGTTATAAATTAGGTCAGATACGGATATAACCCCTAAACATATCAGGGATAGGACAATGGAATATGAAATAATCATCTCTAAATTTTTCATTAAAAATTCTTCCTTGAGTAACTTGTAAATTTTGTATAGTTTAGTCAATAATATTAATAAAGATTATAAAATAAGATCCCAAATAATGATGAATAAAATAGCCCTGTGTATAAATTATAAATATTAGTTTATTAGTTTGATCACTGTACTGCTATTAAGACTGATTCCTTGTACTCATTGCACTGAGCCTCGAGGACAGACAGCTCATGAAGATTCTCCTCACGAGACCGGTCGACAGAGGGCATGGGCATAGCATCGCCCAGAAGGCGGTGCAGACGTATACCTTCGTTGACGAGATCGAGGGACTCCTGATTGGGAATTTCTTGAAAGGCTAAGCGGCAGGCATCACGAAAGCTCTTGCGCAGGTTTCGCCCAAAATAATACCAGTCGGGCATCATTTCGGAGAACACTATCAGCTGATGTGGCATCGGATCCGGAACCACAAACGGCACAGGGGCGGGAACTTGGACGTCAACCACTGGTTCAGGAGCGGGTTCGTGATGAGGCAGCACTAGGATCTCTTGAGCATCATCAATTAGGAGCAGCAGATTACTATGATTAGCCATTGTAAGAATCGGTGAATCGTAACTTAAACTTAATATTAAAAATAGACGTAAATTGATGGTTATCGTATGAGCACCGGAAGAACAATGATTAGTTAACAATAAGGGCGCAATTAAATAGAATTAATCAAGTCACGTGACATGTCCCGGCAGGTCCTTACAAATTGGTTAGATTTACCCCTACCCACCAAAATTAAATAAATTAATTAACAAAGATAACCCCGGACGGGCCAAAACACATCTTGCGCAAAGGTAACTCCCTCCCCAAAAAAACACTCAATTTTGTCTCCCCCATCCCCCCCAACTCCCCACCCGGCACAACCTCCTTCTTAAGACGATACAGTCGGCTCCTTTGACCTCACTGACACTCTAAAATGACTTTCTAGTATTGTTGCCATTTAAATCATAAGAAGGGGAAGGGGTGGTTAAGATATGTTTCCCGGGAGCCTAGCAACAACAACAACGCACGCTCAGAACATATGGTTTTGTACGTTCATCACAGATTCTTTATGTTTGATATTTAATAATATGTCTGTTGGTGCGTATGCATATGCTTCATTGACTACCAAGACTAGTCGACCTACCCATTTATGCATGATACCTATGCCACCCCATCATTATAAAAATAAACTTCTCAATCTTCAAGCTACCTTCAAATTTTTCAAATTTTCTCTACATTTTAAATTTACTAAATTTTTCTTAAATTCTAAATTTTTTAAATTCTTTAATTCTTGTTAAATTCAAGGTTAACTTAGTCTTAATCATTAACAGTACTATAGCGCCATCTCTCTAACAATTATGATATTAATCGCAATTAAAGAATCACAACAGATGTATACACTTATTAGTTAGTAACTTTTTTTTTTCTAATCATCATCAAATTAAATCTCTTTAATTTTATTCTTTTTACTCTTTATATAAGGAAAAACACTATTATTAACCAAAATAATGAAGTATTCGACCTTTTCATAAGTATTTTATCTTATTAGAAATTTTATCGAGACATTGTGGAGTATGGTACGACCATTGTTACAACAATTGTGAGGGTAACAGTGATTGTACTATATCAAACCATAACATATTGTCCTAGAAACCCCACCCAATTGTCCCCCAGGCAACCCCCGCAAACCCACCCTTGGGACACCAACGGTCACATGGTCACGCTGTGTTCTTTGATGCTTGGATCAGGTGCATGACGCCTTTTTCAGGATAAGGACAACACGGCGTGTGAACTAACCAAATGGCATGTCGGTCCTATGAACCAAAATCACAGCAGTGATTGGTGTGATCTAATCACAACCACGACATCCCCTATAGGCAACCAGTAGATACATAGTGTATGGAAACAATCATACTAAAATGTATAATTTAAATGTATAATGTAAATTGTAAAGTATATTGTACAACGGATGGGCCAACAACACTATGTGTTTTTATCCAATCCGTATAGCCATGTGGCTATCTTTTCCACTGCAATATTGTATTCTTCTGTTTTCCGAAATAAATTATTATTATATTATTATTATAGTTTTAACCATCCAATCAAGAATTTTGATAATAGGCAAAAATAGTAAATCTTCTTTTTAAAAAAGCAGTCTATCTTTAATAGCGGCCGAGAAAATTATGTTTCCCCCTAAACGTAACTGACAGACGGACATTTGGAATCATAGAGTTGCTTCCTTTCTTTTAAAAAATTGACTAGCTAATCAACCCTATACGTATTTGTATGTATAACATATAGAATAAATATGTTATATTATTAGCAGGTATAAATATTCAGTAAAATAAAGTGTACAAAAGTTGAAAAGTGAAGTTTTAGCAGGAAGACACTTGGGCTTTTGACTGTAAAATATACTGTACCTAATGAAAATACACATAATTAAGTATACTTAAGAGTTATGGGTACTCTTATAAAATCTAACTATTATAGGTTCTAAACCAGTCTCCAAAGGTCCACTACAGATTTTAGAATACATAAGAATCATTTTGTTTATCATAATTGGGAAAGAATAATAATTTGTCGTCCATTAAGATTCTTTTTTTTACGGGAAACATTCTTTGATCGTTAAGTAATCAAAAAATCTTTTCATTTGATTTTAGTATTCTTTTCTGTTTCCCTGTCTTTTACATATGTGTGTGTGTGTGTGTGTTCGTGTGTGTGTGTGTGTGTGTGTGTGTGTATGTGTGTGTGTGCCCGTTTTAGCCCATATATTGATTAAATTTTGATTAGGAACAATTTTAGCTCCGTATGAGATCTTAACCGTGCCATATTCGTAATAGGGACAGGCTACATTCGGTTTTATCATATTTTGTTCAATAATAGTATACTAAGCATCTAGGGGCTATGGATTCGAAAGGGCAGAGAGGCTGTAAAAATAGCCTAAAACCATCGATTGACCCATTTAAGACTAAAATAGAGAACCCAATCGGTTCAGTTGTTATTGAGATCTAAAGCTTCAGGCAAAAAACCTTGGTACTTTATATGATAGTAGCTAGATGTATGTTTGTCTGTCTAATAATAAAGAAACCATTAGACTTATAGGAATCTTATATTTACAGTGCAGGTTGTAAGCTGTTTTACTCTGTAGGATATGGATCCAAAACTATCCAATCTCTTCATTTTTGGGTTATAACTTATAAAGGATTTTTTTATCGTAACGGACGAACGGACGGACCAACGCTAATTATAGAAAAGCTTCACTTTCAAAAATGAGTTAGATATAATGTAAACTTACCCAGGATAGCGTGGGTAGATAAAAGGATAGGTAAACCCATTGTTAGATAACGAGTTGTTTCTTATATCTATAAATGGATATAGGATATATACGTGGATATATTGACAGAGGAAAATTTGTTGTCAATTTTGCTTCCTTATTTATTGGTCAATTCGTTGAGAGGAGGGGATGGGGTAAAGCGGGTAATGGGGTACCGTTTTTTAGCCAGCTGCTTGCATCACTTTATCAGAGAACATGAAAATCTGGTGCAAGTAATAACATATAAATTTATGAATACGTCAGGGGATCCATGGAATTTGTCAATATTACTTAACATATTTAAAAACAAAACAGCAACATGCTTCCCGTATAAGCATTTTCAGAATTTTACCAATTTTGCGGATGGTTTCATTCTTAAAGTAGAATCTCCAGAAGCCTACTTAGATTGGAGAACTCAATTGGTTCAGTGGTTAGCGAGATAATAACAGATAAACAGAATAGAAATTAAAACCTTATGCATATAACAAATTAACAGGATCTTGTTTGTCTGTTTGTCTCTACCGAAGGATCTCGCTAACTGCTGAACCAAAATGCAGCTTCTCATATGTCCTTTATAAGCAATTTGGAGTGGGTCATGCCGCCCTCACAATATAAATAGTCCCTAGAAAAGAAATACCAACAAATATTTTAAAATGCCGCCAGATGCCTTTAGGGGCATAGCCGCTAGTTCAGTCATAAAATTATGAAAAGGAAGACATATATATGATAAATAAAATATTAATTGACCAAGCTTCAATTGAATGATAGCACTTCAAAGGGTTTATTTAATTCTTAGTTCCATGGTCAATCATTTAATATAATATAACAGTAGTGTGGCACAGTTTTAGGTCTTTATTAAGTTGTAATGTTTAATTGATTTTATTTTAGAAACTGTCTCAAATTATATATGTCTAAACATTTCTTTGTAGGGGGTTATATTTGAATATATCAAAGGCATACTCTTTAACTTTAGTTTTTTTTAGAAGAATAGTTTTTTATCGCATCGTATTATAGACAGTGTATTTAAATGAAAAACTTACATGATTAAAACCAGTTTTGTTAACCCCGAAATGCCGAAGAACCAATTATAATCCAGCGGATATTAATTTGTTTTGAAATCATACTGAAATAGTTATTTTTCGCATCGTATTATCAACAGCTTTCCGCGAATATAAAATGTACAATTATGAGATCAAAACCAGTTTTTTTAGTTTATGAGTTTAAATTAGTATAAGTTTTATTATAATTGGGGATGTACATTAATTTGTCGTTCTTTATCTCATACATTAATATCCCTGAATATATTATTTTTAAAATAAATGTCCTTGAATCCTGGAAAACAGTGGGTGGGGTCAGAATAGGAGGATATAAAAACAAAACATACACAAAAGAAATCATATGTAGAGCAAAAACTTTAATAGATGTTTTCTAAATACAACATTTTTTTCCTATGTTGTAATTTGCAATTTTAGAAATAAATAAGAAAAATCCTTCAAATGGGTAAATTAGTAAATAAAAGTAAAATAATAGAGAGACATGGGCTATTTGTAACTCTTGTCAGCCAATAGCGTTGGAAATATTAACACAGCCAAGTCCCTAAAAAAAGAACAGAAAGCAATTTGCTAGCAGACAAAAAAGGTCTCCACATCTTGGGCTAGGTAGTAGTCTGGGTTATACATCTATAATTATACAATTATTATATTAAAATTAAATTTACTTATTGACAGGTATTGTTTATCATTAAAATCAAGAAAAGGCATAGGCAATAAGATAAATTTCCTAGTAGCTGCAATATTAGAAGTTAGAACCATGAAAATGTTCGAAAATATTAGCTGGTTTTTAAGAACACCCCCTTTCCCCTAACATCTTGATAACTTTTTACCCTTGCTATAGTTGAATTGAAAAATTGATTGTTTGATTAAGTCATGCTATTAAAATTTCATTTTTCTTCTTACTACATCTGCAAAAGAAATTTAATTGGTTTTAAAATTGTTAAAACAAATGGCGCTTTCTTAAATACCTAATTAATGACTCAAATCCTGCGGGGCCTTATACCTACAAGTTACTATACCTAGATGGCTTTTCAAATCCTTGCTTAATCTAACTTAAAATAAGCATACAATAAGTTATTTTCTTCAAAAAGTGTTAGTTAATGCAAAGCCGTTTAATTTGCTTTACTGAATCAAATTATAATAAACAAATATATGTCTGTAACTGAACTATCTTTTCTTGTCGATTTGGCATAAAGTCTCTAATTAAGCTTCTAATAATTTTTTGATAATGTAAATATACACTAATTGTCAAGTCATTCTTTGGATCCTAATGGACTGGACACAAACCTATAACTGTTTGTTGTTTTTATATAATTTATTTCGAGTTAAACATGAAACAAACTATGAATTTATGTATTTTTAAATGTTTATAATAGATAAATTACGAATTACGGAATATAAATCATGTACATTTGAAGTATGAGATATTATTTTTTTGTTTTAATAGAAACTCAAGAAAATCATTAAGAAAATCAGAATTTAGACCCATATTATTTAAAATTGATAAAGCAGATTTTACAACAAACAATGATTGAGAGAAACAGTTTAGAATGGTCCATCTTGATAAACATTCATCTTTACTAATTTTTAATGAGCGATCTTTGGCAATTAGAATTAGCAATGATAGTTGAAAAAATATTTCATTTTTAGCAAATATAGGGTACCAAACATTAAAAAGATAGAAATTTTCTTTGAGATAAATGAATTCAGGGGTATCATTATTAAAATAATAGTCTAAATATAAAGCAAGTGCATTTATGAAGAATTTTGGGTAAAGGCAAAAAAATAATGAATGTTCTATACTACTTTCTACATTACATAGATTACATTTGGTAGAGTCACTATGACCAAAAAGACCTAGTTTTCGTTTTGATACAAGAGTGCGGCATATTTGTTCAAAAAAGAAACTTTTAAAATATAGGGGTAGAGGAAGAGAGAATAATTTATTGAAACTCAATTCAAAAGACTCAGTGTCAGGAAAAAATAGACCATCTCTCAAACGAGTTTTTATTGCAGGATGTTGTTTTTTGAATTTATTTCTTAACATGATTTTGAAGTGTAGAGAAAATATTTGTGGATTAAAATTGTTTAGGTTAATGAGGGGTTTTCCTAAATTCATAAACTCTTTTTTGGTGACTACTGGAAAGTGGGATGCAATAGATTTCAAAACATTTAATTTATTAACTAGAGTAGTACATGCAGGGTTATTTGTTATTTTAGTATGTAGAGTAGGAAGTATGATAATTCTATCTCCAATTATTCTGTGGTCAAAAATATTTGCAACTGTAATGATATTATTTTGTTTAAGAAGGGAAATTTCATTTGATGATAATTTGTGTTTAAGCATAGAAGTAGAGGTTAATGAAATTTTTAAACAAGTGTTTTTATTAGTTTCCAAATCTTTTAAAAATGATATAATTTGATTAAAATATCTATCATTACAGTTAGGGTATATCGATTTAATGGAGTTCTTATTTTGAAGAAAAGTAGAGTAACCAAAGTTACTTAAAAGGTTATTTAAATCTACATGTTTGTGACGAAAAATAATTCCTAGAATTGAATTTGGATAAATAAAAGCATGATGTAGAGTGTTAAGTAAACTGGGAATAAAAATAGATAAACTTTGATTTTCTGGTTTTAAAAATTTTAATCCTCCATTGACAAAATCAAGTTCAATTCTTTTTTCTGAGACTTTGAAACGATGTGATATACCATCCATAGATTTATTAGACCACAAGAATTTAGAAATGATATTCCATAGTTTTTTTATTTGTTCAATATTAGGACAGTAAACACGAAAAATATGGAAACACATTGAATTAAGTAAAGACATGCAAAGATTACGTCGTTTGAAGATATTGTAACTATTTCTAAGGGGAAGAAACTTTGCTTTTTTGTTCAAATTATTCAATAATTCATCATAAGTGATTTGGGCAGCATTTTTCATATCAAATGATAAATGGATACCCAAATGTTTAAGGCTAGATTGAATAGTTCCTATTTTGCTAAGATTTGGTGGGATTGTACCATGGACGAGAATTTTAGTTTTAGAGAAGTTTATTTTTAAACCAGTACTATTTTCTAATTCATTTAGCATGCAATATAGTTTTTCAATATCCCTCGAGAATCGAATACAATAAAACCTCCAAGTATCGTCAGCAAATGCTAAAGATTTTAAAATTTTTTTACTTATTTTCAAAGAGATATGATGAAAAACTATAGAATCAAGTACAGAAGGAAATATATGATGTAAAATATTAAATAGAGTAGCGGCGCTTGGGCCTCCTTGTGGTGTTCCAAGGATAATGTTAATAAATTAAGAATAGCAATTTTCTACTTTAGCTCTAAAACGGCCTTTAGAAGTAAGGTTTATCCATGTCTGAGCAAAATTTCCATTAGGAAATATATGTTTAATTATTTTATGTAACACTTCGGGTATAATACGATCAAATGCACGCTGAATGTCAAAGCTGATAAGTTGGCTGTCTAAATTATGGGATTGAATGTAATTCATTGTTGCAATAGTAGAAACACTTGCAGAGTGCATATGACGTTTAGGGGTAAAGCCAAATTGATCATTTGAAATTATTTTGCTCAAATATGGAATCACCTTTTTGTTTAAAGATTTAGATTGTATTTTATATAGTGTTTCCATAGACGAAATAGGTCGTTTATTTTGTCCTAGTGAGGGATCAGTTCCCTTTTTATCTATGAAAACAATATTCCTATCCTTAATCCATGCAAAAGGAGAATTATCAATGTTTTTAACTAGATGAAGTTGATTTAGAGCTCGTGTCATGAAATTAGGCAATAAATCAAACAAGTATTGAAATAAAATTTTTGGTTCAGAGGACAACCCAGGAGAACTATTATTACTCATAGATTTGATAACATCCTTATATTCATTGACAGTACAAATAGGGGAAGTTAGATTATAGATCTGAGGATAAATTTGATCAATTGACAGGTGAAATTTCTGTAAGAAACTATCTAAATCATAGTTAAGTATAGAATTGGGTGAAACTGTTTTTGCATGCAATTTACTCAAATGATTAGCTATTTCTTGGGGGTCATTGTTTAATTGGTCATTAATCATTATGCAATGTTTTTGATTAAATTTACGTCGACAATGGCTAAAAGTATAAGAATTTGATTTTCCATCTAGTAGCAAGTTTCTCATAAAAATAGTTTCAGAGCGAGAATGTGTGAGATTTAGAAAATATTCTTTTTGCTGTTTATATAAAATATCGATTTCTTCTGTATTGTTGATTGTTGAAGCTTTTAATTTTTCTAAGATTTGGGAGATAGATTCATCAAATTTTTTGGTTTTAAGATAACTTTTAAGACGAAAATTGGAATAAAATTTATCATGATGTAATTTTAAATGTTTCAACAAAACAAACAGAACAGAAGTTTCTTCATATACAGTGTTTAAAAATGATAGATCAAATTCGATTAAATTTGGGTTATTTAAATAAAACTCAACACCTTTACTTTTTGAAATCAAATCAGCATTGTCAAAAAGGAAAGAAATAGACTCTTTTTTCATAAGATTTTGAAATTCAGAATTATTAAATAAAAATTTTTTCCAGGAAGGTGCACAATATTTAAATTTGGTTTTTGTCCCAATGAATAGAGATTTGTGATCTGAAAAGGAATTAAATTTGTAATCAATTTTGATAAAATTAGGTACATTAGTATAACAGTGATCAATTAGAGACATACTATTAATTCTATTACCACGTCCACGCCAAGAATAATTAATATCTTGCTTTAAATGAGCAGCTAAATCATATAAATTACATTTTTCTGTTATATTTAGAAAAGCATTTGCTTTAGTTTTATGAGAAGGATTTGAAAAAGAAATATTTGTATCTCCAATTAGAGTAAATTTTGATAGTTTCTTTTTACTAATAAATTTGTCAATGTCATTGAGAATTTGTAAACAGTGATTAGTATCGCTAGGCAGGTATACACAAATAAATTCATAAAAAATGTCAAAAACTTTTAATTTAGTATACATTGCATGACAAGAACTGATTACATAAACATCAGTTTTTTTATTTTCAATAGTTAAAATATTTTTCAACTTTTCACTAATAATTTATTGATTGATTGTATTAACATAAATTAATTAGAAACAATTAATTAATTCAAATTTATTTCAATAAACAATGAGCGTTGCATCTCTTTAACTTTGGCCCAATAAGTACTTTACATTTACTTTTTTAACCATATGTAAAAGTAACAGGATTTCTATCTGTATGTCTGTTTGTTTGTCTGTACCGACGGATCTTGCTAACTGCTTAACCGATATGGTTCTTCTTTACAGGGCAGCTTCTCAAGCTCATGGGACACAGTTATGGAATCTTGACCACAAAGTTTTTTTTATCCAATCTTGACAAGTAAGGTATTTTTGGAAAGAGGAATATACATAGAAAACGCCTATGAAAATTAGAAAATCCGCAGAAATCATATTTGCAAGTTATTTGCAAAAATCTGCAATGTTAATTTGCAAAATTAATTTCATGCCTTAAATGACTTATTTAGAAAAAAATCTTTTTATGAAATGTGTTTATCTATAAGTTTAGAACATACTTAAGGCAAAAAATTTTCTTTAGTGTTACTTTTTTCACCTTATATATGAAAAAAGCAGTTTCTCACAAATTATCATAAAAAAAGGTATAGGAACAAAAAATGTATTTTTTCTTGATGTAAACACAATAATTGGCATAAAATCTATCATCCTGAATGTAAAAATCAGATATAGAATCCTGTTTAGAGCAAATATAGAGCAAAAAGTAACCAAGACATTTTTGCAAAGCATGAAAATCTAAAGAAAATAGTTCTTTTTGCTTTTGATATACATATCAGATAAATGTATATAAAATTAGTGATCAAAAACTATAAAACAAGTTATATCTTTTTCAACCCTATCATTGATTAAAATGCACTTTTAAGTTTACTCATTACCAAAGTTGCACATAAAAACTCTTTTTATTAAGTTATTAAACAAAATAAATTCACATCAACAATTAGGCGTTTTTTAAAATGCAGTAGACCATTTTGTAGTTGTTTTTTTTTGGCCTTAATTTTGTTTAATTACTTCATAAAAAGAGTTTTTATGCACTACTTCGGTAATTCTTAAACCTTAAAGTGCAATTTAATCAATGACAGTGTTGACAAAACTTATAACATGTTTTATAGTTTTTGATCACTAATTTTATATACATTTATCTGATATGTACATCAAAAGCAAAAAGAACTATTTTCTTTAGATTTCCATACTTTGCAAAAATGTCTTGGTTACTTTTTGCACTATATTTGCTCTAAAAAGGATTCTTTATCTGATTTTTACATTCAGGATGATAGATTTTATGCCAATTAGTGTGTTTACATCAAGAAAAAACATATTTTTTGTTCCTATACCTTTTTTTTATCATATAATGTGAGAAACTGCTTTTTTCATATATAAGGTGAAAAAAGTAACACTAAAGAAATTTTTTTGCCTTAAGTATGTTTTAAACTTATAGATAAACACATTTCATAAAAAGTTTTTTTTCTAAATCTGTCATTTAAGGCATGAAATTAATTTTGCAAATTAACATTGCAGATTTTTGCAAATAACTTGCAAATATGATTTCTGCGGATTTTTCAATTTACATAGGCGTTTTCTATGTATATTCCTCTTTCCAAAAATACCTCACTTGTCAAGATTGGATAAAAATTCTTTGTGGTCAAGATTCCATAACTGTGGGGAAGGATTGTAACTATTTTGGGGGAAGGTTACACCACCGTGCAAAGAGCAATCGCCCCCTCCCCCCCCAAAAAAATATAACTAAAATTTAAACTAAGGCTTCTAGGGGCGTAATGGCTAGTATTAAATAAACTTTTAAATTTTTTTCATATACTTATTTTAGATGGTGTTATCATACTTGTTTTAAACTATGAATATATTTTAAGCAAAATTTTAAAATGATACTTAAGCCTTATCTTTTATCATTAAATTAGTCGAAACATAATTATTTCTCTTTAGGAAGTGGAAGTCTTACAATACTACAAAATCCTTAAAATAAAATAGCCTTTTATATATAGTATGGATTATCATAGTTTAGTGGCGCAGCTACTCTATAACTAGTATGTGCATATATTTTAATAATTGTTTTTAAAAATTATTATGTACAAAAATCTTACAAAATATTTGTAAAAAATCCTTTAAATTTAGATTTGTTTAAATTTTTTTTTCATTGACAATTCAAGAGTGCAAACATGCACGAAACAATTTGTAATGTCTGAATATTCACAAAATTCATTTTATATGTAAAAAATCCAAACTATTGCTGTATACTTGTTTAATATATACGTCTTTGGTTGTTTAGTACCATAACTATTTTAAAGTCAGTTGTAATTAGTAATTCATTAACAGATAAGAAACATAGACGATTCATCATATAAGATTTACAATAATGCCATAATTAATACAGCCCACACTTCTCTCTGGAACATCAGTTTGAAAACTGCATAAGGACCTAAGTAAGTTAGAATTAGATTTACAATAATGCCATAATTAATACAGCCCACACTTCTCTCTAAAACACAAGTTTGAACACTCCAAAAGAACCTTTATAAGTTAATATTAGATTTACAATAATGCCATATTAGCACAGCCTACACTTCCCTGTAACATCAGTTTGAAAACTATAAAAGAACCTAAGTTATAATATTTTAACGTGAGCTTAAAGGACGCCTGCAAGAAATAACACGCTTTAACTGCTAAAAGACTGCCACAAGAAGACCCAATACCCCAAATTATAAGCCTTCAGCTCTAATAACAAAAAAGTTTTAGGCATTTCAAAATAGCAATTTATGTACAATGGAATTTTGAAAGATTTCCAATGCTTATAAAAGAAAAAACAATATTAAATTACGTTGTCTAGACATAAAATTATAACCTTATCTTTGTCAGAAACTTAGATTGCCTGTAACTGATTACATTTTTACAATAAAAACACCACATTTCATAGTCAAAATCTATGAAAAAAATTCGATTTAAATTGCATTTTTAAACGAAAATCATAGCGGAAACAAAGGGGTACACTAATACAAGCTTAGCTGTGATTGGTTGTTAAGCTGATTCAGCCTTCTGATTGGCTACAGTACATTCGGTACAACGCAAGTAAAACTTAATTTTTTTTAATGATTTTGACTATAAAAATGGGTATTTTTATTGTAAAAATATAATTAGTTACTGGAAACCTAAATTTATGACAAAAATAAGCTTATAATTTTGTTTCTAGGCCACGTAGTTTAATTTTAAAGTTTTCAACATGAGCATTGCAATTCTTTCAAAATTTCCATTGTACATAAAATGTCATTTTAAAATGCCTAGAACTTTTTTGTTATAGAAGCTGAAGGCTTCAAATTTGGGGTATTTGGTCTACTAGTGGCAGTCTTTCAGCAGTTACAGCGTGGTATTTCTTGCAGGCTTCCTTTAAGGACTGATAAATAATCATTCAACTACTGAAAAAAACAATATTTAGAACAAAATGTATTCAGTAAACCTTATAGAAGGTTCTGTAATAAAAAAAACTTAATATCAGGGCTCGTCAACCACCCCCTGCCGTGCATAAGCCTCAAATTAATACCCACTTGTGTGCAATTTTTTTGAATCGAAGGATTGTTTGTTTAGGAACAGGTTCAGACATCCAGC
This sequence comes from Acartia tonsa, assembly GCF_053477335.1. NCBI lineage: Eukaryota > Metazoa > Arthropoda > Copepoda > Calanoida > Acartiidae > Acartia > Acartia tonsa. Next base: position 40,359,295 of record NC_137267.1, on the reverse strand, counting down.
TGAGTTTTAAAAAGTAATAAAATGTCGATTTCATTGAGGTTTACTCACGGCTGACGGGCGGCTGCCGAGCCCTGCTTAATATAGACAATAAAGTGATGTATATCCCCAAAGATGATAAATCAAATTACTCCTTCCTTAGATTCTAATTATTGATTAAAAAGTTTGAACCAACTAATCTAAATGTCTGCAAATGAAACTACTAAAATAGTTAGTCTGTGTGTCTCTAAAAGTAAGATTAGAATCATATCTGCATCAAATAATAGTTTAACCTTCGTTTAAATAAGTATTCGTAGAAACATTGTTTATATTAAAAAAGGAAGGACAAAGATTAAAATAAAAACACCATAACCATAATTTTTCTATAATCTACATATGTAGCAATAATGGATATAGGATATATGTGGATATATTGACAGGGGAAAATTTGTCGTCAATATCCAACATACAAAAAATAGTATATCGATTGTTGTAATGCATTTCTATAACATTAACACTGGTTTGAAGCAATTTTTAAAAAGAAATTTGGAGCACAGCTTTTTAATAACATACATTCTATTCTCTGATCTTAGCACAAGTGATGCGTTTCCCATTTATGAGTTTCGCCGTATAAATGTTGTTTTTCATTAAGAATACTTATACAAAATTATATAGTTCCTTTTAAATAATTAACCTCTATTGAAAATTGAAAAAGATTAAAGTGCCTAATGCTCTTAATAATTCTAAGGCTTTTAAGCAAGGATGAATACAACCATAAGATTATGGCTATAAATGATTTTAATAGGTAAGAAAAAGATGTTTAAATTTTGTCATTTGTTCAACATTATAACATGCAAGGGGTCGGAAGCCTTAGCTGCGCATAAGCCTCAAATTTAAACACACTTGTGTGCAGAAAAAAAATCAGAAAACAATGTTTGTCTGTTTAGGGACAGGTTTAGACATCCAGCTGCATTTTAAAGTCATGATTTGATGTTTTTACTGGTCTTACATGCGGCTGCCAAGCCCTGATATATACCTCTGGGAATGATTGATATTGATAATAACTTAGAACCAGCAGAGCAGACCTTTAAAGAAGGTTCCAAGGCACTAACATCCAAGCAAATGCAAGCAACCAACTGTTGTCTTATCTTCCTAGAACTATTATTGCTGTATTACACTTTATTGTATTTCCTAATTTATTACAGTGTATTTTCATGTTTTTTTAAACTTATTTACTGATAGCATCTAATGATAATTAAAGAATATTTAAATTTTCAAAAGCGAAGTAACTCTATAGTCGTTACCAGAATCAATTTAACGTGTTGATTTTTAACTTTTTTAACAGTTGATTTTTATAGGATATAATTATTCGATTAATCTAATTTTTTGAATACTGATTTCTAGCAAAGTACAATGTTATAAGCGAAGCATCTTTATAATCAAGTATTAAAAATGTAAGTATGTCCTTAAATAGTATTTAAGCAGTTTTTCAACAAATTTACTTAAAATTTTGTTTCAACTTTTATACATTTATATTTTAATTGTTTATATTTTTTCTTTTCATAAATCTTGGTTCAACACCATCTTATTTTCTGTTTCTTTATTTTTCTCTTTTTTCAGTCCCTCTTTTCCTCTCTCGTTCTCTTTCTTTCTCACACTCTATAGTCTATTAATAGTATATAATTAAAGAATATTTCAAAATGAAAAGATTTTTACAACATCCTTTAGACGAGCAGTGGTAAGGCTTATCCCCCCCCCCCCTAGATATACCACACTTTTCTGGGATCTTGCTGCGTCAAGTATCAACTGTTGGGAATATCAAAGGATGACAATGCTGAATTTTCACCAAGTGAAAGTCTTGTGTCATTATCTCTTATGAGAAAAAAGTTATTAATTAATTAAAATTTCAAATTGTGATTTTTTGATGGATTTCTTTGATGAAATGACAGGCTGGTCAATTTTTAGGCCATTTTTTGCTGTTTTCGGCCCGCCACGCCCAAACGGTTTGAGATAATCTCACGGGACCTTTTGCCCGACCTAAGTCTGGTTATTTGTGAGGTCTAAGAAAGAAAAAATCCCGGATTGGATGAAGCACGACGTCGCTGCGCGCCGTCAAAAATCGCTGGTCGGCTCATTTTGCCCCCTCAAACCCTCACCTCGTGCCATTTTTCTGTGTAAAGATTATAATTATAATCTTTTGCGTAAGTCTGATTTTTTTCCCTAGACCTCACAAATAACCAGACTTAGGTTGGGCAAAAGGTCCCGTGAGATTATCTCAAACCGTTTGGGCGTGACGGCCCAAAAACCACAAAAAATGGCCTAAAAATTGACCGGCCTGTCATTTCATCAAAGAAATCCATCAAAAAATCACAATTTGAAATTTTAATTAATTAATAACTTTTTTCTCATAAGAGATAATGACACAAGACTTTCACTTGGTGAAAATTCAGCATTGTGGGCCGCCTAGACTTTATATTTGGTGACCCTGGGGTGACGGGTTCAGTGCCCCCCACACCCACGAAGTGGGCATACTTTTGAAAATAACGTTTTTTCAGTTTTTCCCCTTAAAGGAGGGGAAGGAGTCGTTTTAGAGACTTCAAGCATCTCTTTGATATTGAACAACTTTTTGAGGCGAACATTTCTTTATTTATGTTTCATTCGCCTCCGGCTGACCGTTTAGCCGTTATTCGCCGCCGAAGGCGTGATTTTTGGCGATTTTTGCCGTTTCCGAGGTTTTAATGGACATTTAGGAGGGGAAAGAGTTGTCCAATCAAGTTGATGATGAAGTACATTTTTGTAGGCAATTGCATTGGCTAAATTTCATGTGAAGTAAAATTTTTTGTACCTCCAACCGGTTTTGCTCCAGCTGAATCGATTTACAGATACCCTATAAAAACCGGAAAAAACCGGTTTTTTATAAAATTCACGGCCGGTTTTGGCCGGATCCGGCTCAAATTTTGCATGGGATCATCCTTTGATATTCCCAACAGTTGATACTTGACGCAGCAAGATCCCAGAAAAGTGTGGTATATCTACCCCCCCCCCCTCCCCCCTTAATTTAATAAGTGAAGCTTTATAAATTAATTTCTTGCATAAAATTTGACAAGCCATCTATAGAATATTTTATGTTTGATGATTTATTTACGAATGATACCCAAAATATTTGTTTTTCACCAAAATATCTGCACCCTATATGCTTGTTATTGCTGTGTTTATTATACACATAATAGCCCTTTATATCCTTCAAATAAAAATAGTAAGGTTTTTCTTTCTGTCTGTTAATAAAAGCTTAGAAAGGTTCCTGGGTTTTAGGCTATTTTATTCTTTAAAAGTATTAACATTGTTTTAGGCTTATTTCTGATTTCCTTCATTACCCTAAAAGCTAGGGGCGCACACACTAGTTATTAATAAAATAATTGATTAGGTGTATTTTTGGTCCACTTGCCAATTAATTGGATTTTACCAAACATTTATTTCTCTCCTTGCTAAGGGCAAAATAATTATATTCTTTTCAACAATAAAATGAGTAGTTCAGTAGGCTATTTCAGGCAGATACACAGACATACATTTATACATTTAATTAGATAAAAATAATGTAGGGATTTTTATAAGTATCTTAAGACCTTTTACATTCCCAATTGCGATAAATAAAATTACCACTTCTGAAGATGAAAAATATTTGTTAAACGTGTCATTGTAAAGAGATGCGCCTGTTTGTGGGCCACGATATTCCTTTTACTTTAAGTTTTAAGGTTACTTGCTGCTGGACATGACAGCTGTTTAAAAGAGTTTTTAACTTAATTAATTATGACGAGGTCTGGACAAAGACTGAATCCTATCACGCTCCTTTCAATAAGCAGAAATTCATTATTCTAACCTAGGTACTTTTAGGCAATACATGATGCAAATGAATAAAATCAGTGGATTTCTTTCCCTGTCCTAAATACTTATATTATAGACATTATAGTATAGTAACATGGATGAAAACATACTTGGAAGCGGATTTTTTTAGATACATTGACATATGGGATAAGAAAATAAAGAATATTTTTATTTCTATTCTTATGCATTATTATGACTTTGGGTGCATAGGAGTAAATAATTAATAAACTATTGTCTTTTCTCCCTTACCTTTTTGGTAAAACTTTAAAATTACTAAGACCGTAATTTTTTGGCCAATGATACATTTTTTAAATAATAAAATGCAATTTTTTTAATGAACAGTTAACGTTGCAAAGAAATTTTAAAAATATTATAAATAAACCATGAATTTTTGCTTATTATTAAAAAAAGTCTCTCGCAAATGTTGAAATTTGGTAAATTATTCTAAATTTATGAGCTTCCCTAAAAATCTAAGTTGTCATCATTGTTTAATATTTAATTTTGTTAAAGTGTTGAAATATGTATTTATATTTTCAGAATTATTAAAGATGTGAGATTTCAGAGGTTAACTCTAGACTAAACAACATGGGCCTTCTGCCTTTAGGTAAACTTTTTTTAAAAGCAGGGCTCGGCAGCTGCAGCTGCATCAAAGACTTTATTATTAAGGACTCTGCAGTCGAAGTTACAATCCATGGTCGCTATTGATTTCTATGTGCAGCTGTTGGATTTGTGTCTGGCCTCAGATATCATGCAATAAGCCACAGCCGAATCGTCCTTTTTCAATAATCTGCAGCCAAGTTATCATAAAAGTGAACGGCTGCCTAGCTCTGTACATTTTATTATGAAATTTGAAAGATCTATGCACTTATTATAGCTACTCTCAAACTAATTAAAAAATTTAAATACATATTTTTTCAGGCTTTTTAAAAATTACTCCTTTCTATCATAAAAATTTCTATTTATTTAGTCAGTATTCATTACAAAGTTTGAAATTCATTGTCATAGAAATAAAGAGAGGTGTTAAACCAACATGAAAAAAAGAAGGGGGTTTAAGTAATGGCCTGGCAAATGATTAGACATAAGGACAGTTAAGCCGCAAATTTGAAGAAAAAAACTAAAAAAACCTATGTAAAAAATATTATGATTGCAAAAAAAATTTAAGCCTGAATAAGGAAGCTATAAAAACAAAACAAAAAACACCTTTTTACACCCCCCTATAAAAGCTCCAACTACGCCTCGACAAAAAGTAAATAAAAAGCAAGAGCCATTATTTACTTATATGCATGTTTTCGTCTATATAAGAAAGTACGCACATTTAGAACATGGCAATTCATTTAGAAAACATTTCAAATTGATGTTCTTGCCACTTTTTTTGGTCTTGTTTAATTTATAGGAGGTTACAATATGTAGATAAATGCTAAAATATATTCTTAAAACTTCATCCCTATATAAATTAAGAGGATGTGTGTGTAGCAAAGGATCTCCCTAACCGCTGAACCGATATGGTTCTTCTTTACAGATAAACTTCTTCTAATCTTAGGTCCCTGGATTATTTTTATCGATTTTGGGGATGATAAAAAATTATCCCCTCCATTTTCTCCTCATAAGGGCACCTAGAGGCCCGGGTCTAAGGGGGGGGGTGAAGCTATTGGTTTAAGTAAAAAAGTTATATATGTTACATATCATTATCTATGACTACAGAAAAAAAAATACCCAACGACATGCCATAGTAGCCTTAATCCAAAAAGCGCATATAACATTTTCGCTCTTTTTGTTATTATTATCCTTGTTTTTTCCCACTTGAATGAATAAACATTTTAAAGTTTGTATCAAGAGATTAGGAGATTGATTACATTAATGAAAGTTAAAACAACATTTTTGATGTGAGATTACAGACACCCATTAGACCGAAAATGTACTCAAGTTTTAAAAAGGGAAAATTATCTTAATGATACTGCCTCTCTAATTTAAATTATTATTAGGTTTTAAATATCTTGTTTTATACAAATAACTAAGCTTTTTTGGCTGTAGCAAAGAATCTTGTTAATTGCTTAACCTATAGGGTTCTTCTTTACAGTGAAGCTTATTATAGGTCTAGACAAGGTTTATAACTATTTTGGGGGAGGGCTCTCCAAACTCCAAAGAAAAATAACCCCAAGAAAAAAATTACCAGCCCCACAATTGTTTTTTACTTTTTCGTTTAAAAACTTAAATTGAAAATTGATAAAGTTCAATTCAATGTTTTTGGGTATAAAATACCTTCTGTATTTTTAACTTCACTTCAATTAAGTCACGGAAAACTCATGTTTTTTTCCGTTGATTTTCAAAAAAATGCAATTGTTATTGCCAATATCAATGCGTTATTTGTTATCTGTTATTGCTGCGTTATTCAACAACATAATTGTCCTTATTTTAGAATTTGGAGACTGCCTGTTGGACTCTCCATACTTTAGAGAAAATTTAAAGAGCCATGAGAGACAGCTCGAAGAAACAAGCTCCAGTATTAAGGCAAGTATATATCATAGAGTAGCTACGCTCCAACTCAAATTTGTCTGTCTGTCTGTACCGAAGGATCTCGCTAACCGTTGAACCAATATGGTTCTCATTTAAAGGGAAGCTTCTCATAGGTCCTGGGAAGGTTTATAACTATTTTTGAGGAGGGTACCCTTTCAAGAGAAATCAAAAAAAAATCGATATTTTTTGCTAAGAGACTTGAACGCAACATAAAAATAACATTTAAAGTGCCACTAGAGGCCTCTAGGGGCATAGCCGCTAGTGCTTATATAAAGTAGTAAGATTTATTTCTGTGGTTTGAGATTTGTATTACCACTGAACCAATTGACTTTTTGATTTGAAAAAAGATTCATACAGGTCCCGAGGTGGCGTTGAGCATTTTAATTTTTGAATAGTTTTAGGCTATTTTTTAGTTTTCCTTGCCCCTTTTAAGCAAATCTGTTACGATTAATATTAGATGGTTTAGCAAAACAGATACAGACGGACATCCTGTTACATTATCTATAAGGATTATGATATACCAATCAAACATTTTGTTTGAAGTGTTATATGTACATTATTAACGTATAAAAAATACATTATACATATGTAAATAGCCTTTTTACAGCGACCATTAAAAGCCTTTAAAACAAAACATAATGACTCTTGAATTTTACATTCTTTTTGTTGCTTTAAAAATTATTCAAACACTTTTTGGATCTTGTTGGGGATACAGCAACTATAACAAAGCATAGTTGTATAAACTAACTTTGTCTAAAAAAGTAAGATCATTTTGTCAAGGTTGGGGAGGGGATTTACATCATTATAATGTCCATTATATACTGTGCTTCCTACCATTTGGTCGCAAGCAGCTTTTTAAGTTTACTTACAGAGATCCTTCTTTGTGTTTCATTCTTGATCCCGCATTTTTTGTTTATTATTCTTTAACTTCCTTTTTTTATTATTCTAGACATGCTTGTTTATTATATATTTTTTATTAGTAGCGTATCTGCTCATTAGTTAATGTATGTCTTTAAATTTACAAAGATTTCTTTATGAAAATACTATAAAAAATAATCAATTTTCCATGGTAATGCCCTACTTTAAACTCGTTTTTTGGTTATTCTACAATTGCCTTTCCTACTTTTTCTATCTTAAATTATCATTTTTTCCTAATAAAAAGTTTCTAAAAAGGCAAAATTAACCAATTAACACGTTGTAAAAAATCCAACTCATAAAAAGATAAAAAGAACAAGAATGATAAAGTGCAAATATGGAAATAGAAGAACCCCACAGAGAAAATTATAAAATAACTTCATTGATTTTATTTAAATTTAAAAGTTGAAGATATTTTTTTGTTAAAACAAAGTTTATTTAAATAAAAAATTTAATAAAAAAAAATTAAAGTTGGGAAACATATCTTTAAAAATGAACCAATATTGTAGAAGAATTTTAAAACATTCTAAAACTGTCCTTTTTTTGCATAATACTTATACCATGTTTGTATATTTTGCGCAATTTAATTTTTAAATATTATGCAAATAAATTTTGATTTGTTAATTTCTCTTCCTTTTTAGGAGTTGATTAGTGGCATTCAGAACGTTATACAGGAACTTTTTTTATACTATAAACCCCGCCCACACTAATACAGGATGTTCTTGTTCTCAAGTTAAAATAGAAGTTAGCAAAAGGAATCGATGTATTATTACTTGGATCTTACACAAGATTTTTATGTTCTTCAATTATGTGAACCTTGCAGCGGGCTAAATTAACGATTCCCCCCCCCCCTTTAATCAAACCTCTCCCCTCCCACTGCACTGGATGAACAAATTGACAAATAAATGACAAGTGAAATAGCAAAAGATTTTACGACAATTTTTCCCCTGTCATAATATCCACGTATATTCTTTATTCATTGGGACATCTTATTTAACAATTGAAAGCAACAATAACAAGCTAATATTTTTGTTAATAAATCACTGAACATGACAATAATTTTAGGATTATATATATCCACAATTAAACAGGTTTTTAATGGAAAAAAACCGTTCTCCTTTGTTAAATGTTGATTGGTTGGTTATACTAGCAGTGTCTAAATTATTACGGATGAAAAACCATCTGTCGTCCATTGTCTTATCCCTTAAGATCCCTGAAAAAAACGTCTCATTTAAGAATCAGTTTTTCGTTGTTTTATACGAAATTGTAATTTCACTTGAAAATTTTGAAATATCATTACTTAGCCGCTCATTTGAATTTACTATTTTTATTTCTCTTTTTATTAGGATGACAGCAGGAATTTTCAGGGATAAGACAATGGACTTTAAATTGATGTACATCCCCAATGATGTGTTAGCTTTTCTTAAGTATTATTTGAATAGTTTAGACAATGCTAGTTGCAGCCAAATGATCTAATCTAAGGGGTAATTTTGTGTAACATCATTAGGGATCAACATCAATTTATCGGCCATGGTCTTATCTCTTTAGATGCCTAAATAGTTCATTCATAAATTCATCATCTAAACTAATCTAATAGACCATAAATCCTGAAAGTTAAGATAACTTTTAACTAGGTAATCTTGTTAAAACTTAATTTTCCAATAGAAAAAATATTTTTTCTTAGATTTTGTTTTCTTAAAATAGATAGAGGGATAAGGCAACAGTATATAATTTTCAGTATGGCTCAAAATTCGCTGGATTATGACCGGTTCTGAGCAATCTGAAAAATCATGTATAGCATCGTTTATTGATAATTTTTCACGAATTTAAAAAAATAATTATATTTATATAGAATTATATCAGTTTTAACTATTCATTTTAATATCCGCGGAAGCCTGTCTATACTCCGATGCGATAAATAACTATTAAATCCTTTTATTTTTTAAGCATGGTGGTTGAGAATTTAGCTTTATAGTTTTTATTAAGTACTCTAAAAAACTAAAAATAAAATCTTCCCATGACCTAAATGAATCTTCAATGAAATAGAAAATCATATCGGTTCAGCGAATAGTGAGATCTGTAAGTACAAACATACATACGTCAAACAGACATCCTGCTTGTTTAATGCTCCAAAGTGTAAACAATGTATAATTAAACAGTGTGCTAAACATCTTTCTGATGCAAAGATGGTGCTGGCAAGAGCTATGGAAAATTTCAAGTTTGACTGTCTAGGTTAGTAACAATCTTTCTATATTAATCAGGAATCCATCTATCTATGTATCTACCTATTTGTATTAAAGAATCATATCTTTCTATCTATCTATCTATCTATCTATCTATCTATCTATCTATCTATCTATCTATCTATCTATCTATCTATCTATCTATCTATCTATCTATCTATCTATCTATCTATCTATCTATCTATCTATCTATCTATCTATCTATCTATCTATCTATCTATCTATCTATCTATCTATCTATCTATCTATCTATCTATCTATCTATCTATCTATCTATCTATCTATCTATCTATCTATCTATCTATCTATCTATCTATCTATCTATCTATCTATCTATCTATCTATCTATCTATCTATCTATCTATCTATCTATCTATCTATCTATCTATCTATCTATCTATCTATCTATCTATCTATCTATCTATCTATCTATCTATCTATCTATCTATCTATCTATCTATCTATCTATCTATCTATCTATCTATCTATCTATCTATCTATCTATCTATCTATCTATCTATCTATCTATCTATCTATCTATCTATCTATCTATCTATCTATCTATCTATCTATCTATCTATCTATCTATCTATCTATCTATCTATCTATCTATCTATCTATCTATCTATCTATCTATCTATCTATCTATCTATCTATCTATCTATCTATCTATCTATCTATCTATCTATCTATCTATCTATCTATCTATCTATCTATCTATCTATCTATCTATCTATCTATCTATCTATCTATCTATCTATCTATCTATCTATCTATCTATCTATCTATCTATCTATCTATCTATCTATCTATCTATCTATCTATCTATCTATCTATCTATCTATCTATCTATCTATCTATCTATCTATCTATCTATCTATCTATCTATCTATCTATCTATCTATCTATCTATCTATCTATCTATCTATCTATCTATCTATCTATCTATCTATCTATCTATCTATCTATCTATCTACAGTGTGTTTTTTTTATGAGAACTTTTTTGAAAGCAATTTTACCCCACTTATAGTTATCAGAATTTAATGATTAATGGCTTATTTTCTTCGTTTTTTAATGCAATTAATAGAACAACAACAAAAAATTTCAGTTTTTATTTTAAAAAAACAGTAAATCTAAAATTCAAAACTTAGGTGTCAACATCTAAAAATGGTTTTAGCGCATTTTTCTTATGCTCAAATATTCAACCTTTTGCAAGAATGGCTGCAAAACACTTCAAAGTTTAGATTTAGAGCTAAAAATGTATACAGATACTATTAGGGACATGTACTAGAACATATCAAAGTTTGAAGGTCATATCTCAACCAGGGAGGGAGTAATGGCCCCCCAAAGTCGACTACAGAAAATCAAATTTTTTTCTTAGAAGATTTAGGCATAAGAAAAATGCGCTAAAACCATTTTTAGATGTTGACACCTAAGTTTTGAATTTTAGATTTTACTGTACTTTTTAAATGAAAACTGAAATATTTTTTTTGGGTTCTATTAATTGCATTAAAAAACGAAGAAAATAAGCCATTAATCATTAAATTCTGATAACTATAAGTGGGGTAAAATTGCTTTCAAAAAAGTTCTCATAAAAAAAACACACTGTATCTATCTATCTATCTATTTATCTAACTATCTAGGAACCACTCTAACAGATGATGAAATGATCATAGCCTCTTCTCTCAAAGAATTCAGGAAAATCTTAAATTTCTATTCTCAGTAATCATAGAGTAAACATATATTAGTACCCAGAATGGCTGTAAATTTGTATACTAGTACCCAAAGTTTCAGAATCATGTTAACTAATTCGTTGGCCTAAAACTTTGGTACTTTTATTGTATTTGGATTGGTTGGTTCCAAACGAATAGTGTCAGAACTTTTAAATCAATAATTTTAGTCTACAGACGTTTTGTTTATAATTATTTGTGATGTAAATTATGTCATCATCCATTGTCTTATCCCTTAAGACCTGTTTAAATACCTGCAAAACTCTTAGTTCAGTAACGTTCAGAGGATTTTGCCAGGTCAGTTAAGACTTTCAAATGAAAGACTTTGATAGAATTTTTTTAATTTGAAAAATTAAAGTTTAAATGTCTTGTGTAAGTAATATTTGTTCAAAGGTAAATTTTCACGACTCAATCTAACATATTGCAAAAATATAAATATACCTTTTCTAATATTAACAGAAACGAGACAAGGTTTCTTATAAACATTCAGAGTTAAAATAGATCCCTTTATATTTATAAGACTACCGTTATATTGTCATATTGTCATTATCAAATGGCCGATAAATTGATGTACATCACCAATAATGATACCTAAAATTACCCCTTCTGTATATTACAATTAAAGGTCGACACGTTTGGAAATTCAATTAAATGGTTCAACCAATCAAAATTTTAAAAAGTCCCTTAGGGTGTTAAGTCAACGAATAAGAAAACGTTATTATATGACTTTGGGGACTAGTGTAATAAACAGCTAAATGTCCCATCCCTCCCTGTATAATATCTTACTTTAAGTAATATCTCTGTTTCTAAATATTACCTACATGCTCATATGCTGGGCTCATGAGAAAAAGTGTCCATAGAAAACAATTAATTTAAGCTACATTTTTTTCATTACATTTCTTTATGTATAGGTAAATAGAATTTAAAATTCTGGCGTTATCCTATTATATAAAGCTTTTTTTGTCTTTAGGGGAGGATCTTGCTTTCCGCTGATCCTATAAGGTTTTCCTTTACAGTTAAGCTTCTGATAGGTCCAGGGAAGGTTTATAACTGGTAGGATATCTTCACCCTCCCAAGATAAATCGCCTATAAAAAAAATGACTCCCTAATTTTTTTTATACTTTTTAAAGCTAAAATTAAAAGGGAAGGGTCGCCTTCTCCCTTCTTATATTCCTTCAGTCTCCCTAAAGGCTTCTAGGGGCGTAGCCGCTAGTAGTCAATAAATTGTTATATATCAAGTTGCCTCTGGATTGCGTATTATATTTTAGGTCATTTATCTCTAAATCTCGTTCTTAAATAATTAATGGTACGCTGCCATTTTTACATCCAGCATAATACAGCTAGACTTTTTTCTTCTTTAAATGTAAGCAACTATGTAAGTCCAGTCCTTCTTAGAGTAATTGCCATAATTAGATATACCACAGACTTTTATCAGGGAGGAAGGGGACATTGAGCTGTTTATTATACTAGCCCCCAAAGTTTTATAATAACGTTTGCTTATTCATTGGCTCAACAACTATGGGGACTTAATTTTGATTGGTTGGCTTATTAAGTTGATTGTTTTAACGTTTCAACAACTAATTTTAATATACAGAAGGGATAATTTTGTGTATCATCATTGTGGAAGTACATTAATATAGTGGCTATTGTCTTATACCTTTAGATCATTGGAAATGCATCCATTAATTAATTTTGTTGTTGATGACTTTTGCTAATTTTTTTCCTTTTAAAAGATCCGAATTGTGATTGTACCAAAAGAAATTTTAGTTGGAGGTCTAAAGTTTAAATTCATATGTAATGACAAAAGGTTCATTTCTCTTGAAGATTTTTATGAAATGAAATTGAAAGTAGAGGTTTACCCCCCCTGTCTAAATTTTCCCAGATGCCTCTAGGGGCGTAGAAATGACAGTTTTAATCTTATAAACTCAAATGGTGGTTTAAATCTATGCTTAATTGGTATTGCTTTTTAATGGAGCTTTATATAAATAGGTCTTTAGTAGGACATTGCACATTCTCTTCTACTCATTTTTTTCTATTTCGTAGATGAATACGAGTCTATAGAGGATAAAATAAGATTAGAATTAATTGCTCAAGTACAGTTCATTTTCTAAGTTAATTGATAACATAAAGAATTGTTGAATTGTTGTCAAAAATTACTTTTTGAAAGATTTATATTTTCTCATCAAACAATTAAATCAGAGATAGAAAAATAGCAGAATAATCATCCATCCACCTACTGCCTTTTTTAGCTGATGACATTCAAGGAGTGGAGAAAAAATTGTTGTAGATTACTTTATCTCCCATTGTCCTTTCCCTTTCTGGTAAAACCGGAGAAATTAATTGGTTAAGATTGGTTTTCAATTTCTTCCTAGAATTTAATTTGTTGCAAAAATGAGTGTTCCTATGCTTTAGCTATTTTTACACCGACTAAATAGCTAAAAACCTTCCTCCCAGGTTCAAAGCGAAATCATTTTTATAAGCAGCTATATGAACTACAGACACACCCTTATCTGCTTAAAAACTAACTTTATGAATGCTATGTCTATGACATTATAGCTTTGTTGTGGTAAACTTTTGGTTGTTTTTAGTATTTCTTGCAAAATTATTGCTATATGACCACATATTCGCAAAAGATATATTTTCAAAAAACGGCAGAAAAGGTTTTTCAAGATTTTGAACCATAATTATTAGGACTAATTTCAGATTTTTAATAGAAAGGCCTACAACTTACAAGACCTATATACATAGAAAAGTTTCTCTTTTAATAATAGCCATCTGAAAAGCAACCGCTTCACTGCACGGATTTAAATTTTTGTTTATCATATAAAGTTATAAACGTAGACATTTATTGATTATATATGTACCAAATTTACTGTAATTTCTAGTTATTTAAAACTGAAGAAACAGCCAATAGTGGAACATGCCAATTTGAAAATTTATGACCAAACAAGCAAAAAATTTCCGCATAATTTATTAATTATCGTGTTAGATGATTTGCAGGATTTTGTGATAACTAAATATTGCGATAGGTATATTTAAATTAAGGTTTTGTGAATTTGAATCATGATATGTTTGTGTTTTGGAAGAAAAGTAAAATTATATCAGCCCTCTGCCTGTCTGTTTGAAGATTAAGATCTCGGTAAAAATCAGAATCCAAAACCTTAATAAATAGGGGGTGGGGGGGGGGGAAGGTCAAAGAACCACCCACCTTTCTTTCAATATCAACTACTTGTATTCCTGGATGTATAAAACATGTTTTATAGTGTTCTTTATTCTTAAAGATTTTCCGTGTAACTGTATAACCCTTTTTTTTTAGCAACCTTTGTTTGTAAGTCCTTAACCTAAAACTAGGAGGACAATGAAAATGTACAATATGAAATAAACAATAAGATATATAAGTTTTCCGGAATTTTAAAGTTAGGGGGAGATTTGAAATCTGCATCAAATTTTGAGGATTGGTGGATTTTAAAAATCTGCGCTCTGATTGGATGGCGTACATCATTCAACCAATTAGAGCGCAGGTAGTTTAAAATCCACCTATCCTATTGGTCAAAATTAATTAACTTAAAATGCATTTCCGCTTTTAGATAAAGAATTATACAAAAAAACGAATTTTATAAAAAAAATCCTTAAAATTTGATGCAGATTTCAAATCTCCCCCCAACATTAAAATTCCGGAAAACTTATATATCTTAATAAACAAGTCTCTATGCAGAAGTGATGAAACACTGCGAAGGATATTTGTGGTAAATAAAACATTTGTTTTCAGCTATAAAACAAACATTACTTATAATTGAATTTTAATATTTTGGTTTGCAAATAATAAAACATACATAAATCTAATAATAATAAAATATATCGATTTTTCTTCTTTATAGATGGCTTTCCGCTGATAGAGTAAATTGAAAAATTAGAAGAATTAATCTAGTTTTGATAGTCATTTGGGGCCGAAGACCCGATCTAACAAAACTGTAATATTATGCTTTTGATTTTATTATTCGTAGAAAATTTTATGTAATGATCTTTCAGTATGGCTTATAACCGGTTCTATTCCAGCGGATAATGATCAGTTTCAAAGCCAAACATTTTGGTTTAATTACTTTTAAACGCTTATTATTTCCAAAAATTTACCAAATACAGATTATCTCATTTAAATTTTTGTCATTTGTCCTAGCCATGAACTTATTGAATAAAACGAATAGAAAAGAATAGAAATTTTGAATTATGATTTTAGTGGATTTTTTACAACCATGGAGACAGAAATTAGAGAAATGATCGACGAGGCTGAGAGTAAGTTTATCAACCCGCTAGTCAGCTTCAGGAAGAACCAGCTAGGTAAGTTGTTCAACAGCTACGCCACTTTTTATACAATGTCGTCCGTTTGACTGTTCCGTGTTTTAAAATTATGTTGCCTTTATTGTGTAGCATCACTGTGTATAAAGAAAAATTAAAAGTTTAAAATGAGAATTTTTTCCCTAAAGGGCAATTAAAAACAAGATTCTTAATTAAATCAAATCAAAACTAAGATATAATGAAATAAGAAAAGATTACAACATCCATAAGTAGTAAAGCACAAAAATCTTTATTATGGGGTGTAAAAAACTTAATGTTAGCTAGTTTTGACTAATTTTTGTAATAAACCATTTATATTTTTTTATGTTTATTTGTGCTATCATTTCCAAGCAGATTTTTTAAAAAATAAAAGCATATTTTATCATAAATAAGTTGAAACAATCAATTCTATTAGGGCTAAAAAATAATATAAATCCTATGACATTTATAACAAAAAATTGAAAGATTTTTTTTGAATTAATAGGTTAATCATCAAATACATCTTTGCTTACTTACTTTATTATAAAATAGGCTTATTTGTAGCTTCGAGGGCACATCCATAATGTTAATATAGGTGTTTATCATGATAATATCATATTTCAATATATGGTTAGCTATCCATACCGCAATTATCAAATCATCAGAACAGCAAAACATTACTACTGTCAAAACTCCTCGTCTACTTGGCTTAACTTTATTTCAAGTTTTGTATGATAATTTTTATTACAGTTAGGTACAATTTAGAAAACATTTCATCTCTATAATCGTTAATAATAAGTCTGTACGTTAATCTTAAAAAATGATGCTTTTCAACTTCTTTTTTGTATCTCTTCATCTATTTTTTATAAAGATCCAAATGACAACGAGATATAATATTTCGTAATATGAAAACATTTCGTACTTATAATGAAGTCCCAAAAATGCCCAGAAATAGTATCAGGTATTTATGCAATTTTGCTCATATTCTGCTCATTAAGTTCTCACACTCTATATTGTTCTACATACTGAATTTAGAGCTTCGCTTTTATGAATGTTGTCATTCTTATTTCGAATATGAAACAATTTGATGATTTTTCAATAGGTGGAAGTGAAGATACACACAAATCTGTATACAGATGGGGTTAGAGATTTTAGTGGTTTCTACAAATTAAATGAATTAAATTGTTGGCTAAATTGAAATGCCTTGGCACATAAACAGACTTCTAAACAAAGTGATAGGGTTAGTTGTTTGTAATCTTATAGGCATATTTTTTTATATAAATAGGAAAATACTTTTTTGGTTAATTACAGTGTGTTTTTTTATGAGAACTTTTTTGAAAGCAATTTTACCCCACCTATAGTTATCAGAATTTAATGATTAATGGCATATTTCTTCATTTTTTAATGCAATTAATAGAACATTAAAAAAAAAATTTAGTTTTTAATTAAAAAGTACAGAAAAATCTAAAATTCAAAACTTAGGTGACAACATCAAAATGATTTTGACGCATTTTTCATATGATCAAATCTTTGCAAGAAAAAAATTGGATTTTCAGTAGTCAACTTTGGGGGGCCAGTACTCCCTCCCTGATTGAGATATGACCTGCAAACTTTGATATATTCTAGTACATGTCCCCAATAGTATCTGTATCAATTTTTAGCTATAGATCTCAACTTTGAAGCGTTTTGCAGCCATTCTTGCAAAAGGTAGAAGATTTGAACTTAAGAAAAATGCGCTAAAACCATTTTTAGATGTTGACACCTAAGTTTTGAATTTTACATTTTACTGTACTTTTTAAACAAAAACGGTAATATTTTTTTAATGTTCTAATAATTGCATTAAAAACGAAGAAAATAAGCCATTAATCATTAAATTCTGATGACTATAAGTGGGGGTAAAATTGCTTTCAAAAAAGTTCTCATAAAAAAAACCACACTGTATTTTATTATCTGTATGTCTATATAAACACTATTTTTTCAGGATTGCATTAGTTTAGTTTAGTTTTTAGTTCTAGGTTAGAAAACACAGTTACGTTATTTTATTTTTATCTACAGTAAACCTATTTACATTTTTAATGTTAAATGATTCATTTTCTGGGAGGGAGGGGAAATTGAAAATTTTGCTCTTTACTTAGGCTTTAAAAACTTTGGGTAGTTTTTTAAAATTTTGATTGTCTGCTACTATTTAGAAGTGTACGAACATTAATATCAATGCTTTTAATCCCCAATACATCATTTTATTTACGAAATAATTATGAAAAAAATTTATAACAAAATTACCTTTGTGAAGAATAAAATTTTATTTACTCCAAATTTGTACCAACCTATCAAGATTAGACAAAAATTCTGAATTGCTTTAATTTCAGTCTAATGTACCTTCCCTCCCTGTAACCTATATTGTATGTCTAATTGTTATTTGAATCACCTAATATAATTATTTCAGATAATGTGAAACAGTCTAAGAAATCTTTTGACAAAGCTTCTAAGAAACTGTGTGACGCACAGGACAGATATGTAAGGTAGGATATTTTACATTTTATAGTTGTAGGATGTTTGTCTGTCTGTCTGATTGGTCAGGACCGAATTGGTTTCTTTTGCATAATAGTTTGATGTTTTTCCAATACAGGATTAAATTAGCATCAAGAGGTTATAAATGGTAGGGAGAGACAGAAAACAGTTTAAAACCAACCTAATACTAAAATCTAAAAAAGAATAACGCCTAAAACCATCCTAAGACACATGTAAAAATAAAGAACTATATCGGTTCAGTAGTTTTCTCGAAATCTTAAGCTGCATACAGAAAAACCTTACTTCTTTATATTCATTTATAATCATAGTCATATTTTGTATATATGTATATATCATTTTAATACCCAAATCGTGTTCTAAGCTTCTATTGGTTTGCCAGTATGTATGTTTTGATTTGAATATTGATTTCATTTTTGTAGTTATAATGTCTTTGTGAAAACATACTGTCGACAAATGACAGCGATGACCACTTTCAAACCTATAAAAATCAACATAAAATGCGGCATTTTGATATGTCAGCCATAGCCATTTTTCCAGTACGGCTTTGACACAAATTAATATCTGATGGATTAGAACCGGTACTGAGCAATAGTGAAAAATCATGTATCGTATTATAGACAACTTTCTACGAATAATAAAATCGACATAAAACATTGTAATATGATATCAATACCATATCCAATTCGACAGTGTTGTGTCGACCTTGCTAATTTGTGTAAGAAATTAAAATTCAGTGCAGATAGTTAAATCTGCAAACATGCAATACAAGGCGAGTGTTGAGTAAGCAAGTCTAAAATAGGATGGAACACCTGCCATTTATACCCCTTCCATTTCTTCTGATATTATATGAGAATTTCAATTTTGTATGTTGTTTTAAATATTTTTGTTAGCAAAGCTTGTTTATTTTCATATAAAATGACGTCTGTATGTTGGGAAGGACCTCGCAAATTCCTGAACTGATATGGTTCCTTATTTACAGTGAAGCTTACTATAGGTATAGGGAAGGTTATTACATGCTTTGTTAGGAAAGTTCACCTTCACCATTCAAAGAGAAATCGCCCCTAGAAGTCCTACACTCCCCTAAAAATGTTTTCTTTCTCGTAAAGGTGGACGACTTTTCCTCCCCCTTTTCACTGAAGTTCCTTAGAGGCCTCTAGAGGCCTAGCCGCTAATAATACTTGAAGTGTAGCTACTTTCATTATAGTGTTTTTTTTAATCTTTTGAAAGTAAAATATATTTTCTAAGGGTGTCTTCTAGTTAATATTTTATATTTTCATGATATAGAAGTTGAACATATGATACACTTGCAGTCAATAGTATGTATATGATTCTACATATCTCTAGATAATAATTTGGTACTCTCAACTATTAACAAGGACAAGTATAATCAAAAGAGCAATAACGAAGCAATTTTTATAATAAAGTAAACAGATCTTTTTCTCTGTTTGTATCTGATGAACTGGTATGGTTTTCCTTTACAATGTAGCTTTTCATTGGTCCTGGAAAGGTTTTTAGGTAATAGGTACCACTACCACATCAAAATAAATCGCCCCTAGAAGCAAACAATTCCCCTCCCCCCCCCTATGCATATTAATATTTCTTCGAAAATCTCACCTATACTCAATAAACATTTTTTTAAAAACACACAATCCGTGCAAAATCCAGATTTTTGGCATGTAGACATTTTGTTATATGGCCGCAATGTAAGGGAGGTAGGGAGGGGACTTTGTACTGTAAATTACACATGTTTAAGAACATTATCTTATTCGTTTACTATTTACTTTTATTGCATTTTGATTGGCTTTTTCAAAACTTGTAGGTGGTGCTTAAGGGATAATTTTATTTTTCATCATTTGGGATGTACAGCAATTTATTGTCCATTGTCTTATCCCTTAAGATCCCTGTCGCGGTGTGCTTTATGATTAGTGCCACACTACAATTTAATTATACAAAAATTATGCAAATTATAATCAGGGCTCGGCAGCAGCTAAACATAATAAGTTCTAATAATTTTAAGTGATACATTTTAGATTTGTTTTCCTTGTGGACCAGAGAGGGGTTATTAGTATTTTTGGGGTGGGTACCTGCACCCACCCTCTCAAAAGAAATCGTACCTTTTTTAACTTGAAATAAGGGTCGACTACCCTTCCTGAAGTATCCTTAGAAGCATCTAGGGGTTTACCACTATAGAATGTTATGTTTCAAAAATAAACATTTGATTGCAGTCTAAACGTAGTCGTTTATTAATATACATACACATTGCTTAGCTTAATTTATATATTATTACCTGGATGTTGAACCAGATTTTCATTTACTGTAAGATAACTGGCTAAATAACAATACCCCCCATCCACCCCCTTATCCCCATCCCCTCCCCTCCTACTGGATTAATTAAATGACCAATAAATGAGGTCCATATTAACATATTTGACGATGAATTTTCCCCTGTCAATATATCCTGGTATATCCTATATCCATTATTGCTTAGCTTTGAGCTAAACTTTTTCAAAACAAAATTAGTAATGGGTTAAATTAATAGTAATTTTATTAAAAATACAATTTTTACATCGTTTACCTAAAACATTATACTATAATATAAAGTAGAAAAGTTTTTTTTGTACATTTAGATCTCTGAGCCAATTAAAGCTTTAACTAGCTTTTTGATCGGCTCTGAATCCACTATTTTTTTAACCGTAAAGAAAAATCATGTCTTCCAATAAGGAATTATTTAGAACATAATACCATAAGGTGTAATTATTAATAGAGAAGCTACTCTATAATTCACTTTCTTCGTATTTTTGTCAAACGATAGAGGATAAATAGGATTTACTCAGCTTGTACTAAAGCTAGTATTTATATTTTAGGAGCCACAGAAAAGAGGAGAGCTTATCCGAGTTGTCAGAATCTGTCAGGTCAGATAATTTAATTCAGCAGCATAGCATCTCCACAAAGGATAAAAAATATACCTCGGAGTATTATACAGTCAGTCCATTTCAGAAATATGTTAAATGTATAATTTATTTCTATAAAATTATGCTTCTTTACTTGGTGGAAGGTGGGAGAGGGGGGGGGGGTCGACCCCCTATTTTTAATTTTAGTATCAAAAAATAAATATCATTTTAGAGGGTATTTCTCTTGGGTGTGGGTGGGGGGGGGAAGTAGGTTTTTCTGCCCAAAAATAGTTATAAACTTTCCAGGACCTATAAGAAAGGAAAACCATATCGGTCAAGCAGTAGTCTAAGCTACAGACATAAAGATAGACTTTCAAACAAACAAAAATACAGCTATTCTGGTACTTTCGTATTAGGATTATCATCTTATTTTCATTATATACAGAATTTTTCTGTTTAGGTGTGAACAAAAGAATTTAAATTCCAGTTCCCTGGACTATGTCTACAATCTTCATTTGATCCAGGTAGGATTCTACACCTTTTTTATGTTGTTATTATATCAAGATACTAGCAGATACGCCCCTAGAGGCCTTTAGGGTCACTTAGGGAGGGGGGAGTTAAATTTGATAACCCAACTTTTTAACTTTAGATTTAAAAAGAAAAGTATAAAATTGGTATTAGCCTCTTAGAATTTTTTTTAATTTAAAAAAAAAAGTTAAAAGTTAAATTTTTTTATTGGAAGAGCTTGGACACTGTTGGTTTTTATTAACAATCAAATCTCCAAAGTCTTTGAAACTTTTTAAAAACTTTTGGTACCAATCTTTTAGATTCATACCATTTGGAGAGGTAGGCCTTATTGAGTATCTAGGCGACTAAAATAATATGAACTTGCCCTTTCTTCTGTGTTTTGTTTTATTTTATTAAAATTATTATACAGATGCGCTTACCAGATGGGTAAATAAATATAATTTTCTTCTCTTAATTATATAATAAAGTATATTTTTTCTATTTGAACCCTCTAGTTTTGCATATTAAAAGTGAAAAGTGAAAAAATCTGACTTTTTTTGCCCTTTTGAAAAAAGTCATATAGGTTTCACTTCTTCATCAATAAATAAAATCAATGCTTTCTCGTCATTTGCATGGCCCTTGGGACATCTAAAACTATGGTCCCCAAAAGTTTGTCTGTCGGCCATTCGTCCGTCCGGTACGTCTTGTACACTCTATATTTAATGACTAGACAATGGCATTAAAAAAAAACATTACCAGTAAGTAAATCCCCAAAGTGTTAAAAGCTACAAAATTAATACCTCCCTTCTATTTTCAAAGTAAAGAGGAGGGGTAGGGTGGGGGGTAATGAGGAGAAGAGTAATGTTGTCAGCCCCACAACTGTTTCATGTTTAATTTTGTTTCGTGTATTTTGTAATCAAAGCTAGGCGAGACAAAACATAGCAGTGTAGTTGCAAAACAACAACATTATGCAGGGATCTAAAGGGATAAGACAAAGGCCGATACATTGATGTACATCCTAAATGATGATACACATATTACCCCTTCTGTAGATTACAATTCGACGTTGAACCGTTTTGACACTCAACTTAATGAGCTAATAAAGTAAAATTTAATAGAAGTCCCTAAAGTTGTTAAGCCAACGAATAAGAAATCGTTATTAAAAAACGTTGGGTACTCTCTCTCCTACTAAACATTATAAAGTTTGTATACATATAAATTGGAATGAAGAAAATCTTTACTTTCGCATAAACACTGAACCCCAATTCTTCTGCATAAGAAAACATTTTTAATGATTTCTATTTGACCTTTCTCATTTTCTAACATAATGTCTTTTCTCGTATTCATTTGAATCCGGTGGATAGGAACCGGTTCTCATGAATACGAAAAAACTATGTCTAGCATCGTATTATATTCAGTTTTCTACGAATATAGAAATGTACAATCATAAGATTAAAACCAGTTTTTTTAGCCGGTGCCTCCGGCACCTCGGGGCTAAAAAAACTAGTTTTAATCTTATAATTGTACATTCTATATCCGCGGAAAGCCGTTTATAATACGATACGAGAAATAACTATTATCATCAGTCGCCTATTTTTATAAAAAAAAGTTTTTCTATAATTAGGGTATGGGTGTCATAACGTTACAATTGTAAGCAAATTAAATTGTCTGATTGTTTGAATATGTTTTTTTTCATTTTTTAAAACCACTATGATTTCTTAAAATAAACTAAAAGTCAGAATATAGCAAATGAACATGAATTTTATGCATGTTTGGCTCAATAAATTTTTTTTTTAGTTTAATGGATTGATTTTTTTTAGTTGAGATGCTAGTTTTCTAAAATCACTACTTTTCTTTAATTAAATTCAATTCAGGGAAGGAGTGGACATTGGGCTATTTGTTACTCTAGTCCTCAAAGGTTTATTATAACGTTTTCTTATTCGTTGGCTTAACAACTTTGGGGATTTTGATTAGTTGGTTTATTAAGTTGAGTGTCCAAACGTTTCAACTACTAATTGTAATCTACAGAAGGGTAATTTTGTGTTTCATCTTATCCCTTTAAATTTCTGAGTTTGATTGGATTTTCTATTTTAAATGTTTTTAATATTTTTTTCAGGAAAAGAAGAAGTTTGAGTTTGTAGAAATTTTGCTGAAGTTCACCCAAAGTTGGCTGGACTATTACAGGTAAACATTTATTTACTGTATTACGGTTTACTGTTCTTGAACAGATTGTTTATGCTTTGATATATATGGACAAATTTGACGTAGGAATTGTAGTTAATGTTTAGACACAAATACCTAAATGATATTTAAAAGTAAGAAAGAAGCTGTTTTAGGTCCTTGGCATGCTAGTTACTTTTTTTTTATTCAAAGGACCATATACCCATCTTTAGAACAAAATAACCATTTACAATTAGAATACATAAATACTTCTTCAAATTCCCTTTTTTGATTGAAAAAATATTCTAGAACTCATTTTATTAACTCAAAAATCCTGCCTTTAAAATTATAGACCAATTTGTCCAGTGGATAATCATTTCTATCTGGATACTCTAAGTCACTCAACAAACTAAAGAAAAATATCTCTGAAATATTTAAATAATGTTTATGAATTGTTTAAAAAAATACTTTTAGGACTGGAACTATAAAAATGAATATTTTTATTAATTAAAGATATTCATTTCAGTAGCAATAAACGCTTTATCTTTGTTTTTAAGCAAGAATAAACAAAAAAATTGTGTTTGTTTATATCGGTTGTTATTCAATCCCGCAATAATCATTTTAATAACTAGCGAAACTACACTAGAACTAGGTTATAACTAGCGAAACTACCTTATAACTAGCTTAAGTGTTTCCATCTGTCCAATTAATGGTCTATTGTAAGACAGTTCGATCGACAATTACCGAAAGGTCGCTA
The DNA here is from genome assembly GCF_053477335.1 of Acartia tonsa. Classification (NCBI taxonomy): domain Eukaryota; kingdom Metazoa; phylum Arthropoda; class Copepoda; order Calanoida; family Acartiidae; genus Acartia; species Acartia tonsa. The sequence goes on along the minus strand of NC_137267.1, from coordinate 40,334,880 downwards.
AAAAATCCGATATGGATTCGAAACCGATTAATATCCGCTGGATTAGAACTGGTTCTCAGCCACTGAAAAATTATGTAAAGCATCGTATTAAAATATTAAATCAAAAATTATAAAATTGATACAAGTTTTGTTAGTCTAACAAAACTGGTTTTAATCTTATAATTTTTTCATTTTAAAAACGCGAAAAGCTGTCTATAATGCGATGCGATAATTAAATATTACTGTGTTTCTAATAATAAGACTTTAAATAAACAAGTTATTATTGATTAAGAAAATTCCTGAAAATAGTCTTTTTTTGTTTTTAAGCTTCTCGTATAAATCTATTATATAAGTTAAGTTTTGTATTTACAGATCATGATATATTTGCTAAATGTTCATTTTAAATAGCAAAAAAATTTGTCATATGTGAATATTTCTTATACCAATGCGCATGGCTCGGCAGCCGCGCGTCAGCCACAACAAAGCCTCAAATCTACACCCGTTTCGATGCTGTGAAATATTTTTGAAAAGAGGGTATGCCATAATAATATGTCAGATTTCTTTCGGATTTTTTAAATTAAAAGGTCGATTTTTCTGAGCTGAAGCTTGGGCTGACGCATGCTGTATGCATATAATTTACTTGATCCGTTAGTCCGTCGGTCATGTTACATAAATAGGTTTCTTTTTTCTTCCGCTCTTTTTAATGACCACTTAACAGCTGTTTCGTAACTTACTTTGCCCTTTGTCCATCCATTATTTTATCATGTTTCGCTAGTTACGGATGATTTCATCCTTGTTTTTTATTCTGATAATAACAAGTTTATAGCAATTCTGATATTGCTATTTAATTTTTTGTTGTTGCTTTGAAAGGCAGTCGATATATTTATTTTAGGTTATGTTTCAGTAAAGCCAATGACTTACAACATTATATCTTTCTATTTGATATGTTTTTAGTAGCTAAGCCACTTTATAATGAAAATTGTCCGTCTGTCTTTTTGTTTTTATTTCTGATCAAAGAAGATAAAGTATAGAATAGAATCCAGGTAGAAGATTCTGCCTGGCTAGCCTGAAATGAAATTGGAACATTTGAAAGACCAAAATGGCTATAAGGCTGTTAGTAAATCACATGATTTAAATAATTATTCTGAAAAAATATTCAAAATAAATTTCTTTTGCAATAATTTACTAAAAGCCATGTAGCCGTGTATCCAGCTTTCTTTACCCTATTCACAATGGATTAAAATTGAATTTTATGTGCAAAGCCTTAAAAAATTTAATTTAGTAAGCAACTTACTTTTCAAAAATGTACCAAAATTATTGGTCTCAGCATTTATATGATAGGTTTTGCTCCTATGCTGTTTTCAAACAGCTGATTATACATACTAGCAACTACATCCATACATGAACTTGAGTTAGGGGAGGGGGGGGGAGGGGTTGTACCTATTCGGCTGACCCTTGAAAATCAAAAATTTGGTCAATCATACTTATCAAAACAAGGTGTACAGTAACAAGTAACTTTTCATCTTTGTCTAAAACGACCAAGCATCAAATGATGGAACCACTTCCATATGAGGTGTGTTTCAGTGGTGGCTTTCTCAGTATGACAACAATGTATTTAAGGGTTAACCCTTAACCATCAGGGGGGAGGGGCTGTTTTTTCAATCTCATTTTCTGTGTGTGAAAGATAAAGAGCCTAAACTGTGTGACTTTTTAAGTATGGGTATGACACATAACTGAGAGTTGGAATTATTGATTATCTCCATCCTGGCGGGCACAGGATGCCATCAAACCTGGCAGGGTCATCCGGGTAAAGAGCAAAAATATTTTTTTGACTGAAACAAAGCATTTTATCATACCAAAATACAAAAATATCCTCTAGTAGAACATCCTTATATTAAATACAGGTGTTTAAGTCACTTTCAGATTCCAGGTATGATCCTGCAGGTCCTGATCCTCCAGGTCTCCAGAAATCTTAAAAAGGCTCCTGTGGCCACAATTTTTGGCTTAGACTTCAAATTTTAAACTTAAGCTTTTCTTACATGTCTTCATAACGTATTAAAATTTCATAAAGATCCGCCGCCGTTTTCCTGCCGACTGCTGCGACTGGCAGCTGCCAAGTACAGCTGTGGCCCCTGAAATTTATATTTTGATATTTATAAAGGTCGGAAATTCATTACCCCAACTGATTAAGGTGCAGCAAGGGGCCTGACAGTAAAGGGTTAAAGAGTACCTGCTATCCACTGAAAATGATATTTATTTAATCCAAAGACTAAACCTACAAAACACTACATAAAACAAAATGTTAAACAGTATCTATTAGGTTTTGATACAAATTAAACTTTTTAAATTTTGTCCAACTAGTCATTGTGTTTTGTACTTTAGCATTATTGTCTTTACTGCGCAAGTCAAGTTCCATTTCTATTCCTCCTTATTCTATGTTTCTGATATTCTTAATTCTTGTAAATATAGACAGCCGAATTACTTATTTATTGTCACTTAAACATTGGCATCTACTTTATCCGTCGCTAAGTTTGTTAGTATAAAAGTATAGATGTATAGCCAAGAAAACTACCTGGTTCTAGTTATGGGGACCTTTTTCATCTGTTAGCAAAATTGTTTTTGCACTTTTGTAGTGTATATACAAAGTGTAAAACAGTTAAAACAGTAGCGACTTGGCTGTTTTAATATTTCCGATGCTATTGGCTGATATTTAAAGACAAAATTGAAAGTCGGCACAGGGTCCCAACCCCGTGAACATACATTTATTTACCCCTGCTTCCTCTATTTTTTTACTTTAATTTGCATATTTAGATTTGATACTTTTCCCGTCTGCTAATATGTAATATGTATTTGTTTAAAGATTCGACGTTTCTACTAATTGATGATATTATTCTTGTTACTAGACCATTGTATAAATTCTAAACAGTTTTATTTATTTATATTCATTATTGTAATTCTATCTAGCAGATATTCTCTTTATTGCTGTAACTGTATCAACATAAAAATAAAGTCATTGTGTTCTTTAAAAAAAGGATATAAGATATAACTACCTCTTGGGGGCGATGTCACTATTGTATTATTATCAGGGCTCGGCAGCTGTGCGTCAGTCGCCTGTAAAAATCAGGGAAATAAATCTTCTACAATTTCAGCTGGTAATCTAAAACTGACCCAAACATGACAATCCTTCTTTTCAATTTTTTTTTTCAAAGCATCCATACGGGTTGAAGATTGAAGCTTAGTCGTGGCTGACGATCAGCTTACGCGCCCTGATTATTATTTTGTTATTTGTTAATTTTTAAAAATATAATATATGTGTTTCAGGCTTGGATTCAACAAGGCGAATAATTTTGAACAATATATCCTGGATTTGGACAATAGGAAATTATATCAACTCTTATAACAGTATTGTATCATATGCAATACATTTGTTTGTAGTCAAGTTACTCTTTAACTAAGCCTGTCTATTTGTGCGTTAGTCTGCAATGCATAGAGAGAATGATCAATAGGCATTTTTTTATAACAAATGACCTGTCTGTACATAATGCATTGGAAAATAGAATATCAATGTGACATGCTATGCTCCTATTTGAGATACACTTCTGAAATTTCTTATGAAATTTCGCTAGCCAATGAGAATTTATTATGTGATTTTTGTTGGTCAAGTTAGATTCTTAAAAAATCATCAAAGAACAAATTTTGGCATTCCCTTCTAATTTTGTCCTCCGATCATTGGAATGAAATAGCAATAATCATGCTTTCAAATCCCATTGAATAGTTGCCACATGTGCGCATGAATGCCGCAAAACTCTTTTGACAGATCAAATTGGCGCCAAAAATGACGCATACACTCTCTCTCACACACACACACACTAAAACCCATTTCTATAGAGAATTGTCCATCTTGAAATGCCATGCATGCATAAATCAAGGTTATTCAATCAAAGGTTCTCTTTCATAAATTCTTGATTGTTGACTTATTTAGATGCAATACTCGCTTAATCTAAGTTTTGAAGATACCTGACCTCACCCATTTTATGCTCTTGATAGTTTTCCACCTTCGCTCAAAGTTAAAACATGCAAACCAATAGAATCTAAAGACACACTCAAACAAACGTCCGCCCAGTATTGATAAAACACAAATTTCTCCTTTAGTTTGAATTATAAAAGCTGAACTTCAACCAAAAACCATGAGTGAGCCAAGTCTCTGTGTATGCCTGCCTACTAATTTGCATCTGAATAAAATTGCAAACTTCAGCCTTTGAGACCTAAGAATGTTCTTTTTTTTTTGTTTGATCCGGGGGCTAACTTTGGGGTTATCATACAATTTAGCTAAAATAGTTAAGTTTGTCTGTCTGTACGACTGGATCGATTAAATTATACTTTTAAGGGCAAATTTATATTTTGTGCGAGGGTAGCTCAAAACACCCTTCAAGATAAATATATCTTAGAAAAAGTAACATTTTCTTTTTAAATACTGCAAAAAAAATTCTATCGGGTTTTGCTGATTAACCAGAGAGAGACAATGTTTATTACACTAGTCCCAAAAGTTTTTTAATAACGTTTCTTATTCGTTGGCTTAACAATTTGGGGACTTCAGTGAATTTTGATTGGTTTGTTTTTAAGTTGAGTGTGCAAATTTTTTAACCACTAATTTTAATATACAGAAGGGGTGATTTTGTGTATCATCATTGGGGATGTACATCAATTTATCAGCTTTTGGCTTTAGATCCCTGTGTTTTGCTAATAAAAAGTGATTTAACCTGAATGAAGAAACATCTGACATGAGTTCTTTAGAATAGTTTCTAGATAAAGATCTCTTAGTAAACAGGAGTTTCAAAAGATTTGTGGCTTTGCTAACCTCAAACAATTGGTTAAAAATACAGGAAGGGAGTGGACATTGGACTTCAAACTGTACTATTACCAAAATTTAAACACTTCATTTTATTTGTTTGGTAAAAACATTGGTTATTTATTAAATGTTTATTGGTTAGTTCAAAATAAAAGTAACTTTTCAAACATTATTGAATCTACAGTAAGGGTGATTTTATTTAACAGTATTGGGGATGTACTTCATTTGATCATCCATTGTCTTATCTCTTTAGATCCATAGTAAAGAGAACTTCTGCCATTTAAATTTTGTTTTAAACTAATCTTCTAATGGTGTTATGTGGTGTTAGGTGGTAATATTAATTTTGTTAAAAAGCTATCCATAAAATGGTCAAAATAACATTTTTATCTTAAGGAGTATCCTTTCCTACTTCCCCCAAGTAACCAATTTCTATTTTGAAATGAGTCATGACACATTCATTTCTTTCAAATACAAATTACAACTGGGTTTCTCTTTTTAAAAGACTAGGTATGCACTTTTCAATTTGCCTCTAGGGGCTTTATCTGAGGGGGAATGTACTCTTCAGGTTTTTATTAAAATAAGATTTTTTCTCAGGATGTCCTACCTTTCCAAACAACCTAAGACCTCTCTCAACCCAATAGAAAAAATAATTGTGGAATTATCTGTACAGCCGAGTACTAGATCTTAGCAGACAGACAAACGTTCTTTGGGAGTAAGTGGAAAACATTTCTAACACAATTACACCCCTGAACCATGAAAAAAGGTGGTGGGTAGATATATAATTTTTCAACAAAAAACATTAAATAGATATTTTAACATGTTATTTTTTATGAATTAGAAAAAAATGAATATAATATGCAAATAAGAACATCTTTATTTCTTTGATCTTATGAAGATATAAAATGTTTCCTTTATATACCTAAATAGAATAATGAATATTTAAAGATGGTTAAGGTATTTGACAATGGGTGATAAATATATAATTGTCATCAAAGTAAGATGTGGAATATTGCTCCTTTAGTAGATTAAAATCAATGCAGGGAATAATAGGATTCTTATAATTTGTTGAATTTTATGAGATTTTTAAAAATAATCTAAACCTATGCTTAGTAATGTCTATCGTCCTGGAAATAAACATTAAAAAACTATAGAAACTTACAAACTTTCTAAAATGATTATAGAGTTGCTACGTCAAATTGTTGGGACAATTTCTATAATGATGAAAGAAACGATACTATCCATTGCGAACCAACCCTCATTGTAGAAAAGCTTCGCTTTTCAAAAACCCTGGATTGCCTTAGGTCCTTATATTATGGACCTAAAGAATGTACGTTATCATTTCTGTGTCTGACATCTCTATTTTTGCTGAAAATATTTACATTGTGCAAAATTATGACACACTCTGCAAATATCTTTTGTGTTCAAATCAAACTTTTTAACACCCTCCAAATTTGTAATGAATAATATCTATAATACAAAGTAGAACGATGTCTGTCCGTCTGTCTGTCCGTCTGTCCGTCTGTCCGTCTGAAGCTTAAGATCTCGGTAACCACTGAACCGATTGGATTCTACTCTTCAGGGTATATACCTATCGGTCCTGTGGTGGTTTTAAGCTATTTTCTTGGGGGGTGGGACACCCCCAACCCCCCCAAAAATGAAAATTTACCCCCCCCAAAAAAATACTCCTGGTGCTGCTGGTGCAGCTGGTGCAGCTGCTGGAGCTGGTGCAGCTGGTGCTGCTGGTGCTGGTGCAGAAAATTATTTTTTTTCTTGGGGCAAAGCCCCTAGAGGCTAGGGGCGAAGCCGCTAGTTTTAATATATTTCATCAATCCAAAATGGATGACAGTTTCCATATATTTGCATCTCTGTGCATATTGTCAAATATTCATCAAAGATAATATACAAAAAAGATACATTTCTAAAGAAAATATGATAATTTTGCTTACCTTTACCAAGAACAAGCTTCTATAAAATCTTATCTAAAAGAATTGTAGTCTCTTTCTTTAGCTTTTTTAATAGTTATTCTCCATATTCAGTGAAAGGATACAAAAAATATTACACATCAGTATTTCTATTAGTTAAATTTTCATTTTAAAATATTAGGGGAGGAAAATGATATTGATTGATTGATAATCATTGCTCATTCTCCTGTGATTATCAAGTTTTTAGGGGGATGGGGACTATTTTATTTGTTAAGGTTATTCCCAATACAATTGCATGTTAAGAATAGCCCCAGGATGAAGGCCCTACTTACTCACTCTACTCCAGGGAACTTAAGGGATAAGACAATAAATTAAAATACTCCCCCATATGATAAACAAAAGTACCCTGTGTGTAACATAAATTCATTGGTGTAAAAGTTTGACCAAACAATAATTATTTTAAAATGCAAAGTCAACGAATGAGAGAACGTGCTTTCAAAACTTTGGGAACCAGTAAAATTTACATACTAATGTTCCCTGATGTACTCACAAGAAGAAATTTAGAAATTGTAATTTTCCTATTATCTGACTACAAAATCTTACGTGTTTCAGACCACATTTTCTTAAAATACGAGTGTTTCTTGAAAAAATCACAAAAAGTCAGTGGCTTTTTTTGGATGTAACTTAGTGCGGCTTGTTGTAATTTCAGGGTTGTCACCTCTCCCCCCCCCCCCCCTCCTAAACCCAAAAACAAATTTTGTGGTAATGTAGTCACTCCCAACATTGTTGAAAATTCTTTTAAACCCCTTATTATATCCTCCCAAAAGCTTGGACGTCATTAAACAAAGTTTAGTTTTCTACTTTTCATGCTTTTGGTTAGCTAGCAGATCAAAAAAAAATAAGGATGAACTGCAGTTCAGTCCTGAATTAAAACTGGGTAGTATAGAAACTACTTTTTGAAGCTAAAAACATGCTGAAAATGAAATTGTTTTACATGTTTTCAAGATGTTTTGTATTATACACATTTCTTGAAATGGTAAGCTACTCCTTCAGTAATTTCTAAAAAAAATTTCGTCATATATTTTGCAACTTTACAGCAAAATTATTAGATTCCTAAACTGTTGGATTGTAATGATTCTAATAAAACTTAAAATGGAACCAAATAAAATTTTTCAAAACAAATTTTGATGGACTTTATAATGAAGTTATTTGCATAGATCTGCATAATAGATAGGAATAAATCTTACATTTAATGTTTAAAGTTTATGGATACAGCATTATGTACTTAGTTCACTATTTTATCAATCCATCCTTCTGTCTTTAAGTAACAAAATAAGAATTATTTTTTCCATCAAATTCTTTTTATATTGGATTAACAGAGAATTTTAGTCATAAAATAGATCTGAAATTGTTTTAAGAAAATGCACAAATATATTAGACATCAATATCAAAATAGTATCTAACTCTAAAAGAATATGATAATTAAGTTATTTAAAGTTACACAACTACTTTATAAATAGAGGGTTTCTGTACATTCATCCATTAGTCATTTGATTAAGTATTGTATCTAATATACTGAATCCATCTAAATAGTTCTCAATTTTCAATTGTTAAAGGCTAAATCCATGTTATATACATCCATTACTATGACTCACATGATCTCATGAATACAATAAGACATTCTAACAATATTAAAGATAGGCATATAAACAGCATTTTTTTTGCTTACTATAGGCTTGTCCCAAGCAAAAAGAAGTTACCTCATACCCATCTTTGTAATGGTAAAAGGGACTAAATTTAAATAAATTTACCTTCAGAGCAGTTTTTGGAGAGCAATCTCAGATTACATAACCTAAAAATTCTGATGATTCTTCATTCTAGATTCTCAAACTTACTTTTTTTTACACTGAGCTGGATCTTTAAATCACCACTAAAATGATTTAAAGATCCAGCTCTGGTCCCCAAAGTTTTCTAATTCGTTGGCTTGTCAACTTTGGGGGCTTTTATTGAGATCTTTTTGGTGGTTTTATTAAGATGAGTATCCAAACGTTTCAACCACTATTTGCAATCTACAGAAGGGGTTATTTATTATAGCATCATTGGGGATGTACAACAATTTATTGGCCATCGTCTTATCCTTTTAGATCCCTGTTTTCTTACGCTTTCTTCAAAAGCCCCAGCATAAATCTAATTAAAAGTTGATATGATGAGAACTGTAGGGTGAAAAGAGCACGAGACAATTACAGCAACACAGTGGAACGATACAGTAGCTTGAAGGTAAGCCGACTAGTTTATAGATTGGCTTCGCTTGTAAATTTTTAAAAAATAAATGCTAGAAAAACAGAGAGAAGATATTTGGGTTTACAGAAATGATTTGACAATTCAAAGGTTGCGTGTTTATTTGCGATATGTAAAATGTAAAAGAAGTTAAGAATATATTTTGTGTTTAAAGCTACTAATTAACTTTCCGCTGCATTTGCTTGAAATGTCGGACGTTGTCGGGTTCGAGTATTGTCTACACCGTGGCATACAAGAGCCAGAAATTATAAATATACATGCTGTTGCAATGTCAGGCGCTTCAGATGTATACTAAAAGTAAAAAAGGTGCACTGGCCTATAAACAATTGTCATCATGCACAGTTAGGACTTAAAGATAAAGATTCAATTGTGAAAGCTCCAATATTTTTTTTTTTTTTTTTGGGGGGGGGGAGGATAAGGAAGCAAAAGAATAGATAACTTCGCCGCTTTTGGAAAACTTATCCTTATTTTGTATATTGTTTTATTCCATTGAGAAAAAATGCTTATAAAACCACTAATCCTAATACTATTAATAATTTTCATTATTACATATTTTTCTGTCTTCTAATAATATTGTAAGCCTATAAAGGAAAAATACGTCAATAAGTGGAGCAGTAATGGATGTACAATATACGTGGATATTATGACAAAGGAAAAATGGGAGTCATGAACATGATTTATTGGTCAGTTCATCCAGTGGGAAGGGGGATTGTGTAAAGTGGGTGTATGAAGAGGAATCGTTGTTTTAGCCAACTACATGTTTCACTTTATTAGAGTACTAGCGACTACGCCCCCTAGAGGCCTCTAGGGGCACTTGAAAAGGGGGGAGTCGAATTTGATAACCCAATTTCTTATTTTAGAAAAAGGAAAAAAAAAAATTGTTTGGGGAGGAAGGGATTTTTTTTCTAGGAGCGACTTCTCTTGGGAGGGTGGTGGTACCCTCCCCCAAAATAGTTATAAACCTTCCCGGGACCTATGAGAAGCTACCGTGTTAAGGAGAACCCGATCGGTTCAGCGGTTAGCGAGATCTTTCGGTACAAACATACAAACACAAACATCCTGTTACTTTATTTTAAGAAAATGATAATCTACTAGTGTATGATCCAAGTAATATTAAATTCATTTGTGATATGTACAAGTATAGCTATGGGTTGGTAACTTATAGCAAAAACGATTTCTTGTAAACTTAAATAAAATATAGGACAAAAATGGTAATTATATCGTATAACCGACCGACGGACAAACACATTTTTATCTTCGTTACTTATTATATTTGTTTATTCAGGATAAAATGACGAAAAACCTGCAGGACCCTGCACAATTTAACAAAATGTATATAAGGTAAGTTAAATATTTTTTTATGTGCAGCGCACACCTTGGCGGTTACGCCCCTAGAGGCCTATAGAAGTGGGTAGGGGAGTACATTCTACTCCTCTTTAAATTTAATTTTTAGGAAGAAAAAGTACAAAAAAATACGTGGGAAATTTTTCTAGGGTGATTTCTCCAAGGAGGGTGGTGGTAAATGCCCGCAAAATAGTTATAAACCTTCCCATAGCGAGATCTAAAGCTTCGCCTTGACAGCTAGTCAAACAGATATACATTGTTTTAATTTGTATTGCAGATAAAGTTACCGAATACCTTCAATCCTTATTAGCTTGTTAGGGAGTGGAAATTACGTAATACAACCACTTTTAAAACATCGATTCTCAGTTATTTTGAAATCCAGCAAAAATATCTATCCAAAAAACCGCATAATACAATATTTTCTACTTAGAAATGGATTAGATAAAGCCCAAAAAGCCACAATAGGACTTTCAATCAAGAGTTCTTAAATCAAAGAATGGAGTTAATTTAAAGCTATATTTTTCACTAGCGGCTACGCCCCCTAGAAGCCTCTAGTGGCACTTTAAATGTTTGGTTTTTTTTGTTGCGTTCAAGTTTTTACAATATGTTGCGCAAGATTCTCTTTATACGATACCTCGCAATGTTAAGTAGGAGTCTCTATACTTAAAATAACAATTTCGATTGTTTATTATTTCTCTTGGGAGGGTGGTGGTACCCTCCCCCAAAATAGTTATAAACCTTCCCGAGACCTATGAGAAGCTATCCTGTTAAGGAGAACCCAATCGGTTCAGCGGTTAGCGAGATCCTTCGGTACAAACAAACACACAGACATCCTGTTACTTTAGTATAAGGATAAAATCAAATCATGTCAAAAATAGCGGCTGATTATCTAGCGTTCAGAAAACTTGTAGTTTTGTACGACAACCGTGTTTGTCATCTTATTAAACCAAAAAATTAGGATACAAATATGGACACTATGCAAAATAATGCAAACAAGGTGTTATGTGAAAACAGCATAATATTTTCAATATGAGCGGAAAAAAGTATACTCACAATAAGAGAACGAAGAAAGGCGCTCAATGTGACGTCATAAAAATAAGGGATTATCCATCTCTTTTTTTAAGGGTTTTCTTTCCCACTCATCCTCTCCTCATCCCTCATTTTTATGACGTCAGAATGTTTTTCTTCGTCTTCTGCTTTTTTTATATTTGATTTGACCATATGTCTAACATAAAAAGTAGATTTGTCTTTTTCTTTGAACAGAAAATGTTACGTTTTTCCTATTTAGTAAAGCTTTAAATAGGTGTCGGGATGTTTTTATGCTATTTCATTGGATCGTGCTTTGCTATTTTATGCCTTCCTTCCCATAGATGCCAGATGCGTAGCCGCTAATAGTTTTATTAAAAGTTTACTAAAATGTTTGTTGTTTTGTAGTTACACAGGTTGCAAACCTTCTGCCCTAAACTTGTCATCTATCAAGCCATAATTGTTATAAATTTTCCAGGATTACATTTCTAAAGTTTAGGAAATATATGCCTAAAAGTTACAATTAAAAGAAGAATTACGATAAATTCATAACCTTCAAATTATACCAACAAAATTGCTTTTTTATGTTAATGGAAATTATTGGTGGAAATTCTTGGACACAGTTACTTGGTATATGCCAATTATGATTCAATATCATCCGCCCCCCCCCCCCCTTCCAACAGTAAAAAAACCTTAGGGTGGTCTATTGTTCCCCAGTGATAAGACATTGGACTGTAAATTACACTGGTACATAAAGTTATAAAAACATGAAAGCCATAATTTTCGTTTGCTTAATGAATTTTAATTGGTTGTTTCCATACAAGCAGGGTCAATGTTTTTGACCAATAATTCTAATTTTAAGGTGTAGTTTAGTTTATCATCATTGAGTATTGTAACACAATTGAGCTTATCCATGAAGATCACTTATTGTTTCCTCTCTCTAATATTTCATAAACCTGTTTATTTCAAAACCTTGTATAAAAATCCTTGTGAATTTTCTAGCCCCATAAAAAGGCAAGATTTGACAAAATTTTGATACTAAAACAGGCAATGCTTATTTCTGATTTTGAGATAAAGTAAAAAGTAATTATGCTCAGCCTTGCTTGAAAATCTGTAGTAATTCAAGAAATGGCGGATAGTTAACTCAACCCCCTCAAATTAGGTTCTTTAATATCATACTAGTGGATACGCTCCCAATATTCCTCGAGGGGCACATAAGGTTGGTGAGGGGTAAGGGGAGTGGACCTCGCTCCCATATTTTTAATTCTGTTTCTCTATCTCGTATTCTCCAATATAGTTAAAACCTTCCCCTGACCTATATGTAGCTTCACTGTAAAGAAGAACCATATCGGTTCAGTGGTTAGCGAGATCCTAACCCTGAAAAAAGCCGAGACTAACTTTTTCTTATTTTTAAAAAAATCCTCCAATCCCTTGTTTTACAAACCAATCCATAATTGATCATTTTTATGCACAGATTATGCCAAATAATTATTGCCTTTGTCAAAAAAAGAAGATGGTTAGCATAACTTTTTCGGTGCATCTACTCTACAACTTACATCGTCCGTCCGTTTGTATGTTCGTTCTTCTCAAACGCTTGCAGACTTAACAATTTCTTTTAGGGCAACAGTATTTTCTTGGATGCTATATCTTAACATGAATCTAAAAAATCAATAAAAATTTGAGCAGTGTTGTTGCAATTATTAATATTTATATTTCAGACTAGAATATTTGTATGTAATAGGGAAGAAATTCACGAAAATTAGAGCAAGGATGGTGCAACTATTAATATTTCATTTGAGACAAGGATATCTGTATATAATAGGAAAGAAATCCAGAAAATTAGATAAAGGATTGTGCAATTGTTAATATTTATATTTCAGACAAGGATTTCTGTATGTACAAGTGAAGAAATAATGAAAATTATAGCAAAGATAGTGCAATTATTAATATTTATATTTCAGACAAGGATTTCAGTATATACAATTGAAGAATTAATGAAAATTATAGCAGGGATGGTGCAATTTTTAATATTTATATTTCAGGCAAGGATATATCTGTATGTGCAAGGAAAGAAATCAATGAAAATTAGATAAAGGATTGTGCAATTGTTAATATTTATATTTCAGACAAGGATTTCTGTATGTACAAGGGAAGAAATCCACGAAAATTAGAGCTGGGATGGTGCAATTGTTAATATTACATTTCAGAGTAGGATATCTGTATGTACAAGTGAAGAAATCAATGAAAATTAGAGCAGGGATGGTGCAATTGTTAATATTTATATTTCAGACAAGGATATTTGCATTTTTAAGGAAAGAAATCAATGAAAATTAGAGCAGGGATGGTGAAATTTTTAAGATTTTATTTCAGACAGGGATATCTGTATATACAAGGTAAGAAATCAATTAAAATTAGAGCTGGTATGGTGCAATTATTAATATTTTTATTTCAGACAAGGATATCTTTATGCACAAGGGAAGAAATCAATAAAAAATAAAGCGGGGATAATGCAATTATTAATATTTATATTTCTGACAAGGATTTCTGTATGTACAAGTGAATAAAAATAATGAAAATTATAGCAGGGATGGTGCAATTATTAATATTTACATTTCAGACAAGGATATCTGTATGTACAAGTGAAGAAATCAATGAAAATTATAGCAGGGATGGTGCAATTATTAATATTTATATTTCAGACAAGGATATCTGTATGTACAAGTGAAGAAATCAATGAAAATTAGATAAAGGATTGTGCAATTGTTAATATTTATATTTCAGACAAGGATATCTGTATGTACAAGTGAAGAAATCAATGAAAATTAGAGCAGGGATGGTGCAATCAATAATATTTATATTTCAGACAAGGATATCTGTATGTGCAAGTGAAGAAATCAATAAAAATTAGAGCTGGGATGGTGCAATTGTTAATATTACATTTCAGAGTAGGATATCTGAATGTACAAGGGAAGAAATAATGAAAATTATAGCAAGGATGGTGCAATTATTAATATTTATATTTCAGACAAGGATATTTGTATGTACAAATGAAGATATTATGAAAATGGTGCAATTAATAATATTTATATTTATATTTCAGACAAGGATATTTGTATGTGCAAGGGAAGAAATCCATGAAAATGGGACAAGGATGGTACAAACATTTCTGTCAACTGTTACAGGTATGCATATTTACATTCTTTTTAGGGAGGGAGGGTACATTACATTTAATTGTAAATTTCACTGGTGACTGGTACCCAAAGTTTTGTTTACCAAGTTATCTTATTTTTTAACTCAAAAAACTGTCCCTTGTCCCTAGATGGATAGAATGTATAACATGATGTCAATAAAATATTTCTTCATTCATTTTCATTAGCAAATAATAAAACAAGGATGTCAACATCTATTAGAGCGAATCTTTTCAAACGGGATAGATAAATATATATATTAGGGGTATTACTTTTCTTATGACAGCCTTTTTTAAGCAAGGCTACTCTATAATTAACTTGTCAGTTAAACAGCTTGTTAGTCCGTTTTGCTATTGGAGAAATGCGATTAACTTTGCTTAAATCAAGATACACTGCTAAAATTATTTAATTACTTGTAGAAATTTTTGTTTGATTTATTTGTTATAGGAATTTATATACAATTATATAATCTTATTAAATGTTTTCCATCGAACTAGTTTCAAATTAACAAAAAAACAAAGGATGTTATTAATTAAAAATACAATAGGATTCATTTTTGTAATCTTTTTCAACTTTAAAGACGTAGATTCCTATGAAATGTTGGTATTTTTAATGACGCGAGGGATAAGACACTGGTCGTTGCAAGATTAATTATGTGAAACAATTATCCCCTTCTTTAGATTAGTGGAGGAAAAGTTAGTTAGACACTGTTAGTCTGTACCAACTAATCAAGATTTAATACAAGGAGCAAAGTTATTTCTCCCAACGAATGGGAAATATGCCCATAATACTTTTGGTGATGGTGTTATTTTGCAGTCCCCATTCATACATTTCGCTTTATTTTGTCTTATGATGGGTGCTTTCCCTCAAAGCAAGCACATAATGCATCCCCCCCCCCTCCCTAATTTTAAAAATAGTAATAGTGACCTTCGTTAAAAACAAACACATGACAACTGCCCCCTCCCCTTGATTTTCATTTATTTAACAATGTTGTGGGTCCCTGTGCTAGACTTGGCACTTTCAGGGAAATCTCCAATAAAACTTTGAGATTTTTACGTGGAATCTATATATATAGGGGCCCAAAGTCTTTTTTCCGCTAAAAGGTGTAAATTCTCCAGAAAGCAATCTGTAGCTTTTCATATAAAACATAAAATGACGTCACACTGGCCTACCATTGGTTATTTAGTCTGTGAATTGGCCTATCATTTCTTCATTTGTATTGTATTACGTAATTTTTTATAGGCACTATAAAGAGCTTTGGCTAATCTATTTTATCTTTTCTTTAGGTTCATGATAATACAAAAAGATTGACCCTGATACCTTACAATCAAACTGATGGAAAAATTGGACAAGGCGAAACAATCAGGTTAAAATATTTGTTAAATCCCACACATTTACTTAAGTAACAGGATGTCTGCCTGTCATGCTTTAGCATTTTGCCCGCTGATCCGATATGTTTCTCCTTTACTCTTTTTAAAACTATAATTGAAATTGGATTTGGCTCCATCCCATATTCCTCTTAAGTGCCCGTAGAGGCATCTAGGGGCGTATTAGATGTCCGCTGGTTCTGCATACTTAAGTAGACAGATGTGTGAGTGTTTATATGTGTTTCAGTGTATGTAGTGGTCTTAGGATAATATTTTGGGGAGGAGAATAATTATCTTCCCCCAAGAGATAAATCCCAAGGAAATTATACACCTGTTCTCCAACCCCCCCCCCCCCAAAAAAAAAAAACAAAAAAAAACATATTTATATATATACATATTCATAAATAATCTAGGGGATTTGAATATTTAATGGTCAAACACTAAATCTCGTTAACATAAAAATTTCACCGTTCAATTAACATATATACTGATTTACACAATAAGAGGAAAAAGTGTAATTTACAGTCCATTGTCCACTCTCTCCCTGACAATACAACATGATTTTAGAAAATCTTTGCTTTTTTTAATCTCCTGACCATGCATTGTATTGTAAATATTCTTTTAAAAATAAATCGCTAAAACTTTAGATGAGAAACCACTTCAACTATCCATCAATGATGGAAACTTTAACGCTTTCCCTTTAAGTGCTTATTGATTACCGAACCCTCCTCTCTCCCCTTATTTTTCAAATGAATTGACAATGAGAGCCGTGTTAGCTTTTTTCCTTAAGTCTAACCAAATCAGGGTTCTATATCTGCAGTGCCCTAACCCTACAGGGCTACTGAAATGTAGACAGACTTACACCAGTTAACGATAGAGTAGATTCAATATTTAATTCAAAATACAAACAGATTTTTTAAGTATTTATTTATATTGGATTAAATGCAGTTTTGGGTAAATATGATTAAATATGTATACTTTATTTAGCAATGGTTAAATATATTAAATGATTCAAACTATTGATTTAATATGCTGGAAAGTTCTGAAGTAGCGGGATGTCTGATTGTGTGTAAAAACACCAAAGCAGTAGGATGGTTGTCTGTTTAATTAATACAAATGTATTAATTAACTATACACTTTGAAGAGGTGGAATATCTGCCTGTGCAAACTCGTTGAAGTAGTAGGATGTCTGTAAGTAGCTGAATTGGTCTAATAAGACTCGACCCCAAACCAGAAGTGTTCTGTGTGTGGACTCTCAATTGCAACTGTTGTAATAAATGTTCTCTTAACTCTTCCAGAATAATTGAGAGTAATTGAGAGTAAAAACTTAAACTTGTCTGCAACTTAAATATATGACACTACCTAGTACCAAATATAACCTAAACTACCCTGAGGTATTATTTTAAAATTCTACCTTCCCCATTCCACTTAATTTAATTTTATTTTTGTTTTAAATCAGGGAGAAGGGGGGTTGGAGCTCAATAGGAACGTTGAGAGGAAAATGCCAAAACTTTGTATGTGCTTTCGCTATTTCTTTTTCTTGCGTCCATCAAGTTTACATACAAATTCTGATTCATAGGATAAGTTTTATATTTCATGGAAGCATTGATCCAATAGTTAGGGCCACTAGTAGGATTTTATATAATTTTTTTCAATTTGGTCGCTTTAAGGGAAAGCAAAAAATATGCTGAAAGTATTTGTTTTCATTTTCAAATATTATGAAAATTAAGATTTTTTTGTTTTAGTGTGATTAACTGTTTATGCAAAGACGACATCCCAGAAAAATTCAGGTAAACCATTTTTTCCAAATAACATGGACAATTATGTCCATAAGTAGTACAAAACAAGCTGACAAATTGGATGTAATACAACAGCATGTGTGTGTGTAGCCATAGTTTCTTAGTGTTTGGACCTAAGTAGTCATGGAGTAGATACAACAGCATGCTGTAATACAGTAATATTTATGAAAACCATATTTAAAAACGTTTTAATTCAGTGCTGTATATTAACTAAATATATAGAATTATTGTAATGTCATAATAGGCCAAATCTTTCCTAATTGTTAATTTCTACTTAGACAAAAACTAATTAAGGCTAAGGAAATCATTAAATTATATTAATATGCTAGCCTAGATATTTTTATTGGATTTGGCCTAGAGTCAGTTTTATAAATGCTTAAATATGGTTCAAATAAATAGGTATAAAAAAAAATTTCATTTATTTTAGATTCACCGTAACTGGCCATGACCTTTCAAGTGTAAATCCAGATTCTCAACGGATACCCGTGGTCACCTTTACCCTCCAGGTATACAATGACGTGCTTAAGTTTTTGGTGGGTTGTAGAAAATGAAATGTAAAAACTTATTTAATGCATTTGACGAATTAGTGGCGTGCAAAGAGTTTTAGCTGGGAATGCTCGATGCGCTGCGCACACAAAAATTCCTTCCTTGCGATTTTGACATCCCCCTTAAACTAAACTCGAGGGGCTGCAGCAGGGGCGTCCAAGCTTTTTTTTTTGGGGGGGGGGTAAAAAATTTTAGGGGGGGGGTAATTCGTGTTTGGGGGTGCTAAAATGGCGCGCGAAGCGCGCCGAAATTTTTTTTACCCCCCCCAAAATTTTTACCCCGGGGGTAAAATTTGATTGGGGGGGGTAATTACCCCCCCTAAAGTCTGTTGGGGGGGGTAAATACTCCCCCCAAATCTGTTGGGGGGGGGGTAATTACCCCCCCAAACTAATTTACCCCGGGGGTAAAATTTTTTGGGGGGGTAATTTAATTATGTAAAAAAAGCACCTACCTAATCTATTAAGTTAATAAGTACTATCCTATAACATAAAGTAGTAAGTAAGGTTTATTTGACTATAGCTTCAGATTTCATTACTTTTAATACTGAGTTCTCCTTTTTAGGAAAGCTTCACATAGATCCCATGATGGTTCCACACTATTATAGGTCAATCCTTTGAGTGGTTTTAGGCTATTTTTCTCTTCCTTTTTTACCCTTTAGAAAACACGAGTTCTTAGATGCTAAGGGCGCCACTACTATTCAAATATATAGTAGTATCTCATTCTTTAGAACATAAGAATACAATAATTAACTCACTAACCAATGAACCAATATGATTATACTTTAAAGTGAAGCGTCTTATAGGTCCTGGTAAGTTTTATAACTAGTTTTGAGACACCCTGACATCCTCCCAAAAGAAATCGCCTATAGAAATTCTTTTTCATTATTTAATGAAATATTTAATTTAGTTAGGTATCTATTTTATGGAATCTTCAGTGCTTTACAATTACATCATAGATCCCCGGGATGGTTTTAGCCCTTATAAAGGCCCAAGCAAATAAAACATGATCAAACTAATAAATTTTTTGTTATCATGGTTAAGAACTGTTTTAACTGGTTGGACTATATTGGGGTATAGTCCCTTTTGTGGCAACGCTCTTTAAGGGGCGTTTCTTTGTTTTTTTCACACAAGCTTCTCTCCTATTTCTAGCCCCTGCGGGGGGCCAATTGCTTAACCATGTGGGGCAATCACCTAAACCAATATAACCTATCCTAAAATAAACTATCAGTAAAATTTTTTTTTAAAGAACATTCAATTTGGGGGGGGTAAATACCCCCCCCCCCAAATTTTTTTTTTAAAGAACATTTATTTTGGGGGGGGGGGGTAATTACCCCCCCCAAAATCGTTTGGGGGGGGTAAATACCCCCCCCCAAAATCGTTGGGGGTGCCAACGGCACCCCCAAGGTAGGGGTAATTTTTTTTTGGGGGGGGGGTATTGTTCACAAAATTTTGGGGGTGCCAAATGGCCCATTACCCCCCCCCCCCTTGGACGCCTATGGGCTGCAGACCCACCTTCTGCACGTCTCGGTGACGAATTATAATACAAGCTTGGACTGTTTTTTTTCTACAAAATAAAGATTAGTCCAAAATTTTTTTGGGTATCGAATGTTCTTTTTTCATTTGAAATGTCAGGTGGAAATGTCATTTATAGATTTATATTTTTCTAGGCTCTTTCTGACCAAGAAAGAAAACAATGGGTAGAGGCTTTAGGAGGCAGCTGGTCAACATTATCAACACTTCAGGTAGGAGTATAACCTGTGCGACTCTAGCGTAACATGTAGTGCAACCGCTCGTCGACTGAGGGGTTATGGGTTCGTACCTCGGCACTTACCGTAGCATAATCAATGACGATAAAAGTTGTACTTACTCCTGCTATGTCAGATACTTTACATTAATAGTAAGAGATGGGGAGATTTCATGGTTTAAATGGCGCAACTCATAATCATGCATTGTTAAGACTTTGAGATAAAGGATGTTAAATCAAAATGTTGAATGTCTGCAATTTAATTAGTCTACAAATATTATGTTATAGTTATGGCCCGATTATATAATAGTAGGGTGCGGTAAGAGAAAATGCGCCTAAAATTAGTCCTTTTTTATTTGCTTCATTTGTAATGTTTAGCATAAGTTTGTCCAGATTATATGTTGGGCTTCCTATGCCAGGTAGATGAGCAAATATGTACGCACAGCTGTGTATCCCCATATAAAAGTAACAGGATGTGTGTCTGTCTTTATGTGTTTAACGAAGGATATTGCCAAACGCTAAACCGATATGGTTCTTGTTTATAGATTTGCTTCTTTACATTTGATAAATTATTTTCAGAGGTTACGGGCAGATAGCATAGAAGAAAATCTCAACAGTTCAGCGTTCTTATTTTTGAAAGATTGTCTAGAGGTATAATTGTTTTTCTTTTGGTTGAAAAGCCACAAGGTAAACTGGGAGAGGACAATGGACGATTAATCAACCTTTGTCTGTTCTTAAGTGAATAAATTTTGTCTTTTGTGGCTGATATTAATTTAACTTTAGCCTCAAAAGCGTTTAGACATGGAGGCCCCCCCCCCCCCAAAGGGTGTAAAAATCTTCATTAAAAAAAAGAGAATGAAAAATAAGTTTTTATTTCTTTTTATCTTTTAATGAATAGAAAAAAATGAATAGTTTCATGATAATTTTGCTATAATCTGCTCTAGAGAAATAGGATTTATTATTTTCTGTGAATGGTGTGTACAAAAGGGAAAAGACAATAGACGATAAATTGATATACATCCCAAATTATGATGAACAAAATCATCCCTTTTGTGGATTGAATTATTAGTTGAAACTACTATATTGCTAAAAAGCTAACGTTTATATCGATTGTAATTTATAGTCAGTTTTACCCTCCCTTCTTAACTAATACAGACTGAGACGTACACAAAAAATTACCATTTTTTTTTACCTGTTGGAAAGTATAAAAGGAGAAAGGGTGATTAATTAATCCAACTATCAATATTTTTGTCTAACTAACTATAATTTAATATATAAATCCATCTTTCTATGCATCCATCTGTCTATCCATCTATCCATCAATCAGGCTATTTATCTATTTATTCATCTACATTCTACATATAACCATTTATATAGCTTTCTAACGCAACAGCGTTTAGTATCCAATAAAAATGACGTCATACAAGATAAATGACCAATGTACAATGTACCAATGGTAAATTACAATGTATACTGGCCTATCTTTAGCCATTTGTATTGCATAATGTAAATTTTTTATTGGACACATTCTAACCAACTATCTTTCTCTCAATTAATTTATTTATCTGCTATCCGCTTCGCCCCTAGATGCCTCTAGTGGTTCTATAAATGTTTTTTTAAATAATACGTAACATTTCTATGTAAAAAAAATTATCGATGTGGTGGTATCCTCTCCAAAAATAGTTAGAAACCTTCCCGGGTCTATGAGAAGCTACCCCGTTAAGGAGAACCCGATCGGTTCAGCAGTTAGCGAGATCCTTCAGTACACACATCCTGTTACTTTATTTTAAGAATACATGCATCAAGGTATCTATCTATACTAGGAGCTTGAGCACCGAGGGATGAACGAAGTTGGTTTATACCGAGTGGATGGGGTTAATTCAAAAGTAAAAGATTTCTTAAATCAGGTATGGTAAATTTTTTTAGTTCAATAATTTCTTTCAAACATTTTGGTGACCTTTTGCGATATTATATTATGAAAAATTAAAAAAAAAGTATTTTAATATCTGCGGCAAACTATTTAAGATACGATAACTATTTTGTAATCTAAGATTTTAATTTTTAAAGGCTATGAACCCAGACGAACCTACCCCAGATATAAGAGATCCAAAGGCGAGAGTTTATACATTTCAAACAACAATTTTTCAAAAAGATTTTAAACGAGTAAAAGTCCTGTATTTAAACGTTTTTAAACATATTCACAGTTTGTTTTAACTAATATTGTGAGCAAAGTTTCCTACACTTTTATTATTGGTATTTTAAAACATAAAATATATTGCGGTATTTTTATCATGCAGATCTCAGACACAACATAATCTAGTTCATTCCTACGCGGAACCTACTAATTCATACCTTACCTTTGCCCGTGTATGACAGGTGTCCTACTTTAATTTCCCCTGACTATTCCAGGTTAGTGATAAGCCTTCTTATGCCGCTTAAAACGGTGTGCGGACATGGCGTACAACTTCATAGATTTTTAAAGATAATCGTTACCAGGAACATTTTATCGTGAATTGCACTAAATCCTAATAATCAAATTCTACTGGAGGACTTGTACCATCGACCCCCTAACCCTTCAACTCCTTATAACTAAATGTATAAACAACCACAACTGCCCAAAAGGCATGGGAGTCTAAGACGCTTGCTAGCGCAGTGAAGCACTACCTGCGAGAGTTGCCACTGATGACCTACCACCTGTTCAACCAGTTCATTGAGGCCGCCAAGAAGGAGAATGACAACGAGAGGGTCAAGGCTATTAAAGACGGTAACTTATTTTGATATTTATAGAAGCACAGCACTATATTAGACTATTAGCAGCTACGCCTCTAGAGACCTTTAGAACACTTGAGGAAGGGGGAAGTTGAATTCAAAAACCCAATTTTTTAATTTATATTTTAAAAGAAAAAGTATAATTTCTTTAATGGGTATTTTTCTAGGAGTGATTTCTCTTGGGAGGGTGTTGATATCCTCCCTCAAAATAGTTATAAACCTTCCCAGGACCTATGAGAAGCTACCCTGTAAATATCTGTTCAGCGGTTAGCGAGATCCCTCGGTACAAATAAACAGACAGACACCCTGTTATTATAAGGAAAACTAAAGGTTTAAAAGTTTGGACCAATACTTAGTCAATTTATTGTTTTATTAGCGCGATGTCTATAACATTTTTTAAATAACGAATGTCAGAAAGTTTTTATTAATTTTGATTTGTATTATTTTCAGTTGTGAACGAGCTTCCTGATGCTAACAGACAATTAATATCTGTTTTAATTCAACATTTACATAAGGTACAACTATATAATAGATGTATAATTAAACAGACAAAAAGACAGACAAAGAGTCAGACCAACAGACAGACAGACAAGCAGGCAGGTAGAGAAATAGACAGACAAACAGCCAAACAGAGACAGACAGACACACAAATAGACAGACAAATAGACAGTAAGACAGAAAGACAGACGGACAGACAAATAGACAGACAAACAGACAGACAGACAAAGAGACAGACAGACAGACAGACAATCAGTTAGACAAACAAAGAGACAAACAGACAGACATACAAATAGACAGACAAACTAACACACAGACAGACAAACATACATACAAACACACCGTAAAACAGACAAATAAACTGACATTTAAAAAAGACAGTTAAACATAAAGAGGGACAGCAATTCCAACAGACACCCAGATAGATAGATAAACATTAAACAATATAACTTTTTATGTGTTAAAGACATTGAAATTCAGGGTTATAAACAATTAAGTAACTTGATATTTATTTGTCCCAAAAATAGTATTTTAAACCAGGGATCGGAAGCCGCGCCTCAGCCGCGCATAAGCCTCAGTTTTAAACCTGCTTGTGAGCATAAAAAGAAATTTCAGAAAGAAGGATTGTCTTCTAAAGAGCAGTTTTATACATCCAGCTGAATTTTATAGTGATAAAATGAAGATTTCACTGAGGCTTACACGCGGCTTACGCGCGGCTTCCGATCCCTGTTTTAAACCTTTCGCCAAAATGCCATGATTTTATATCAGCCAAAAGAAAGAAAAACAAATTTGAATTTTAAAAAATTGTATACTAACTGATCTATCCATTTTAAAGATCTTACTAGGCACACAATGACTTTATAATAAAGGATTTATTTTACTTGGATCTTACACCAGATTATAATGTACTCAAATAAAACTCTTAGCTGGCTAAAATAACGATACATCTCTGTACCCCATACCTTCCCCTTCTACATGATAAGAAATGATATCCATGTTAGTAACCTAAATGTTTTCCCTGTCATAATAGCCACGTATACAGAATAATTTTAAACAACCTTGAACTGAGTTTATTTTTGGATATAGACGAGTTATTATAATCTGTTGAAAATTTATGCTTAAAAGAGTAATATTATACTTTCACAGTTATAAGTATGTTGTTTATGTAAGTTTTAAAATATTAAAGAGTTGTTAATATGAAGGGCATTTTAAGGCATATGTTATATTTTTGCAAGAGATTAGTTTGAATTTTTTAAAAAGGTAGATGCATAAATGTGTACATGGGGGGGGGGGTAATTGTGAAAACCCCACCCCCCTGATCATTTCATTTCCAAGAAAGGAAACTCGTCTCAGGGGGGTAGACATATCTTAATAGAGGGGTGTACAGACACCCCCCCCCCTCTTATCTTAAAAAATGTTGTGTTAAAAGGTCTAGATGGTAGATCTGGAAGCTTTAATTTCTTACACCCTTCCCCAAGAGATTGACTTTTGCTCTAAAATTTCACTAAACTCTATGATTACATAACATTTAAATTTTAGGTTGCAGAAAACAGTGATCAGAACAAAATGACCGCTAGTAACCTGGGAGTTGTTTTTGGTCCCACTTTATTAAGGTATGTTTTTGTTTTAAAAATAGTGACTACGCCCCAAGAAAAATGAACAATCTCAAGACTTAAATCTATAAATAAACCAGCCTAAAACCATCCCAGGACTCTTTTAAAGCTTTCTTAATTAGAAATGGTTAGCAAATCTCAATCAACGGACAAACAAAAAAACCATCTACCTCGCTTTATTATAAAATTGGATCATGGAAAGAAAACAGAGTCATTCCTAAATTAGGACAGAAGTCACCTTCCTAGGAAGGACATAAGTAGCCTTCCTTAAGTGAGAATTTGTTAGATGAAGGGCATAACATGCCTCCCTTAACAAAGATTTTGCAAGATTGAGGACATAAGTAGCCTCCCTTCACCTCATAAAACCTAGCTTTTTGATTCTTCACATAGCAAAATCTTGCATAAAATTGGTTTTTGGTCCATCACATAGCAAAATATTGGAAAACTTAGCTTTTCTGTCCTTCACATAGCTAATTCTTGCAAAACATAGCAAATTCTTGCAAAACATAGCAAGTTCTTGCAAAACATAGCAAATTCTTGCAAAACATGGCAACTTCTTGCAAAACATAGCAAATTCTTGCAAAACATAGCAAATTCTTGCAAAACATAGCAAATTCTTGCAAAACATAGCAAATTCTTGGAAAACTTAGCTTTTCTGTCCTTCACATAGCTAATTCTTGCAAAACATAGCAAATTCTTACAAAACATAGCAAATTCTTGCAAAACATTGCAAATTCTTACAAAACATAGCAAATTCTTGAAAACTTAGCAAATTCTTGCAAAACATAGCAAATTCTTGGTAAACTTAGCTTTTCTGTCCTTCACATAGCAAATTCTTGCAAAACATAGCAAATTCTTGCAAAACATAGCAAATTCTTGGTAAACTTAGCTTTTTTGTCCTTCACATAGCAAATTCTTGCAAAACATAGCAAATTCTTGGAAAACTTAGCTTTTCTGTCCTTCACATAGCTAATTCTTGCAAAATATAGCAAATTCCTACAAAACATAGCAAATTCTTGCAAAACATAGCAAATTCTTACAAAACATAGCAAATTCTTGCAAAACATAGCAAATTCTTGCAAAACATGGCCAATTCTTAGAAAACTTAGCTTTTCTGTCCTTCACATAGCTAATTCTTGCAAAATATAGCAAATTCTTACAAAACATAGCAAATTCTTGCAAAACATTGCAAATTCTTACAAAACATAGCAAATTCTTGCAAAACATAGCAAATTCTTACAAAACATAGCAAATTCTTACAAAACATAGCAAATTCTTGCAAAACATAGCAAATTCTTGCAAAACATAGCAAATTCTTGGAAAACTTAGCTTTTCTGTCCTTCACATAGCTAATTCTTGCAAAACATAGCAAATTCTTACAAAACATAGCAAATTCTTGCAAAACATTGCAAATTCTTACAAAATATAGCAAATTCTTACAAAATATAGCAAATTCTTACAAAATATAGCAAATTCTTACAAAATATAGCAAATTCTTGGAAAACTTAGCTTTTCTGTCCTTCACATAGCTAATTCTTGCAAAACATAGCAAATTCTTACAAAAAAATAGCAAATTCTTACAAAACATTGCAAATTCTTACAAAATATAGCAAATTCTTGGAAAACTTAGCTTTTCTGTCCTTTACATAGCTAATTCTTGAAAAACATAGCAAATTCTTACAAAAAATAGCAAATTCTTGCAAAACATAGCAAATTCTTACAAAACATAGCAAATTCTTACAAAACATAGCAAATTCTTGCAAAACATTGCAAATTCTTGCAAAACATTGCAAATTCTTGCAAAACATAGCAAATTCTTGCAAAACATAGCAAATTCTTGGAAAACTTAGCTTTTCTGTCCTTCACATAGCTAATTCTTGCAAAACATAGCAAATTCTTACAAAACATAGCAAATTCTTACAAAACAGAGCAAATTCTTGCAAAGCATAGCAAATTCTTGCAATAGGGCTCCCAAACTCAAAAACAAATTTTCAGCGCGATCCGACCACCGGTTCTCAAGATATGGTGACCTGGTGTCCTTGGTACCGAGGGTAAGATTTGGGAAATGGTTCGAATCCTTAGTAAATTTGGCTAAGTCCAAAAATTTTTTGACACTTAGAATATTTTCGACCTGGTGTCCACTCAGTAGGTACGCTTGGTGTCACCTGGGTATTTTTTCTTCAAAAATTTGACTAAGTGTCAGAATATTTTTGGACTTAGCCAAATTTACTAAGGATTCGAACCATTTCCCAAATCTTACAGTCGGTACCAAGGACACCAGGTCACTGTATCTCAAGAACCGGTGGTCGGATCACGCTGAACATTTGTTTTTGAGTTTGGGACCCCTAATGCAAGAATTTGCTATAATTTGCAAGAATTTGCTACGTTTTGTAAGAATTTGCTATGTTTTGTAAGAATTTGCTATGTTTTGCAAGAATTAGCTATGTGAAGGACAGAAAAGCTAAGTTTTCCAAGAATTTGCTATGTTTTGCAAGAATTTGCTATGTTTTGCAAGAATTTGCTATGTTTTGCAAGAATTTGCTATGTTTTGCAAGAATTTGCTATGTTTTGCAAGAATTTGCTATTTTTTGCAAGAATTTGCTATATTTTGCAAGAATTAGCTATGTGAAGGACAGAAAAGCTAAGTTTTCTTAGAATTTGCCATGTTTTGCAAGAATTTGCTATGTTTTGTAAGAATTTGCTATGTTTTGCAAGAATTAGCTATGTGAAGGACAGAAAAGCTAAGTTTTCAAGAATTTGCTATGTTTTGTAAGAATTTGCTATGTTTTGTAAGAATTTGTTATGTTTTGCAAGAATTTGCTATCTTTTGTAAGAATTTGCTATGTTTTGTAAGAATTTGCTATGTTTTGCAAGAATTTGCTATGTTTTGTAAGAATTTGCAATGCTTTGCAAGAATTTGCTATGTTTTGTAAGAATTTGCTATGTTTTGCAAGAATTAGCTATGTGAAGGACAGAAAAGCTAAGTTTTCTTAGAATTTGCCATGTTTTGCAAGAATTTGCTATGTTTTGCAAGAATTTGCTATGTTTTGTAAGAATTTGCTATGTTTTGCATAAATTTGCTATGTTTTGCAAGAATTTGCTATGTTTTGCAAGAATTTGCTATGTTTTGCAAGAATTTGCTATGTTTTGCAAGAATTTGCTATGTTTTGCAAGAATTTGCTATGTGAAGGACAGAAAAGCTAAGTTTTCTAAGAATTTGCTATGTTTTGTAAGAATTTGCTATGTTTTGCAAGAATTTGCTATGTTTTGTAAGAATTTGCAATGTTTTGCAAGAATTTGCTATGTTTTGTAAGAATTTGCTATGTTTTGCAAGAATTAGCTATGTGAAGGACAGAAAAGCTAAGTTTTCCAAGAATTTGCTATGTTTTGCAAGAATTTGCTATGTTTTGCAAGAATTTGCTATGTTTTGCAAGAATTTGCTATGTTTTGTAAGAATTTGCTATGTTTTGCAAGAATTTGCTATGTTTTGTAAGAATTTGCAATGTTTTGCAAGAATTTGCTATGTTTTGTAAGAATTTGCTATGTTTTGCAAGAATTAGCTATGTGAAGGACAGAAAAGCTAAGTTTTCCAAGAATTTGCTATGTTTTGCAAGAATTTGCTATGTTTTGCAAGAATTTGCTATGTTTTGCAAGAATTTGCTATGTTTTGCAAGAAGTTGCCATGTTTTGCAAGAATTTGCTATGTTTTGCAAGATGAAGGACATAAACAGCCTTCCTAATGTAAGAATTTGTCAGACAAAGGACATAAGTCACCTCCCTTAAGTTAGAATTTGTTAGATGAAGGACATAAGTAGCCTTCTTTAGATCAATTTCTAGTGACTTCTGTCCTAATTAGGAATGACTTTGTTTTCTTTCCATGATCCTAAAATTTAATATGGAGATATGGAAAGTGTCATGTTTAACGTCATAAAAATATATCTAAATCCTTCTCTTTTTTAGAGGTTTCCATTCTAACTTCTCCTCTCATCTTCCTGTTTAGGCGTATTTTTATGACGTCACACATGACACTTGCTGTATCTCCATTTGATATATGTAATTGAATTTAAGATTTTAACCTATTGAACTTTAAATTTAATTTCTATTTTATAAGAAAAGAATTGAAAAGGTTTTGTAAAAGCTAATTGCTTTTGCTAGAAACCCTTAAGTACCTTAGAATTACTTTATTAATTTGATATTTTATGGCTTTAAATAGAAATTTTAATTAAATTAAAGAGATGCTTTATAAGTATAGAAATTAAAAGAATGTATTTTACTTTAAAGAGAGGAAAGGTGACATTTAACTGTAAAATATATTTGCTTTATAAAAACGTTCTCTCATTCATCAGCTTAAAACCATAAATACTTTTTTACCCAATAATGATTGGTTGATACAAACTACCAATGCCCAAAACCTTCAACCAATAATTTTATTTGTCGAAGTGATAATTTTGTTTTAAAAGGGTGTATATAATTTATCTTTCGTTGTCTCATCCCTTTACATCCCTGACTTTGTTAGATTTTAAAATTAAATAATACTTTTTTTGTTCAGGCCACGAGAAGAAACATGTGCCTCCATTGTTGACATCAAGTTTAGAAACCAGGTATTTATTTTCCAGGATTGCTACGAAACCGATTAAAACCCGCTGTATTATAATCAGTTCTAAGCCATATTGAAAAATTATGTATAGCATCGTATTATATCAAGCTCTCTACGAATAAAATGCTGGTTTTATCTTACATTTTTATATCTGCGGAAAGCTGTTTATAATATTATGCAATAAATAACTATTCCAGTATGTCTTCGCAACCGATTAATATCTGCTGGATTAGAACCGGTTCTCCAACATACTGAACAATCATGTATTGTATCGTATTACAGACAATAATTCTAGTTTGTTGACCCAGACCTACGTTTCCTTGGGGCAAACAAAACTAGAATTAATCCTAACAATTTTCATTTTACTATTCGCGGAAAGCTTACGATACAATAAGTAAATATTCTTTCTTTAATACCCACCTCTTCAGCTGCAGCTATATCTAACCAGCCACAGCTGATATTCTTGTTCAGCTGGTTGTAAGTCAATAATCCTCAATCGCAACCGTAGCATAGAATTAGTAACAGAAGCTTTTTATAGTGCCTATAAAGAATGACGTCAAACTGGCCTACCATTCGTCAATTAAAAGATATTCTGGCCTGTCATTGGTAATTTAGTCTGTGTATTGGTCTATCATTTGTATTGAATGACGTCATTTTGTATAGGCACTATAAAGAGCTTCGTAGTAACATTGTAATTAATTTTCAACATATTTCAGCTTAGTAAGTATTTTTTTTTATATGCTCTATCTATTTTGATATACTGCAAATTGTCTTCATTAAGAATTTCGAACACAGTAATAGTGTCTGACTGATTATGACGTAACAAAAAAAATTAGCCAATGAGAGGCCGTTATTGACCAATGTTAAAATTTATAGTTGCCTCTCATTGGCTAATTTTTTTTGTTACGTCATAATCAGTCAGACACTATTACTGTGTTCAGAATTTCATGTAAAGGTTTCGTGATTATTTGTCACAAAAAAATATTGAATTTAAATAATCATTATTTTTTAGGTTATAGAAATTTTGATAGACCAAGCTGAATACTTTTTTTCTGACCAGGTAATATTTTTCAGCATGTCCTGTTGTAGCAAAGCTAAGTTAAATATAGGGTCTTTATTTCTCTATAACTTTAAGCAATATACAAATTAATTCTATTTTAAGAAAAGACTTCATTAATTTGCATATGAAAGTTTTAATGTAACTCCGGTAAATGGTTGTATGGTCTATTTGTAAGAAGGTTAGGTTAACCCTAAAAAATAGGTATTTAAGAAAGATAAAATACGTATTTCAATGTTTATTTTATATTTGAAAATCACTAAGTCTCATGATTTTATTCATTCTAAAATAAGCAATGATACTTTTTATTTTAAGGCGGAGACTGAAGTAGATGGAGGAACGGCCACGCCCATTTCTGAGTCAAGCAGCTGTTCACCTAATCTGCAGGCTAGGGGCTCTGAAACTAGTGGTAGCTCCACCCATTTACAGGTAATGAGATATATTCTTGTTTTTTTATTTATATATCTATCTATCCAGGTAAGGGGTTTTTCACTTCTGGCAGCAGTACTGGCCTGCAGCACCACATGACAACCTCATGGAGGTTTCTATCTACCTATCTATCCATATAAATGTTTATTTATCTTTCTATCTCTCCAGGTACGGGGTCTATCAGAGACTTCTGGTAGCAGTACATGCCTTCAGTCCCACATGACAAGCTCCTGGAGGTCTCTATCTACCTATCTATCTATACAAATGTTTATTTATCTTTTAATCTCTTCAGGTACGGGGCTTATCAGAGACTTCTGGCAGCAGTACAGGCCTGCAGTCCCACATGACAACCTCCTGGTGGTCTCTTTCTAACTATCTATCCATACAAATATTTATTTATCATTCTATCTCTCCAGGTACGGGGCTTATCAGAGACTTCTGGCAGCAGTACAGGCCTGCAGTCCCACATGACGACCTCCTGGAGGTCCCTAAATTCTTCTAAAGCTAGTCAAAGCAACAGTCCTGGTTCTAACTATATATCCATACAAATATTTATATATCTTTCTATCTCTCCAGGTACGGGGTCTATCAGAGACTTCTGGTAGCAGTTCATGCCTGCAGTCCCACATGACAACCTCCTGGAGGTCTCTATCTAACTATCTATCCATACAAATATTTATTTATCATTCTATCTCTCCAGGCACGGGGCTTATCAGAGACTTCTGGCAGCAGTACAGGCCTGCAGTCCCACATGACGACCTCCTGGAGGTCTCTATCTAACTATCTATCCATACAAATATTTATTTATCATTCTATCTTTCCAGGTACGGGGCTTATCAGAGACCTCTGGCAGCAGTACAGGCCTGCAGTCCCACATGACGACCTCCTGGAGGTCCCTAAATTCTTCTAAAGCTAGTCAAAGCAACAGTCCTGGTTCTACACACAAGTTTCAAGGTAAATAACAATCAATTCTTAAATATGTTCATTAAGATGGGCTCCAATGATTATGTAACCTAAAGGAAGGCTTTATAGTGTACCTATACTTTTTTTTAAAAATAGTCCAAGTTGTTTTCATATTGCAAAAAGTTTACCTGACCCATATAAGAAAAAGTTCACTAACTAGTCCTTTTTAGCTACATATTGCAGAATTTATTACAGATAATCATTTTATTTAATTATTGTCAAAATATTTTCTTTTTAATTCATGTTTATTTTCTTAACTTTAAAAAATTACCAACTTATTATTGATCTGCTTGTATTGGATATATTTTACTTTATTCAGACGGAGACACGCCAGTTAGTACAAATACATGGAATGAGAAAGAGGCACATCCACACAAGTGTAAAAGAGCTCAATCTCTAAGGTAAGGGAATTTAAAGTAGCGGAGCTACCCTGTAATTAAGTGAACATGCGAGTACGTAAGTCTCTTAGATAAGGCTTGGTGAAAGAGTTTTGCTGATAAAATATATAGACAGCTGAAAAAATTAAATAATGATATTTGAATAGTGCTGTATGAAATTAATTTTTTTAAATTTTAATTTCTTTTGATTTCTATTTCTTTAAAAAAACATAATGAAAACTTATTTTTATAGTGAGCTGTTTGTAAATTCTCTACCTGAAATAATGACGTCATCAGCTGTTTCCACCACAAACCGACCAATCACAGACTCTGAAAAAATTGGCGGGAAGCTGGGAATACGACATCAGAGTCCAACCATTCAAGAATCGGTTACTGACGAAGAAACTGCTCTTGGTAATGAAATTTAATTTAATATTTTTAAAAACTTATTGCGTGTTCTAT
Organism: Acartia tonsa; assembly: GCF_053477335.1. Classification (NCBI taxonomy): domain Eukaryota; kingdom Metazoa; phylum Arthropoda; class Copepoda; order Calanoida; family Acartiidae; genus Acartia; species Acartia tonsa. Next base: position 40,302,054 of record NC_137267.1, on the reverse strand, counting down.
GAGGTATAGCTTCCCGATGATCTGTCTATTTGTATTTATGTCTAAATCAGTATGTTTCCGATGTAATGTTAAAAATAAATATTAAAAGGAATGAATAAATAAAAGTAAATCGCTTGCCTGTTTGTACTTAGTGGATGAAACTACATGCAAGTGGAATGTAAACATATTAATTAAAGATTTATTTTTTTGTGGGGATTTTAATCCAAGGATCTCCAAGGGGGGAATGTAAATTAGTGATTTCGTCCCCCCCCCCCACAAAAAAATAAACACGATTTTATCCATCTCCCAAAAATTTAAGCTTGGTCGTCTTTTCAGACTTACCTATTTTTTTTTAAAAATGCATTGTGAGTGTTAAAAAACCCGTCTCTTACATCTTTTTGAATGTAACTCTTTTTATACTTGCAGGTCAAGACCGGCCAAGATCGAAGTCTTACCAGCTGGAGAAGATAGTTGCCCCCATGAAGATGTCACTGTCAACCTCTATGACGAGCTCGCATGCTGACCTCACTTCCAGTGTCGAGTTGATGCTAGGTCAGTTGGAAAGGGATAGTTGCATGAAGCGCATTTCAGAAAAATGATTTAACGCATAAGTTACAAGCATACCATCTACCATATATAATATTAATTATGTATTACAATAAATAAAAAAACAATTAGGCACCCCAAAAATAGTTGTCATGCTGTTTTTTGTGAAAATAAGACAGCCATAAAAATTGCATGTATCACAAGAATACGATTTTCAAGTCTTGATATTTTTAAAACCACATAGTAGAAAATATAAATTATTGAAAAATATAACCCCTCTATAAATTTAGATTAAACCATTGAACAGGAAAAAATAATCAGTTGGCTAAATATAACACGCTTGGTTTTTTATTAAATGAATAAGTTAGGGTACAATGTTTGGCACTTTCGATATAAGTAAATGATAATAAAAAACCCATAGAATGCGATAATAACTTCAGAAAAATCGAAGAAAATAGTTTTAATACTTAATTAAAGTTTTTAAGTTTTTCTTCAAAAAGTTTAGATAAGATGCCTTTAAAAGTCGTCTATGATTTTGTCAGGGATAAAAATGTAACTTTAAAATAAGAATTACAACATATTTTTTCAATTAGTACAAAGTAAAATTTTGAACATTTTATTGATCAGTATATTTTTTAAAATGTGAAGTAGAAACCTGAATATTTTATCATGAAAATTGTGTTATGATTTGATTGTCTGCTAGATTACAAGAAAAAAGATACTGACAGTACTTGTTGGTTCTTTAAAAATAATTAGGTAGATTACTTTCAGAACCCCTCTTTTTGCAACGTTATTTCAATAGAACAGAGCCGTAGTCTTAGTGTACTCAATATCTAGACAGCCAACCATTGTTTTAGAATTGTTCAATTTTTTTAACTTCTGATAAAAACAGAATTAATGGTATTTTTGTAAATATTATACCTCCAAGAAATGGCTATACTTCCCAATCATATGTTGTGTGATATTTAAGAGGAATTATTTTGATATAATGTCATTAAAATATTCGTTAAAAAAAGTGCTATTCTAGCTTATACTTTACATTTTAATGTGTATGATAATTCAAATAAAAGATAATGAAGATTTATATTATATTTAATTGTTATAATTATAAAGAAAAACCTGGAAACAGTAAAAAACTGACTTTATTTTATTGACGTAGGGAAAATTTTGTCAAATATTTGAATAAAAAAACACTATATAAAACAAAATAAATTATTTTTAATATAGTCACAAAAAGGCTTAATGAGTTTAGGAAATATTTCATTCACTAATCATGTCATTTAAACTCTATTACACAGAATACATTGTAAAAAGATGTTCTCGTTTTAATTTTAAGTAATTTGAAATGCATTTTAATACCTTTTAATGATTTATTTTTTGAAACATCTTTTTATAAAATGTTATTGATTTTTGAAGTTATATGTTAAAATGTTTTTAAATTTTGTTAACATTTTGTTTTAAATGTAGAAAATTGGTAATTCTAAACATTCAAAAAATGATTTTATTAAATTTTCATCACTTAAATTGCATGTTTGATGAAATTTTCAACTGATAATTCAAGAAAAATCGTTTAAGTTTTATTATATTTTACTTTGAAATGTTAAAAAAATATAATTATTGTCAAAAATGTGGAAGTTATACTTTCCTCAAAAAAAGACCTAAAACATGCAAATTAACACGTGTAATGAGATTTTTTTTCTTTCAGGTTTAATTTTAAGTAATTATTGATATTTTTTGTAAAAAGGATTTTATATAAAAAGTTTTAAAACTCGAGTTATGTAGTGGTTCTAAAAAAGGTTGCGAATTTATGCAATTTTCTTGCAAAAAAAATTTTCTAGGATTTTAAAAATAGCAAAGGGTGTTATTAGACGTACTTACAGATACAATTGCAAAGTCATTTTGGCCAAACACTAAAATAAAGTTTTGACATCTGAGGGTCCAACCGTGATAAGTTTAAATCCATTTAGTGCAACTATCCCTTTAGAAAATGTTTATTTTGGTTAGTTATCCTTAGATAGTTTTACAGCATTTAGAATTTTCATGTTAATCTATCATCATAGGTTTGGCCTCTGACCTTCCAGTTGTATCTCCCGGATCCTTAACATCCTCACTAAGAAGGTCATCTACCACAAATGCTTCCAGGTTAACTTTTTAAAAGTAATTTTGTCTCAAAATATGCTTCTTTTAGATATACAATATTCCTAACAACTTTTTTTTCTCTCTCTCCTTTTTCATTTTTTTTTATCTATTGTCTATTTCTCTTATAAAATTATATATTTTTTTCCTCTTTTGAAAGCACCAATATAATTTCAATATTAATTTTAGATCCCAAAAGAGCTTAAAACAGGACGTAACCCGAAAGCCGCCATTGCCGAAGCTTCCAGGTATGATCTCCCCGAGCTGTTCCCACCCACCTTCACAATTTCCCCTCCACGAAGAACCCTCCTCCCCCCTACCAACTGTGAGCTACAGCAAGGCTAGCTCAGAAGAGAGGGGAGGTGTCATGGCGGCCGACAGTCACATGACCACAATGTCGTCCTCGTCGACAGAAAACGCGGGAGAATTGCCTAAACTGCAGGTGATTGGTAGCTACACAACCAATCACAATCACGGGCCTGGCTCATATCACAGGTAAATGCAAATTTTTGTTTGAATTAAGAAAGACAATACATAGGAAAATTTTTTTTCTTGCAAATATTTGAAATTGTTTTACAGCATTTTTATTTTTTTTAGAAGAGCATCAGAGCACAGCATTAACTACTTGAGCACTAAAGCTGACAAGCATGTAAGTAATATTTTTAATTTCTTTTTAAAAGCGAAGCTTTTCTATAATTAGGGTTGGTCCGTCCGTCCGTACGTCCGGCCTTCCGTATGTACGTCCGCCACAGAGAGATAGCTTTTTTCCGTTAATTTGGGCATGTTAGAATTGTCCTATCGATTTCAAACTTTAAAGGTGATTCCTTTAGTAGTTAGGTACGATTTAGAAAGCGCAGCAACTCTATAATCATTACAAGAATGTCCGTACGTCCATTTTAAACATGTTGCTTTTTTTTACTAATTTAACAACAAATTTCTATGTGATCTAATCATCCGATTGATAAGATTTTTGGTATGTTGATTCCTGGGACAACAAAGTATAATGTTATAAGCGAAGCAACTCTATAATCAAGTCCTTAAAATGTAAGTATGTCTATAAACATTATCCTGTATCAAGCAGTATTTCAACAAATTTACTTACAATTTTGTTTCGACTCTTATACATTTATATTCTGATTATTAAGTTTTGACACTATATAAGTGTTAATGTCCGTTCGTCCTACCGTTTCAGTGCTTTACTTTTATGGATGTTTCATCCTTGTTATTTAACAAGTACCATTACTTTAAAGAAAAAGTGAGGTCAATAGGGAGGCAAAAAAGTTTTTCTAAAAAAGTTAAGCAGAAAATTCGCCTTAAAAAGTTTATTTTTTATTTTAATTAAAATCTTATTTCAGAAAAGAAACAATTCTCAAGACTCAGGAGTTCTGTTATCCCCCTCCCCTCACATGGAGCGAAGGAGAACCCTGTCCACCAACACGGAAGGGGGAAGGAGCAAGGCCAATTCACCCACCCCTCGGGGGGAGCGGGGCCAAACAGCCTCCCCCAGTTTGGATAGGCTTGGCCATGGAGTGGGCAAGTATAATCAGTCTGAGGATACTTCGTCTCTTGCCAGTCTAAGCCTCAGGTATAAAACACCTAGGAATATCCTAATTCTTATCTTGGAGAATCAACCTTTGGTAAATTGGAAATATTTCCAAAAACACTCTTTCGTTTACCTTTTTATTGTTTCGCATATGGAAAAATCTTATATTTCTTAAGATTAATATATTTATCCTTTTAACATTTAAAAAAAGATAAATGAAATATCTATTTGTATAAAAAATTAACTACATGATTAATTTATTGACATATATAGTAGTTGTGCTTCTAATTATAATTATTTTAGTGAGAGTTCGGAAGCCAGTGTATCCAGGTATGAGAACACAGACTCGCCACGGCTGCAGGATCCAAGTTCTGGAGGCTACCACAGAGACATGGACAACTCACCCAACCCACATTACGACCCCGTGGACTATTATTCTTCAAAATATGGTAAAAAGCATGATAATACTACCTATAATTCGCACAACGATGATAAAAGCAGGCTGGCCAAACAAGACAATATGACAATTGAGGATAAACTGAACCTACTTGAGCTTCTACGAGATAGTCCTACCCGTAAAGATCTACGCGCAAGTGGTCCTTACGAGAATGACGAAATTGAACAAAACATTCACGACCTAGAAAACGCGGTAAAAAACAGCCAAACCAAACCGGCACGCCCCAGTAGTTTGAAAACAAGAAAATCTACGAAACAATTTCTTTCCCAGTTATCAGCTGATTCGGATAAATCAACGAATTCTCGTGACGTCACAAGTCCTGTTAGAGATGACAGAGGAGAGGGAGATTGGTCGGATGGTAGGAGTTCTGATCTTACTTCTTCATTTACATTAGGTAAAGCTTATATAAAAGTAACAAGATGTCTGACTGTCTATTTGTACCGAAAGAACACACTATTTTTTAGTTTTTTTTGCTCATCTTCAAACCATAATTAAACTCTCCAAACCTAACCAAGCTTATTCTACAGTCGTTTTCTTTGATTTCCAGAAGGGTGGGGGTGTAAATTGATACCCAAACTTGTATATATACGTTACCTTATTCGTTAGCTTGCAAACTGTGGGAACTTTTATTAGATTTGGTATGTTTGTACAAGCTAGCAGTGTCCAAACTTTACCACACATTACAACGAAGGGAAAGGATAATTTTATTTGTCATAATTTCGGGTGTACAACTATTTTTCTCAAATGATGATTGAAATAAAATTTTGTTTGATTTCAGGCCGAGCTTCCTTGAAAAATTTGCTGAACTCTAGTCCGGCATCAAATGTTTAAGACATTCATATTTGTTACTCGTTAAAATATATATTCAGAGAAAGTAGGGATAGTGCTCCGAAGAAAATCATTTTTTACCCTTTATTTTTTGCTAATATGTATCATGGCTGACATAAAAAGAAAATGTTGACATCTTTAACTTACGTAAAAATAGGCGTAAAAATAATTTTCATCGATGCCTTATCCCATATTCCTACAAAAAGTTAAAATTTTAAAAATTATGTATCCCGGTTTTATGTTTAATGTTAATGTAATGCTTCAAGATGCTTCAAACGTTTTTTTAAAAAGTAATCTGCATTTTGGTTTATAGAAGCAGCTGCTCTATAATTAAAGTATGTCTGTAAAAAGATAAACATTGAAAAAAGCTTAGAATACAATTTTAGGTATAGCTATTTTATACCAGGCACGTCCAAGCTTTTTATATTTAGAGGTGTCAAATTAGGCGTTTTGAAGTTTTTAGGGGCTAATCTTATTGATTTTAAAAGAATTTTTAGGGGATTGCAATGAGAGGTGTCAAAGTTTTGAGGGGGGTAAACACTTCTTTACCCCCCACCATGGACGTTTATTTACTGTTTATAGTTTACTGTTCTTTTGACTAATTTAGTTTTCTTGTTGTATCTGCGCTAATTATTGACATAATTGTTCGTATCATGCTAAGGCGTATTACGTAATTGGTGTTTTCAATATAATCTTAATAAACTTAATATTAATTGAAAAAAAAACAGAATGGTTGTTTGAATTGATTTTTTGGTGAGTCACAAAGCATTATAAGTTTATATGAATTTAATGTTTTAAGTAAAAAATGTTTAAAAATCTATAATTGTCCTAAGAATTATAAAAGCATATTGTTTGTGTTAAATGTGTTTAAAAACCTTTCATGTATGGCTTCGAAACCGAATATTATCCGCTGAATTAGAATCGGTTTTCAGCCATACTAAAAAATTATGTATATAATATTGTATTACTGGCAATTTTCAACGAATATTAAAATATAAATCACATAATCAATACTAGATTTGCTAGACCGGCCCTTCGGCCCCTCGGGTCTAACAAATATAGTTTTAATCTTATAGTTTTTCTTTTTAATATCCGTGGAAAGATGTCTACAATACGATGCGATTAATAACTATTAAAAGTTATATTTGTAACTTAATTGCTTTGTTAATGTTAAAACAACACAAAATAATGCTTTTTAAGAAGGAAAAAAATTCAAGAGATTTTTAATATGTTTTACAATAAAGCAAATTTTGATCATTCATTTGATTTCTTTTAATAAGGTTTTCAGGACTTTTGTTTAATTTGATTTTAATAAAGGTACAACTATTGTTTATGTAAAAATTAGGGCTCGGGAGCCGCGCCTCAGCCGCATGTTTAGCTTGGAAAAATTAATCTTTAACACTTAAAAAAAACACAGCTTGAAGTCTGAAACTATCCTTAATATGGTAATCACTCTTTTCAAAAAAAAAAAATTCATAACATCCCATCAGGTTTACATTTGAGGAAATACGCGTCTGACAGGCGGCTGTCAAGCCCTGGTAAAAATTTACTATTTGCTTTATAAAATATATTTTTTTATATCTGTGATAACTAATCTAGAGAGCTCCGTGTACTACCAGTCTATGTATACTTTATACTACTAGTGGATATAACTGTCCTTGTTAATTAAAAAATCATTTTTGTTAAATGTTACAATATGAATTATATAATAAATGTTTAAAATGTTAGATTTTGTAAAAGCGAAGCTTTTCTATAATTAGATTCGGTTCGTCCGTACGTCTGTAACGGTTATTTTTTTGTTAATTTACACAGGTTAGAATTGTTCTATCGTTTTCAAACTTTGCATGCTGATTCCTGTAACAGTTAGGTAAGAATTAGAAAGCGTAGCAACTCTGTAATCGTTACCAAAAAGTCCGTACGTCCATTTAAATCAAGATTATTTTTTACTTTTATGACAACAAATATTTGTATGTTAAAATTATCCTATTCATCTGATTTTTTGAATACTGATTTTGAAAGGTAGCTCTATCTTTCAAGCAAATTGATCTTTAGGGATAAAATAATGGGCGATAAATTATTGTGTATTCCCGATGATTTTAATCAAAACTACCTCTTCTTTACATTAAAACTATTGATTGAAGTACGGACACTTATGGTTTGGAACCAACTTTCTAAGTCAACGAATAAGAAAGCGAGGTTATAAACCTAGTCTAAAGGTGTAATTTACAGTCCCATGGCCCCTCCCTCAATAGGAAATAAATAAATTTTTTAAAAATTATATTCCCTATTGCTAAGGGCGCATTTGTTTGTTGTAAATAAAGTAAACAGGGAAATTATTGGTTATTTTATATTGTATGACTTTATTTTTATTACTCTTTATGTTCTACAATTGTAATAACTAGATCGAGATATCAGAATTAACTTTAGTTTTAATATACATAAAAGTAAGAGGATGTCTTTCTGTGTGTGCTTGTACCTACTACCTATATGGCTCTCCTTTACTGCAGAGCTTCTTAACGGTCTCGGGAAGGTATAAGGAGACGGTACTCTAACCCTCTCATGAGAAATCGCCCTCAGAAAATAAAATTTAAGACCGACACCTGCCTTCTGTTTAAACGGCCCCTAATGGCCACCAAGGGCGAAACAGTAAGAGTTCCAATAACTTAAAATAGGTATTAGAATTAACTTTGGATCATACGCCTTTTTTTGACAGTTCCCTTCAAAGCAAAAAGTATTAGCAAAATCTCAAAAAAACTTAATTTATACCAAATGTAATATATATGGAATGTAATACTAATAGTAATTAATTACAGATATTTGGTTTTCTAAAGGGCAAAGAAAAACTATTTTGATGGTAGCCAAAATTACTAATATTTCATTTTGATTGCTAGAGTAGTGGTCTTTGAAAAATTCTTCTACAAAAAGTTGTAACTATAAAATTTGTATTTGTATAGTTTTTTTGTTGAAATCTTTTTTCTTTTTGATTGATACTTCCTGACTTCCCACTAGCAGCTAAATATTAATTTCAAAAGGGGTAAGAATTTGACAGAAAAATAACCTAAAACCATCCCATTCCTTGAATATAAAATTTAGTCCCTTTCGTGGCAATGCCCCTTAAGGGGCGATTCGTCATATTTTAAAATGACTTTGATAGGTTATTTTAGGTTAGGTTAGGTTATTGCCCCGTAGGGGCTAGAAATAGGAGAAAGGCTTCTGTAAAAATACGAAGAAACGCCCCTTGCTACGAAAGGGACGATACCTAAACACTCAAAAACTACTTTATATAATAGAATAAATATTTTTTAATTTTTATCAATTCCCAGATCATTTTATGCTAATGACCAATCTATTTGTCTTGATCTAATATGCAAACAGAATATTAGATCATATTATTTTTATTACAAACAGAAGGTCATTTTAGATTAGTCAGTCAAGATCTTTTTAGCAACTGTTTAGTAATTAATTAAGAATTTAGGTTTTAGGAGCGAGGCTGCTCTATAGGTATGTGTATATGATCTATTTTGTTTCATATGTTTTAAAGTTTGTCTTTAACAGAATGCAAAAATGGAACAAAAGTATTTTTCTTTTTAATGTTTGACAGTATAATTTTCTTCTTATATTTCCAAACAATTTTGGTATTGGAAGTATTTGTCTTTATTGATTTGTTTCTAACTAGTTGCTGCTGTTTCAAGGGGAGGGTGAGGAAAGTCTGGAAAATAGCCTAAAACCACACTGGGATATTTATCTCGAAAACAATTGGTGCCATAATTTACCAAGATCTTAAAGCTTCAAACAAACAAAAACGTATTACTTTATATTTTAGGATACATTCGGCTTTGGCACTAGTCTCCGGGAATCGCCCCCCCCCCCCTTTCCTTGCCCAATTACAACCACATTTTTTAGAAATAAAAAATAAACGTTTTAAGTGTTGAAAAGAATCTAACTACAAAAACAAACACAGATCCAATTATTATTATTTTTTCTCTTGGAAAGTGAAGAAATCTATTCAAGACATTTATAACGATTCCTTGAATAACAGTCGCTATAAATGTTTCCAGGGAAGCTTTTGTTGTCAGTGTTTTTTAATTGTTTTTAGAAAAGATGGAAGGAAGGAATCGTTTGAAAGGACGCAACTTTTTGGAAACTATAGGTAAATTTAAACTATAATACAGTAAAAATATATTTACTGTATTATAGTTTTTTCTCTGAAACATACAGTGTTGATTTCTTTTATCAAAATATTCTTTCTACTAGTCAAATTTATTAGGTGAAATCATATAAAATTTGTTAAGCTAGCCATAGAGTTTCTAGCCTAATTGCTTCGCCTCTATCCTCTCAGGGGAAGGTAGAGCGGTAAAGAATATATTTTAAAACCACCCAATACATTTATTGAGCTTCCCTAAAAAGCGCTACCCATAAGAACCAGGAATTAGGTAACTCTAAGGACAGCCTAAGCCATTTTAAAAGATTTGATCAAATTGTCTTTGTTTAAGATAATTTGAGTGTTTCCCGACGAAGTTCTGGATCGAATGCCAGCGCGCTTGGTATTAAAACCTTTAATAGCAGAGGTAAAAGATTTTAAGGTTTTTTTTGACGATTTTCTCATGTCGCATATGGACCGTAAATAACCACTTTTAATGCTTCATTGTTTTCTTTTTATGTTGATTTAATTTTTTTTAAAAGTATACATAGGTATAAGTCCTATATTTTGCAACTATCAGCTTAGTTTATCCTCTTCACCTTTAGCAAATATAAATATATTATACATTTTATCAATTGTAACTGCACAAAAGATGAAGAATTAATTATATTTAAACCATTAATCCTTACAAAAATTTAACCTTTTATATTAATACAAGTATAGTTATTTCTCGTATCGTATTTTAAACGGCTTTCCGCGGATATAGAACGTACAATTATAAGATTAAAACTAGATTTTTTAGCCCCGTGGTGCCGAAGGCACCGGCTAAAAAAACTAGTTTTAATCTTATGATTGTACATTTCTATATTCGTAGAAAACTGGATATAATACGATGCTAGACATAGTTTTTTCGTATTCATGAGAACCGGTTCCTATCCACCGGATTCAAATGAATACGAGAAAGAACATTTTAAAATTTTCTTTAGTAAATGCATTTATTATTACTTAGAATTGTTTATATAAAATCTATGATCAAAGAGGACAATCTTTTTAATAAGTTTTCTTGTAAGCTTTTCAAGTCTTTAGAATGATCGTCCTTGATTTAGGTTCTAGGGACAAGACAAGAATTCCTGGCCAAGGTATTTATTTGTGTTCTCTATGAAAACATTTGTCCTTGTTTTTAAACAAAAGAGAATCCTCTGAACAAGTCAGGTGTAAATTTCCTTCAAACTTTTCCTTTACTTTTTAGTAGCAAAGCTATTTTTCTGGCAGATTTTCTCGGCTCCTACTTAAATTACAAAGCTGATTCTTTTCGTGATGAAATCGGATTCTGCAATTTCTTAACAAAATTCTTTTGACTAATGTTCATTTACTTTATAACTTACTTTTTCAGTAAATCTGTTTACTTAATAATTCAGTAAAAGTTTTTTATTTATCCTTTATTCACAACTTTTAGATGTTTTCATCCTTGTTTCTATGCTATCTACTTGTGTCACTTTAGCTCTCTTTTATTTTGAATATTTGACTATTTTCTTCTCTACTATTGTATGTAATCATCCTTGTTATTTATTGGAGGATCAGCATTTGCTTTGACAAACAAACAGTTTAGAATTATTCAAGCAGGTAAAATTTAACTCTTTGTTATGATGCTAACATGCAATTTTGGATTGTCCATGACATAACTAAAGGTGTTAGAAATATATAATACATAAGATTTCTGCAACAGTTGTAGACAAAAGTAATGCAAATAAAATGTAGTTTGACACTGTTCATTAACATTGATTATCATAACATTGCCCTTACAGAAAACAAGATAATTGAATTATTTGATTTTAATCAGTTTTTCTTTTGTCATTATATGTTATACCTTTTACATTACATAATTAAAAATACAAATCAACATGAATAGTGATATGGACAGCTATCCGTGGATAGTTAATCTAAAAAAATATAAGATTAATTTCAGTTTTTTAGCCTCGAGGGTCTGAAGGCCCGATCTAACAAACTGGTGTTAATATCATAATTTTTTCAATCATAAGAAATTGTCTGAAATACGATACGATACATGACTTGCAGTATAGGTTAGAACCGGTTCTAATCCAGCGGATGGTTTCAAAGCAATACTGGAAATATAAATCTATTTAGATATAAAAGAACGTGAAAGAATAAGATTAAAAAGGCAGAAGCATGAAAGTCCATTCAGTGCGGTAAAATTGAACATAATTGTTAAAGAAATAAATAGCTCTTGTGTAAAAATATGATTTAAGGTTTTCGGGAAAGCTTCGTACATGACCATATGGTTTTGCTTTGTTATGATAAATTAACCGCTAGTCATTTATAAAAAAAAGTCTTATTTTATGCATATCTACAAAATTGTAGTTATCTAAAGGAAAATGTACTTATATAAAATCAGTTTTGGACGAACCTCAAACTGTCCTAGTTTTGAGCAAGACGATTCCTGTGACGTCATATAAAAAGGGAAGGGGGGAAGAACATCTTTTCCCTTTTCTCCCATCTCTTTTGAAGAGATTTTCTTCCCCCCTTCCCTTTTTTTTCCCGAAACGTATATGACGTAACTGGAATCGTCTTGCTCAAAACTGAGACAGTTTGGGGTTCGTCTTAGTTTTGCAGATTATTTAAATTATTTTCAGGAAGATATTTTTGTTGACAAAAATAGAGCAATTCTAAATGGAGGGGTAACAACTTTTATTTCATATTTTTTGATTATTGTAAACCATATACGTTATATTGCCATAATATTTATTTCTCGCATCGTATTATAAACGGCTTTCCGCGGATATAAAATGTACAATTATGAGATTAAAACCAGTTTTTTTAGGAACACAGTAATAGTGTCTGACTGATTATGACGTAACAAAAAAAATTAGCCAATGAGAGGCCACTATAAATTTTACCATTGGTCAATAACGGCCTCTCATTGGCTATTTTTTTTTGTTACGTCATAATCAGTCAGACACTATTACTGTGTTCTTTTTTAGCCCCGAGGTGCCGAAGGCACCGGCTAAAAAAACTGGTTTCAATCTTATGATTGTATATTTTTATATTCGTAGAGAGCTGGATATAATTCGATGCTAGACATAGTTTTTTCGTATGGATGAGAACCGGTTCCTATCCACCGGATTCGAATGAATACGAGAAATATTATTATTCTTTTAAAAACGCAGAAGCAGCTGCTGTAATTAATAATTTTACCCATAGGGACCAAAAGACCTGATTGCATCAATAGTAAAACGACGGAAATCTCGAAGGACTGCAGAAAATTCAAAGGCAGAGTGCAGCTTTTATGGTAAGTATATTTTGCATAATTTATATTCCTAATTTTGTATAAAATTAAACTCTGCAAACTTTTTTCTTGGATATCGGAAAGAAAATAATAGAAATTACCCATCTCATTTTTAAGGGTTTCCTCTCCTTTCTTTTTAGACATATTTTATTTTGTTACACATGACACTTTCTGCTGTCCCCTTTTTTTTCTTTTCACAAATTACATAGTGTTAACTTGACTAAAGAAGCTAAAAAAGTATTTATTAGAGGGTGTAAAATAGTCCTATAATCATATAAAATTTGAATAGAAGCCTGATCTTGAGGCGTTGCTACAAGAGAGGTGTTGGTCTTTTGTAGGTGTTGGTCTTATGTAGGTGTTAGTCTTTTGCAGGTGTTGGTCTTTTGCAGGTGTTGGTCTTTTGCAGGTGTTGGTCTTTTGTAGAGTTGGTCTTTTGTAGGTGTCGATCTTTTGTAGAGTTGGTCTTTTGTAGGTGTTGGTCTTTTGTAGGTGTTGGTCTTTTGTAGAGTTGGTCTATTGTAGGTGTTGGTCTTTTGTAGCAACGCCGATCTTGATATTTAAATTCAGTCAAATTGACCAAAAGTTGACCTTTGTGACCAATTTTGATTAAAAATATGTTTTTCATCAGATTATTTACTACTCAGAGAACAAGCTGATAGAGAAATGAGGGTAAATGTTTAAATTTTATCTTTATATATCTCTACTAGCGGATGCGTCCCTAGGATTTAGTTGCTCTGTATTTAAGGAGTTTGGAACGGGAGAAAATTCCTAAATCCAACCTAGGACAGAAATATAAATAGCCTTTTATAAAATGGAGAACTCAATCGGTTCAATAATTATCGATATCTTAATGTACTGACAAAAAAACATTACTACTTTATAAAACAGGACTAGTTTCTTCGCCCATAGCCTCTAGAGGCGAAGCATAGGAGGTCAGGAAAATTGCCTAAAACCATCTAAAGACATTTGTAAAACTTCGCAAAAAACTTTATGTAAACTTTTCTAGATTTTCAACCTTTATATGTACTGTAGTTACAAACAAACAATTTCTTAGATATTACCAACAATTTCTATTTAGTTGAAAAAGCCAGAATTAGCTTGCACCTATCTTGACAGAGCTATGAAAGTAGGTAGGGCAATTTAACATTTTGGTTTATTTATATTAGGTGTTATGTTTTGTTATGGTTCATAGTATTTAAATCAAGTTTGAGTTGCCCGTTTTAGGACAATACAATACCTTTGCCAACAATATACTACAAATTACTGCTAAAAGTTCAAAATAGGAATTAAACTTGTAAAAATGGCTGAAATTCAAAAAACTTTAGAAACTTGTTTTGCTGCGATTGTAAATTATCAAAAATAAAGTTGACAAACAGCTGTTTATGTTACTTTAGGCAACTGTTTATATATTACAGCTGGCTTTAGATTCTCGGCTGTGGCAGCTGATGAAATAGTGCATTTTAAAAGACTTAAAAAAATATATACATTTACAGGAAATGAATGTTTGAAAGAAGATATGGATTTGGATACACAGATTGAAAGGTAAGTTAAGAAAAGATTGTAGCTAACAAATCTTTATAGGAAAATTTAAAAATTAATGTTTTTATCACCAAGCAAGACGTAAAAAAGTGCTTAATATTGTTTATTACTTATTTTTAATATTTATCAAATTAAATCAACCTACTGTTTGTTACTATTGTATTTTACATGTAATTAGATTCAGGTTACTTGTCCATAAGCAGGCTACAGATTTAATAAGAAGCGATGCTAGTGTCCTAAACATTCAACTTTTTAGGGGTAAATCTCGAGTATTAAAAGGAGACTTTGCAGGAGCGCTTAACGATGCAAATACGGTATGAATTTTGATTGTCCAATCATTAAAAAAATAAACCTATTTTCTTAGTGTTTATTAGAAGCAGAACATAAGCAGTCTTTCTAAATTAAAAAGTTTTACCTAAATACAAACTAGATAATCCTTTTATAAAACTAAAAGAATCTGTCAGTGCAGAAGGAACTCTGAACCAATATGGTTCTGCTTAAAAAAATCTCCTCCTACTAGGATATTTTTTACTTTTCTTTTTCAACTAAAAAGATGTAGAGGTTAAATTCACCTTCCCCAATTCCACCTCTAGCGTAGCCTCTTGTTAATTAGTATGACCAATTTAGAGTGATTTAAACTTGATTAATTTGATAATTATTCAGGTAATGATTAAAATGAAAGATTTTAACCACCCAGGAGCTCTTTATGTTAAAGGAGAAGCCCTATACCATTTAGGTAAATTTTACCAATTACCATGTCATTGATAGAAAGTAGGTACGACTATAAATTTAAAGGGATAAAACAATTAATGATAAATTTATGAATATTCCCCATTTTGATAGATAAAATTTCCCCTTTGTAAATTGAAATTTTTGGTTTTAATGTTAATGGATACAATTAACTACCATCAGGATTTAATAAAAGTGCCCAAAGTTTTTAAGTCAACGATTAAGAGAACATACTATTTTTTCTGTTTTACCATGAAAATTAAACATATAATCATATTACATTGTTCTATTTTAAGGCTGGTTTGAACATTCACTTGTAGCTTTCAAAAGGTAATAATAGTTATTTATCGCATCATTTTATAGACAGCCTTACGTGGATACTAAAATGAAAAAATTAAAACTAGTATTGTTAGCCGCGAAGGCCCGGTCTATAATAACTGGTGTTTCTTTCAAGATTTTTATTTTGATATGCGTTTATAATTTTCAGTAGTTAGATGCTATACATGATTTTTCAGTATTGCTGAGAATTGGTTTTATCCACCGGATATTATTCGATTTCTAAGCCATATTTAATTTCGCGTCATCCTTAGTTTATTAATTCATCGGTCAAAAATTCTTTTTCTACCATTGCAATTAAACATTTTATTTTGACTATTTTAAAATAAAATTGAAAAAAAAATTAATTATTCTCTATTGTTCTTTTCTCATTTAAAGAATTTTTACCTTGTATACTTTGCTAAAAGATACTTTTTTCAGAGCTTTAAAGCAACCTGATTTACTAACACATGAAAAAGAGCTTGTGTTGAAAGGAATCAAAAGGTAAAACATAAATACAATAACCATAAACAGTTGTAGTTGTAATTAGTGTCTATGTTTCCTTTCCCAGAAAATGGACAAAAGAACCAGAAAAAAAGAACAATTTTATTCAATGTTTTTTGGTGACTATTTGTAGATCTGAATGTGCAGTCTATACATCTCTGGATAAAATACAATTCAGGTATCAGATTTGGCGATTCCTAGGCCAATAAGACATGATGCTATGCATCCATTTCAAGGAATAAAAGACAAATTTACACTCGAATTTTTTCAAGATTTTACAGGCTAATCAGTTTCTCATAAGCTATGCAATTTTATCATTGTTAATCAGGTAGAGAGGGGACATTGGACTGTTTATAAACTAGTCCCTGAGGTCCTATAATAACGTATTCCAATTCTTTTATTAAGATTTTAATTGTTAAGGTGTCCAACTACAAATGTTTCATCCACTGATTATAATATACAGAAAAAGTAATTTTGCATATCATCATTTGGGATGTACATTATACATCTATTGATATAAAATTGTCTCATCCCTTCAGATCCCTGAAATTTTGTCATTCTTGTACTATTGTTGTTTTGACTTTAGCAAAGAGATGGTGGAGGGAGCTCTGAATATAATGGCAAGTTCTTCTGACTTTACTAAGAGACAAGAAATATTGGCGCCTGAACAACAATTTGTAAGTATATTTCTCGTATTCATTCGAATCCGGTGGATAGGAAACCGGTTCTCATCCATACGAAAAAACTATGTCTAGCATCGTATTATAAACCGCTTTCTAGGAATATAGAAATGTACAATCATAAGATTAAAACCAGTTTTTCAGCCCGTGCCTTCAGCACCTCGGGTCTAAGAAAACTGTTTTTAATCTAATAATTGTACATTCTATATCCGCGGAAAGCGGTTTATAATACGATGAAAGAAATAACTATTCTTGAATATCTAAGCCGCATAACATCATTCTATTATAGTCATGCACATGATTTGGGATATAAAAAAATATTAAAAATATTTCCTACCCTGGGTTCAGGGTAAAATCATGGAGGTAGTGGACATTTGGCTGTTTATATACTAGTCCCAAAGGTTTTAAAATAGCGTTTTCTTATTCGTTACCTTAGAGACTCAATATTGTAGATGGACATCTATTTATCGGCCAATGTCTTATCCCTTTAGATCCCTGGGTGAAACAGCGGTAAGCGGCAAAACATTTCAGGTTGAGGCCGAGGGTACACTTTTCTCTGGGAATAACTACCCCCTAAGCACGCATGTGAATAAGTGCCTTTTTTTCACACCAAAAAATTAAATTTTTTACAAATGAACGTATGGGATTTCTGTTAGTAATTATCAAGTTTCTAAGCTGTAGATATGAAACATCACTTTTGAAGAAATATTTAAAGAATGCTTGGATTTGACAGCTATGAACTTTTTTTAGTTTTAACAAATATTTTTCAGGGTCGAAAGGATAAAAACTTTTTATCAGAATTTGGAGGAGAGAAAGTGTATCTCTCAAATCTTTCTGATCAGCTAGAAAACTGCAGTTTAAGGTAAAAAGTTAGACACTATTACTAGGTTCGTAATTATATTTATCCTATTCCTAATCTATAATACAAAGTAGAACGATGTCTGTCTGTCCGTCTGTCTGTCTGTCCGTCCGTCTGTCTGTCTGTCTGTCCGTCCGTCCGTCCCTTAAGATCTCGGTAACCACTGATCCGATCGGATTCTACTCTTCAGGGAATATACCTACTGGTCCTGTGGTGTTTGTAGGCTAATTTAGTGGTGGTTTTAGGCTATTCTTGGGGGGTTGGACAACCCCAACCCCCCCAAAAAAACAAAAAATCCCCCCCATTTATTATTTTTTGTTGTTGGGGATTTCCTTGGTCCTTATACGTATTTCGCCCAAATTTTTTTTATCACCTCTTGGGGCAAAGCCCCTAGAGGCTAGGGGCGAAGCCGCTAGTATATATAAAAGTAACAAGATATGATAATGAAAACGCTAGACCAATATGATTCTCCTTTGCAGTGGAACTTTAAATAAGATAAAAGAAGGTATATATCTATTTTGGGGAAGTATCAACTCTACAAACTACCAAGAGAAATAACCCTTGAAAAAAAACATATCTCTTTTATCACTATTTAACAAATATTTTTTTTACAGAGATGAGATAGAAAAGGGTCTTGGTTTTCTTACAAAAAGACAGGTAATCAAAACAGAATATAGACACACAAAATATCTATAAAGTAAGTAATCAAAGATGAAATACTTTAGCATGTAAACGGGTGCAACTGATTTCTCTTATATAAGACTGGTAAATCTAAATACTTTGCATTATGTTAAATAAATCACAAAATATGACATATTCTTTTTTGCAAGTTACAAAAATATCAAATTAGATTGCTTGAAAAGACATTGGATATAAAATAGTTCAAGAGAAGCTACAGCTAGAAGAAAAATACTATGGCTTCCAAAACAAAAGTGCAAAGAAATTTGACAATGATGATGAACAATATTACTTCTCCTGTATATTAAAATAATTGGTTGAAAAGTTTGAACACTACTAGTTTGAACCAACCAATTAAGGTTTAATAAAAGTACCCAAAGTTTTTGAGCCACGAATAAGAGTGCTGTAGGTTTATAAAACTTTGGGTTCCGGTAAAATTTACAGTCCAATGTTCCCTCCCCCCATAAAAGCTACTGTATTATTTACTAAGTATATTTGCGATTACTTTTATTTAATGAAATCTTCTAATTTTTAACATGTACAAAACGGCCTGCTGTATTGCATCAAGATTCATGACAGATCTATATAGGAAATAAACGTCTATAATCGAGCTCGAATCTTCCAAACGTATAGTGTATAAAACTCATAGTGCTCCAATAATCCCTATTAAATTCTCATTGACCAGAACAATAAGACCCATTATTCTACTTTTAGCATCATTAATTCAGTTTTTTTAATTCATTTTGCTATTTGAATAACATTGAAGTATTTGATTTATATTCATAACACAGAAAATTTAAATTCATAATATAGTAAATCTAAGAAAACTTAGTTTTAATATAAATTGATTCGTGCGACACTCCCGTAATGTGGTCTGATATTAAACTAAACATTTTAGCCCTTTCATGACGAAAATTTGAAATGAAAAATATTAGGTGTA
This sequence comes from Acartia tonsa, assembly GCF_053477335.1. Taxonomy (NCBI): domain Eukaryota; kingdom Metazoa; phylum Arthropoda; class Copepoda; order Calanoida; family Acartiidae; genus Acartia; species Acartia tonsa. The sequence goes on along the minus strand of NC_137267.1, from coordinate 40,282,876 downwards.
TATTCTTTAAAAAATGTTTAAAAAATGAAGCAAAACGTTATATCATGTATTGTTACATTAAATATAGATAAAACAAAAAATTACTGAATAAATCAGTTAAACAGATATTATAAAATAAGACGTCAAAGTCGTAATCTTAATATTTTTAAAAGAAAGAGAGAGAACGGGTTGATAGAGAGAGAGAGGGAGAACGAGTGGATAGAGAAAAGAGAGAGAGAGAGAGAACGGGGGGATATATATAGAGAGAGAACAGGGGGATAGAGAGAGAGAGAGAGAGAGAGGAGAGAGAGAAAGAAAGAAAGAGAGAGAACGGGGGGATAGAGAGAGAGAGAAAAAGAGAGAGAACAAGATAGAATTAGGGGATAGAGAGTGTGAGAGAGAGAGAGAAAGAAAGAGAGAGAACGAGAGAGAATTAGGGGATAGAGAGAGAGAGAACGGGGGGATAGAGAGAGAAAGAAAGAGAGAGAACAAGATAGAATTAGGGGATAGAGAGTGAGAGAGAGAGAGAGAGAGAGAGAGAGAGAGAGAAAGAAAGAGAGAGAACGAGAGAGAATTAGGGGATAGAGAGTGAGAGAGAGAGAGAGAGAGAGAGAGAGAGAGAGAGAACGGGGGAATAGAGAGAGAGAAAGGGGGGGGGGGGGAAGTACATATTGAATTTTTGTAAAATAAAATTTGAGTAAATATATCATTAAATAGCTTAAATACAAGATATTTTATTTGGACATACTAACGTGATAGAGCAGCTATGTAAAGCAATGGAAAAAAAATAAAGATTTTGACTTTGACTGCATTGAAGGACATAACAGTTTCAAAAATTTTATTGTCGAGTTTGAATTCAATAGGATAATTCTAATATGCCTAAATTAACAATCAGAACTATCTGTTAGGGATATTCGGATGGACAGACCAACCCCCACTGTAGAAAAGTTATGCTTTTAACAAGAAATAGATCATTAACATTATACAATCCCTTTTCAAACTGACCAATAAATGAGGTCCATACTGGCAAGCTATGTTGGGAATATTTACACAATTTTTCAGCCATTGATTAGTAAATGATAAAAATCACATTTTCCCCTAATCCTAGCCAACAGACGAACGGACAGACGTTTTGAATTATAAATGAGATTCGCTACTAAATAACAGCGGAAAATGAATTTTGCAAATGCTCCATTATAATCTTGATAAAAAATGTAATCCAAAACAAATATTTTAGCTATAGTTGGACAGAAGTGTATTGCTTTCCAAAAAATTAAACCTTCTATATTAAATAGCAGAAGGGAAAATAAATATTTCTCCTACAGTAATTTTATTTATTTCAGAGCACTTAAGACAGAAAGTAAAACTTTTTAAATTTAAATTTATTGACTTCGCTACTAACATTTAACAGATAAATAAGGATGACAAAATCCATAACTATAGAAGCTCTTGAATTAAAAAAAATAAAATGCAAAGCAAATGAAAGCAAAAAGGGTGCACAAAAGACAGACATGCTGAGTAATGATACTTAGTGGTATTTGAATCTTTACACAAAAAATATCTTCTATAAAAGCTGGGAAAATTATTTAAGAGTATTACCGATAGACCGACAGACAATATTATTCTTAGAGTATACATGTATTGGTCAGCAAACATAAAATAAGCATTCTGTCTTAACCCTGAAAGATCGGGCCCTCTACAAATTCTTAATACATCGGATTTTATACCTTAATATTTGCATCAGCCTTCTACCTTTCCAGTACGGATATTTAATATTTTCAAGAACATTACAGACCAGTGAACAACGTGAGCTGTAGGCTAGTTATGTATATTATGATCATTTTATTTAGGATTTCTGGTTCCAACACGGTGTACAATCAAAAGCAAAGAAATAAGAAAATTAAAATTTGAAAGTTTATTAAAAATAAACATATATAATAATTGTAAATAAAAACAATAAACAAAATAATAAATTCTTGTTAATAAAAGTAAATGCGTATGTTGATGATAAGAGTTCAAAATGAACGGTATTTTTATCAAAAAGATAAAAAAAATTAAATGATTATGAGAAGAAAAAAAAAGAAAAATTGTTACAAATACAGTACGTTAGGTTCATGTTCAATCAACTAAAAGTTCTCTATTCTTAGCGGAAGCAAAAAAATAGCATAAAAATAACCCAAATGAAATTTTACAAATATATATAATAGTCTAAAGTTTAGACTCTAAACCTTTCTTTTAAATAGTTAAATAGTATGAAGGTTTTGGACTGTTCATGTCCCCATTTTACCCCTTTCAATACAAAGCCCCTAGACGCTAGGACCGCAATTAGATAAGAAATAAACTGAAGAAAAAAAAGTAGCATTTAAAAAAAGATTTACGTAAAGTTTTAATTGAGTAAATCCATGAGGGGTAATTCAGGTACTTCTGGTACTGCGAAGGCTAAATCTTCAACCCTAAAAGTATTTAAAATTAAACTAATTAATCCACAAGTAGCCTTTTTTTTATAAAATTAAAATATAACAATGGAAACAGTATAAAATATATTTAGTTAAATGAACAGTGCTCAACAGTCGGACGGTCAGTCAATAATTCGCCTATGAAAACAATCCAAAGCTATAGGGACTGCATAAGCGTGTTTGTTAATACCCGGAAGCTTTTATTCGAAAAAACTTTTGGGGTAAACTCTGGGTAGATCTGGTAAATTATAAGAATACTATACCCTTTGTATTTGTCTAATAAGTCTATAAATATAGATGTATAACTAGACAACTACCTGGATCCCTCTGTTGGGGACCTTTTTCATCTGCAGGTAAATTGCTTTCTGATTTTTCGTAGTGCCAAGGCTGTGTTAATTTTCCCGACGTTATTGATTTATTTTCAAAGACCCAATTGAAAGTCGGTAAAGGGTCCTAGAGGTGGGAACATACTGTTATTTAAACCCTTCCCCTTCCATGGCTTTACTCTAATATATGTCTTATGCTCAAATTTTTTTTGGTTTCATGATGTACTGAACTAAAAAGAAAGTTTAGAGTTATTGCTGTTTCTGATATCTTCATAATCAACAATGTGTACCTGCAGGCATACATGTATCCTTTATAAATATCATCAGCATGGTAAACACTGGATAGAATGCTAGCATCCTCTATTGGTGGGCACAGGATGTTCCTGTTATCTTAATGAAAACTAGAACCTACCTGCAGGCATACATGTATCCTTTATATATATCATCAGCATGATACACACTGGATAGAATACTGGCATCCTCTATTGGTGGGCACAAGATGTTCCTGATATCTTAATGAAAACTAGAACCTACCTGCAGGCATACATGTATCCTTTATAAATATCATCAGCATGGTACACACTGGATAGAATACTGGCATCCTCTATTGGTGGGCACATGATGTTCCTGATATCTTAATGAAAACTAGAACCTACCTGCAGGCATACATGGATCCTTTATATATATCATGATACACACTGGATAGAATACTGGCATCCTCTGTTAGTTGGCACAGGATGTTCCTGATATCTTAATGAAAACTAGAACCTACCTGCAAGCATACATGTATCCTTTATAAATATCATCAGCATGATACACACTGGATAGAATACTGGCATCCTCTATTGGTGGGCACAAGATGTTCCTGATATCTTAATGAAAACTAGAACCTACCTGCAGGCATACATGTATCCTTTATAAATATCATCAGCATGGTACACACTGGATAGAATACTGGCATCCTCTATTGGTGGGCACAAGATGTTCCTGATATCTTAATGAAAACTAGAACCTACCTGCAGGCATACATGTATCCTTTATAAATATCATCAGCATGATACACACTGGATAGAATACTGGCATCCTCTATTGGTGGGCACAAGATGTTCCTGATATCTTAATGAAAATTAGAACCTACCTGCAGGCATACATGTATCCTTTATAAATATCATCAGCATGATACACACTGGATAGAATACTGGCATCCTCTATTGGTGGGCACAGGATGTTCCTGATATCTTAATGAAAACTAGAACCTACCTGCAGGCATACATGTATCCTTTATAAATATCATCAGCATGATACACACTGGATAGAATACTGGCATCCTCTATTGGTGGGCACAGGATGTAAGACTCTTTGATACTCTACAAATAAAGAAGAAATTTTAGATTGAGATTGGACAATGGAATGTAAATTATACTAGTGCCCTAACGTCATTTGTTGGCTTAAAGACGTTGGATTCATTTATCAACTCTTGATTGGTTTGTACAAACTAGCACTTTAAAACCAATATTCCTAAACTACAGAGAAGGTAATTTCGTATATACATAGATGAATTTAGTTTTGTTCATTATCTAATACCTTAGAATCCATGTGTGAGGAATAGTATATTAAGATATATAGAAAACCTCTAGCTCGTGAATTTATAGGGTATGCTATGACTTGTAGTAGAATTACCTCTAGATGAGGATTGTTAACACCAACAACTGCAACTCCCTCGTTCTTAGCTTCATCGTGTATTATTTTCCAGAAAAACCTAATTCATTTTAGATACTATTAATTGTACATGGTATTGGTTATGCATATACGCAAGCCGTGAAAAAGCTGCCTATTTGTAATACTTTGTAATCAATTTGATTAACATTCAACTCATTTTTATCTTTCATGTTTGATTTAATAATAAATATAGAAGATTTAGATACATAATCTCTTAATTAACCAATAAAAAAAAACAGTGGAGGAAGAATCCGTTCATATTATTGATTAGAGTTTACAGATTTTGGTATGAAATGACAGTTATTTTCAGTCAGCTATTAAAAGATAAATTTCGCAGGGAAATTATACTGCAAAAAAATTCGTGGCTCATATTATTGGAATAAAGTGTATATAACTAGAAATATACAAAATGGTTAGTCTGCTTGGAATCCTTTTAAAAGTTTGACAGATTATGGTGACCGAGTGTTTATCTATGTAGATCTTCTATATCTATTGATTCAAAAGAAAGATTAAATAAAATGGTGGAAATTCAACTTGAAAAAGTTTTTTTTTCGCGGATTCACTGACATACCCTCCCTTAAACAGCTTAAAACCTGTATATGGCCATTATAAAGATTCCCCATGAACATAAACCAAACAAGTTTAACCTTTTTGAAAGACAGACAGACATCCCAACTATTATTAAAATGTTGTACCTTGGTACAGGTAACTGATTACCACCATAAAGATAGATATCAACCATATTTCCATTAATATCTGCTAATTCCATTACTCCATGTGTACCTATAAAGTCATAAATGTGTAAAATATTTCAGTTTGGCTTTGAAATTGATTAATATCTGCTGTATTACAATCGATTCTAAGCCATATTGAAAAACCATGTATTCTGTAGTATTATAGACAATTTTCTGCGAATGATAAGATAAAATTAAGAACAGTTATATAAAAATTAAGGAAAGGAAAGTAAAAACAGGACTCGGCAGCTGCGCGTCAGCCGCATGTAAGCCTAATGTTAGAACATCTTTTTATAACTTTAAAGTTTAGCTTGATGTATAAACCTGTTGCTAAACAAACAATACATCTTTTCAGAATTTATTTTTCCAAAGCAGGTTTAATTTGAGACTTATGCGCGGCTGAGGAGCAGCTGCAGAGCCCTGTTTTAAATATAACCTGTATATACAGTAGCGTCAATGCCGCGTTCCACAACAAAATCTCTCAACCCAATCTCAAAGTACATCCAGTTTCCACCTAGGTGAATGGATATATTATTACTTGGATCTTTTCTTACACCAGATTTTCATGTTCTCTAATAAAGTGAAACACGCAGCGGGCTGAAATAACTATATCCCCCATTCACCCCTTTTTTCCCATCCTCTCCTACTGGATTAACAAGCTGACCAATAAACGAGTTCCATTTTAGAAAGCTAAATTGACTACACTTTTGATAGTTTGGTATATCGATTTTAGGGGTTAGGTTTATAAATTTTTCATCTTTGATATCTAGAGAACCTTAGGATTAAGTCATGTAATAGCAAAGAAATCTGACCATAGAATATGAAAAATTATACTCTTCATAAAGTTTAACTCCTTAAAAAATGAGTATTATGTCTTACTACTTAACTAATTTAACAATTCCGGGTTTAGAGATAATTCATTAGATGTCTTTGATTACGACTGATTTTAAGGGTTGTTGTGTACAATAGACTATAAAAGTTGGAAAGATTTTTAATCAATATAATAGATTTGAAATCTGCATAAAATTTTAAGGATTTTTTATAAAATTCTTTTTTTATATAATTCTTTATTTAAAGGCGCAAATTCGATTTAAGTTAATAAATTTTGACCAATAGGATAGCTGGATTGGAAACTACCTGCGCTCTAATTGGTTGAAAGATGTACGTCACTTAAGCTTCTCCAATCAGAGCGCAGATAGTTTTCAATCCACCAATCACAGATCTTAAAATTATTTAACTTAATTTGTATTTGCGCCTTTAAATAAAGAATTATATAAAAAACTAATTTTATAAAAAATCCTTAAAATTTTATGCAGATTTCAAATCTATTATATTGATTAAAAATCTTTCCAACTTTTATAGTCTAGTGTACAATAGGAATTGAAAACTTTAATTACATGAAAATTAGCTAACCTGACCCTACTCCTAATGGCATACTATTACATATTAATTTCAAAGAGTAATAATAAAAACTATAGCTCACCATTAAAAGTTTGCCATTGAGGAGCTACATTAACAAAATGGAAGGTAGAATCCATCAAACTAAAATAATAATAATTATTTATTGCATTGTATTATATATAGGCAGTTTTCCGTGAATATTATCAGGGCATCCTTTTTTTATTATTTGTGGAAAACTCATTATTATACAATATGATACATGTTTTTTTAGTATCACTAAAAATAGTATCAATCCAGCAGATATTAATCGGTTTTGAAGCCATATTGGAATAGTTATTTATTGCATCGTATTTTAGACAACTTTCCGCAGATATTAAATTGAAAAGTTTTAAGATTAAAACTTGCTTTGTTAACCTCGAGGGACACAGAGCCCGGGCTTGCAACCTGGTTTTATTTTTATGATTTCTATTTTAATATTAGTGACAAATGATTTACATAGAAAATACATGTAAACGTTTTTAAAAATGCTTTTTCCCATCGAAATTTTCAGCAGATCAACATACCTGTAATAAGCAAAATCAGCATTCGGTGCCAGATGGCCTCTAGCCAGGTAAACATCACTGCCGTACCATTCAATATACTTGCGGGCAAGGTCTTCAGAACCAACTAACTCTGCAACAGCTGCTTGCTGGTCATCCTAATTGTAAGGATAGGGATTATCGGTATTATCCTCTTAGGAAATTTTTCTCCAAAGAAGTTGTATCAACTTTTTTGCTTTTTATTTAAGATAGCTAGCCGGTTCTTTCAGTAAGTAGTAGATGTAAAATTTTTCATAGAATTCAGATATGCAATCGGTTTTTTTGTAGACCTCTTATTTTTAAAGTAATTTAAGTTTTTTAAAAAAATAATTAAGTCCGTTTTAAGGTACTAAAACGCAACAAAATAAAAGAAGAAAATAGCCAGTATGAACAAAAATAGTAAGATCTTTAATTTGACACCTTACTTTTAAAATTCTGTTGAGTAATTGTTGAAAAAATCTATTTTTTTAACCTCGGTTTAATCAAAACATTAAACCTAAATATTTTCTCATACAGACATAAAAAAATATGGGTTCATATATACCATTAGAATGAGAAAAATAACATGAATCCATTCTAAGCGAAATTGAAAAAGTTAAAAAAAATTGTAATAAAAAATAGAAAAAATAAAAAGTTTATTTTAAGAATTGTAACTACTAAACTAGCCAATCACAAATCGCAAAAATTGACGAATCGGGAAGCTTAATCTATAAACTTAACCTATAGAATTGCCAGAAAAAAAGGAGAACGTTCATACAATATATACAATAGGGTGGGTCGATTTTGGACATTTTTTTTCTGAGGCCAAAGCGGGGATCTGCACTCAATTGATATAGATATAATACACCTCTGGGTGATTTAAAATTTATCCTAAGTCTTAAAACCGCTAACGACCAGACATTCAATTGTATAGCTATTTGTAAATGGGAGTCAAAAATTTATTGAATCAGAACTATGGCTTCATGGTGCTCCCTGGAAATGCCTTGAGGAGCTAAGTCAGGAACTTTTGTCCGTTTCAAAAAATCTCGTTCCTAGCCTGAGAAAATCTAAAAAACCTCTACAAATTGGACAATTCTCAATAAACCTTAATTTTTTTTGGTTTTTTAGTGATTTCTAAGGCTAGGAACGAGATATTTTGAAACGGACAAAAGTTCCTGATTCAGCTCCTCAAGGCCTTTCCAGGGAGCACCATGAAGCCATAGTTCTGATTCAAAAAAAATTTGAATGTCGTCTTTGCATACTAATAAGTAATGAATTATATTTTTAAGTGGTCGTGTTCTAAAACTCAATTTTTTAAAATTCTTTTTCGGTCAGAAATGTTTTTAAGGTTAATTTTATCTGTTGCATATCCCCGCTTTGTCTAATTCCGATATGAACCCACCCTAATATACAATAGATACTACAATAAATATAGTGATATTAAAGAACATGTAAAGAATGAAAAATTATGAACAAATATGCATCAGTCTGTTTATAAACTTCAAAACAATGCAGTTAAAAATACATTATTGTTTCTTGTGTTTAAAAAATATCTGCTACATTGCATTGTCTTTTGTTTAGGTTTGGTTCAAGCTAACCCATTAAAGCCGAAAATTATGATTCTTAAAATAAACTTATTTTTTTTATAATAGTTTTATAAAACTTTTTCAATTTTGCTTAGAATAGATTCGTAATATTTTTCTGATTCTAAAGGTATATATGAACCCATGTTTTTTATGTCTGTTTGAGAAAATATTTAGGTCTAAAGTTTTTATTAAACCGAGGTTAAAAAAAAAGATTTTTTCAATAATTACTCAACAGAATTTTAAAAGTAAGGTGTCAAATTAAAGATCTTACTATTTTTGTTCATACTGGCCATTTTCTTCTTTTATTTTGTTGCATTTTAGTACCTTAAAACCGACTTAATTATTTTTTTAAAAAACTTAAAGTACTTAAGAAATAAGAGGTCTACAAAAAAACCGATTGCATATCTGAATTCTATGAAAAATTTTACATCTACTACTTACTGAAAGAACCGGCTAGCTATCTTAAATAAAAAGCAAAAAAGTTGATACAACTTCTTTGACAATTTTTATACCCCCCCCCCCCCCCCCCAGAAATAACGGCCCCCTGGCCTGCTTAGCCGCGGGCGCTCGGCCCCTAGCCATATAACCTAACCTAACCCAGTCATTTAGTCGGGGAAGGGGGGGGGGGGAAGGATAAAATTGAAAAAAATGAAGAAAAAAATTCCTAAGAGGATAACGCCGGATTATCTTGCTGCAAACATTGTGATTTCAAAATCACCAAATCTTTGGGCGTAAATAAATTTCTTTAAAACCTCAGTTATTTCAGAATTGATCTATTTGTATAAAAATATTTACCCTAGTATAGGCTTGATCCACATCATAATCATAGAAACCATCTGTTCTAAAGTCAGGCCTATCATTACCATGCTGCTGGGCACTTATCTAAATATTAAAGTAAAATAGTAATAGCGGAGGCATAAGCAGAGATCCAGTCCCAATCTTGAATTGGATCTTTCAAATTCAAGATTGGTAAAAAGTAGTAACGTTTTTTTTATCTGAAGCTTAAGATTGCATTAATTACTGAACATATTAAGTTAGCTATTTTTCCTTAGATTTCAGCGCTCTTAGATGCTAGGAGAACAGCCATGTACATATAGAGACGGATAGATAGATACCTCATCCCATAGTGAATGTTTAGCCCAAATAGAGTTGGATCTTTCTTCATCATGGCAAACAAAAATGGTGGCTACATCTGGGTCAACCTCAGGTATGCTGGACTCATGCACCTACAACAAAAATAGTGGCTACATCAGGGTCAACATCAGGTATGCTGGACTCATGCACCTACAACAAAAATAGTGGCTACATAAGGGTCAACCTCAGGTATGCTTTAAAATCCTTAAAACCAATAAGTCGATTGTCTTGTTTAGTTCAAGTAAACCTCTTACATTTTCTTTTCACAGCATATAAGTTTAAATGCATAAACTTTTTACAGTGTTGTCATCAAAATTAGAATTCTGAAAACTTATGTGCTGTTTTGACTGAACAAATATAAGACTTATCCTCTTGGTGAGAAAACTAATATACTAAGAAAATGTTTTCTGCAAGGCAAGGGGTCCCTGAAGCATATGGGCAGTGGTTGTCTGGAGTATACTACTATCCTTATGAATATATTACCTGGAACCCAATTCTTATAAGAACCCCATTGACCTCCTCGCCCCCGCAGGATCCAATTACTTCGGCTTCATCCTGGGGCTGTTTTCTAAAAGTAACAAGAATTAATTTATAAGTGAAGCAATTATATTCACTAATGAAGGTAGGCCAGCAATAAGGATGGAAGGTAACATTGGACTATAAAATGAACAGTTAACCAAAATTTAATAAACACGTTCCCTCATTTGTTGGCTTATAACCCTTAAATAATTCTTGATGGATTGGTTCAAGATGTGTCCAAACTTATCCGCCAATAATGTAAATCTACATAAAAGTGTAATTTTGTTTTTCATAATTAGGGTTTACATCAATCTATTGACTTTATGATTTTTATTTTAATATTCGTGGAAAATTGTCTGTAATATACGATACCGGTTTTAATCCAGCGGATGTAGGTCGGTTTCGAAGCCATACTGTAAAATCAAATTACCTACATCCCATATCACGCCAAACTGCTTTTTCTGCTCCCTATAATATATACTGCCATTAAAACCTTAATTTTCCATCTTTTTGGAAATTAGTACTTTAAGTAGTAAATATATCATAATCTATCTATTAGAAACTGTTGGTTTATAAGTTATGTTAGTTTAATTAAGTTTTAGTTAAATAAAAGTAGGTAACCATTAGTAAAAGTTAGGATTTTTAACAATAAAAAAAAACATTCTTTTTCACTTTGATACAATTTACTAAAAACGAACATACGAATTAAACATACTTATCATGATTTAAGGGGACTTAGGGCTGTTAATTACACTAGTTTTATAATAACGTTTTGTTATTCGTTTGCTTATTAACTTTGGGGACTTGATTTTTGATTGGTTGGTTCCTTAAGTGTCCAAACGTTTCACCACTAATTGTAATCAACAGAAGGAGTAATTTTGTGCATTATCATTGGGATTACATCGGCCATTGTCTTATCCCTTTAGATCCCTGCATACTTATTATCAAAACAAAATTTATTATACTTACAACTTCCAAATCTTGGCCACCCTCACACCTAACAATAAAAATTAATTAATTAATCTTAGTTTAAAATTGAAGCGCTGGATAGTGTCATATGTGACGTTATAAAACATTTGAAAGTTAGCTGCCATAGAGTTATTTTTAATTTCCTTTTTTTGTAAGACGACTTTTATAAGACAAGTTACAATTTCCTGAGTCAAAAATCTGACTACCTCAATAATAATTAGTCATAAAGGCAAAAAGACACAAGTCCTTTGTTCGAGGTATGATCCTGCAGGTCTCCAGCAAGCTCCAAGGACCAAGCTGACCGTCGAGGGTTTATGTAATTTTTTTATGGAACAAATTGGAAAAAAAGGGAAACATGTATATATCTTACTTGACAATGATTCCTTCAGATCCATACCCCCCTTGGAATTCAGTACCAGGACATGAAAACAACGCTTCCTACATAGATAGATGGATATATATATATAATATATATAAGTTAGATAGATTAATAAATGTATATGTTTTTCTAGTATTGCTTCCAAACCGATTAATATACGCTTGGTTAGAACCAGTTCTCAGCCATAATAAAAAAATCATGTATAGCATCGTTATACAAACAATTTTCCACGAATATTTAAATGAAATCAAGAAAACCAATACTAGTTTTGTTAGGCCGGGCTTACGGCCCCTCCAGGCTAACAAACCTGGTTTTAATCTTTTAATGTTTGATTTTAATATCCACAGAAAGCTCTCTATAATACAATGCAATAAATAACTTTTATTGATACAAAGATTTTCTTTAAAATATGGTCTCGTACCTGACCAAACTCTAAAGGTATGAAAGTATTTTCATCTGAGTTCAGCTGTGGAGGAACAAACTCCAAATTCTGAAATTAACAAGGACAATAAGAAGCGCAACAACAACATGTTCGTAATTGATAAAGCTTAAAATTTGAAAATTGTACAATTAAAAAATATTATCTAACATATATCCTAGCTTACTCTACTAGCCTTGACATTAAGCATTTTCTCTAATAGCAATATATGAATATTCTGTAGGAATGAGTGAGACAGTGAGGGAGATAATACTTATAAAAATGCTACGAATATATATATATTTTACAAAAAAGTTATTACTTGATCTGTAATAATAGGTGGATAGGTTAAATCTGTAACAACTAATTCACATCTCTCTGAAGCATTCAAACTAAATATAAAACAAGGATGATTATATCAAAAGCTGTAACTTTAAATCAATTATCATTTGTAACTGATACCATTGCTTACAGCTATATAAGAGAGCTGTATTCAGTGTGTCTACTTTTCAAGCCTATCTTACATAGCAACTGAGAAAATTGCATTTTGCCGATTAAAATCCTGATGCCTAAAGGACATAATGTAATAGCATAATTCTTCTTAATAAGTCTTCCCAAAAATATCTAAGAATGTCCTTTTTATAGAGCCTAAAAAAATGATTGGCCAATACACAGACTAAATTACCAATAGCAGGCCAGTATACATTGTAATTGGTAATTGTAGAAGTTGAAAACAACATTCCGATTATAAAAAAAAGAATGTAGACAGTCGTACAGACAGATATTTTTACTTATAGAGTAGCTGAGCTAAAATCTAAACAATCACCTAAATGCAACATTAAAAGACAGCAGAAATATAAAAGTTGCTCTTTCCATCATATCTTTAAGTTAACTGTAATGAAGAATATTTTAAATTTAACTGTATGGATATAAAAAACAAGTAATCAATTTATTTACATTCTCTTATCTTTAAAATAGGTATACAATAGTGAACCTTTGAAATGTGCATAGTTCGAGTACAAAAAACAGACAACAAATTATCTTGGAGGAAGGGTACAGTGGGCTGTTTATTACAATAGTTCCCAAAGATTTACAATAACGTTTTCTTATCCGTTGGCTTAACAATTCATATTTGATTAGTTGGTTTATTAATTTGAGTGTCCAAACATTTCAACTACTAATTGTAATCTATAGTGGGGGTAATTTTGTGTATTATCAATTTATCGGCCACTGTCTTATTTTTATAGATCTCTACAAATTATGAAAAAAAATTATCTTCCTTAACTTGAGAATTATTCAAATCTAAAGCATTAATACTATTAACTTTTTCTGAAACAAAAAATAAATTAAAGGATCTTTTTTTCTTTTTAAGATATCGTAATAAGTTTCGGAAATGATTGGTTCCATAGACCAGGAATTTTATATTTGAATCAAATTAAGTTACTCAGAAATCAGAACCTTTTTTTATATTTAGGTTTTAATAAAGTTTTTATTATTATTTAGTTTAATTACTTCAAATTACGTAATTTTTCTTCTATTTTATATTATTTGGGTTCTAGTTTCTATACCGGCCATTACATGGTCTATTTCAGTGGTTCTTTTCTATACACTTGACAGACAGGTATTTTCAAAGTTGTTAAATAATTCCAAACAATAGATTTAAAATATATGTGGATATTAGGACAGGGGAGAAATAGTCGTAATTTATTTGTCATTTTATTTATCCAGCAGAATGGGAGAGGATTCGGTAAAGCGAGGGAGGGGGGAGAATCTTTATTTTAGCCCGCTGCGTGTTTCACTTTATAATAAAGAAATAATTCTGGTGTAAGATCCAAGTAACAATAAATCCATTATTTTAAACAAACATTAATATTATTTTTTACTTTTGTCTGACCTTTGATATTTGAATCCCCTTTAAAATTTGTAGGACGACAACACCGAGGGTGACAACGTTCATAAAAGCGAGACCTATTGAAATTACACAAATGGGCATTATCATTTCAAGTATCAAGACCTTCAACCCCTTATTTAGCTGGAATGCTCTGCTAAATTAAATTGAAATTAATGATATTTTGCTGGGGGGGGGGGGGGGTTGGAATTAGACTGTTAATTAATTTTAAACTTTGATTTTCAATAAATCTTTAATTTACTGGTTTGTTCAAACCAGTAGTGTCCGAAATCTTTGATTAAAACCTTAAGCATATCCCTTAAAATCTATGAGTTCAATCCACAGCTGCTCCTAGAAGCCAAATTTAGACTAACCTAGCATAGGTTAAATATAAATCTTATCAAAATTTTCTGGTTAAAATGCTCCTATGTCTGGCTTGTGACACTAATAGTGAGAGTAGGTGGAGTACCTTAGCTCATGAACAGGTGCAACTCAATATCATGCAAAGTTAGAACCTCTAGACAAAAGTCGTGCAATCAAATGGTTTGTGCCAGAAATAAGGTATAACCAACCAGCGAAATAATAATTTGGGGGAAAATGGAGAAGTCGTCAATTTTACGATGTGTTGCCCCCCAACAACAGCTGAAAAACACTTATAGGTTTTGTGATTTTATCCCGAATTAATTTCGTTAATGGTACAAGCTGGGTTTGTGCTCTATTGGATGTTACCTAATGTTATAAGTAGGTTTTTAAATATTTCATCCAATTACAAGCGTATAAAACCATTGAATTTTTTAGATGATGTCTTGAAATCGTGGGAGAACCCCTCCCCAATAAGGTAATTAGTAAACATAAATAAGCTATAGATCAGCTTCAATTCTACTCTAAAAATACATTACACGTATTTACAAGATGTGTAGTGTACACTTCCAAAACAGACATTCAACATGCAGGAGACATGAATTCTTCATCTGTCATGGATAGGCATGCACTTGTTGCGTGATACTTGCATTGTAAAGCAAATAAAATAAAATATAAACAGGATGATCTTTCCAAAGTAACGGTGAAATTGAATTTTGATGAAAAATACATGCCTCTCACTTTAAAAAATCAGAAATATTAAAATTAACTGAATTAATTTCTCTGTCTGTCTGTCTAAAACGTTTTGGGGGTCGTACAATTTGACATTGAGAGATAAACAATATTGAATTATAGAATAGCTGCAATATCAAGCACCTGCCTAAATATAAAACAAGGATGACAACATCCATAAAAGCGAAGCGCTGAAACGGTAGGACAAACAGACATTAACACTTGTATAGTGTCAGAACTGAATAATAAGAATATAAATGTATGAGAGTCGATGCAAAATTGTAAGTAAATTTGTTGAAAAACTGCTTGATACAGAATAATGTTTATGGACATACTTACATTTTTAGGACTTAATTATAGAGTTGCTTCGCTTATAAAATTGTACTTTGTTGTCCCAGGAATCAGCATACAAAAAATCAAATCAATCGGATAATTAGATCATATAAAAATTTGTTGTTAAAAAAGTAAAAAAATCAACATGTTTAAAATGGAACATATATATATCATTTATATTTATCCAGGGATCTTAGAAGATAAGACAGTAGAGGATACTTTGGTGTGCTAACCAACCCCTATTACAATAAACTATATTATTCTTTCATTAAATTAGAATTAATGATGGAAATGTTTGGACACTGATAAAGTAATCAAAATGATTTAATAAAAGATTTAAAATTTACGTAGTAAAGAACGTGTTAATAAAATTTTGAGAACCATATTAATTTACAGTCCAATGATCCCTCCCTCCCTGTGATTACCTCACTCTTGGACTGGTATTGTTATGAATTTAATATTACATGGATCTTACTCCAGATCATGTACTATAATGAGGTGAAACTTGTAGCTGGCTAAAATAACGATGCCCTCCATTCTCCGCATTTAATCCATCACCTCTCTCCTACTTGATTAACGAAATAACCATGTTAGCAACCTAAAGGGTATTAGAAAAAAAAACTAATCGCTTCACTTTTTTCAATATAAACCTTACTTTTTAGTCTAAAACTAATAATAGTTGTTTCTCGCATCGTATTATAAACGGCTTTCCGCGGATATAGAAAGTACAATTATGAGATTAAAACTAGTTTTAATCTTATGATTGTACATTTTTATATTCGTAGAAAGCTGGATATAATACGGTGCTAGACATAGTTTTTTCGTATGGATGGGAACCGGTTCCTATCCACCGGATTCGAATAAATACGAGAAAAAATATTACAATTTATGCCCATGTAATGACAAAGATACAACAATATTGAATTTTGAATCTACTCACCCTTCCAGAGCACTGAGCTTCAGAATTAGCCATTGCAGAGAAATTTACCCTACGCCGAAAGTGCATTTTTATTACAAATTAAGGCAAATTTGTCTTTTTTAAAAAGAACAACTGTCATAAGTACTTGAAATTTTGTAGATAGACCCTATAAAGTATGGAGTTTTTGATGTGGCATGACCTTTCTATAGACACCTTAACAAGGTTTCTAACACAATCTGAGCTAATTTGACATAAAAAATAAAGACCTGTCAATCATCAAGATCTAGAAATAGAGAGAGCCGTCATGCCTTAAAGTTGGTTGAGTATATCTTTTTTATACCAAATTGGCAGGAATTGAGTTAGAAATCTGGTTAAGGTGGCTATAGAGGTTTTTACATGTCCCATCAATAACTCTAAACATTGTAGGGTCTATCTCCAAGATTTGAAGTTCTTATGGTGATTTAATTTGACGATAGTTTTTTTCTGTCATAATATCCACGCATATTCTATAATTATATCCATTGGCATTGTTTTAAAACAGTATACCAATAAATTCTACTCTTCAAGGCTAAGCATTAAAAAAATGAGATTATATTCAAAATTAAGACTTCTTTATCACAATAAATGTTTATATAATTTCCACTAAATACACAATTGAAACACACAAACAAAAACAAACTGTTATTTCTCAGGGAGGAAGGGAGGGGACAATGGGCAATTAATTCAATTTTATAGTTGTGACACTTTAAGGTTGAAAAACCAGATAATTCCAGATAAAACGAGTATTTCTGATAGTGCAACTTTTATTGGAAATTTATTCATTTTTTAATTAATTTTAATTCAAAATGCACCATCCCCCAAATTCTACTTTACTAAAAGCCTCTGATTATCAAGATAAAGAACTTGGTAGCAATTCATTTACTAAAGAATATTAGTTTTAGAATTTAGCGTAGAAAAATAGCATAAAACCATCTTAAGATTTTAATGATAAAAACAGTCTAAAAGGATTTCAGGACCTTTATGCATCTTCCCTAAAATGTAGAACTTAATCGGATCGGTAACCAAATTCTTAAGCTATATATAAACAAAACTTACTACTTTTTATTGGATATTAGCGCAGCTTACTATATGTGTATGAGCATGTTATAAATGGACGTACGGATTTTCTAGTAACAATTGAGTTTTTATGGTTTCTAAATCGTAATAAATAATAAACAAGAACCAGTTAAAACAATTGTATTAAAAATTATTAAAATAACAACAAATTCTACTTAAATAATACATATATGTATATATCATATCACAATAGAATTGTTAGGTAAATATAAAACAATTGAATCAAAAATGATTTATGGGTATAGTCCCATTCGTGGCAACACCCCTTAAGGGGCGATTCGTCATATTTTCAAAAATGCTTGGGGCTGGAAATAGGAGAAAAGCTACTGTGAAAATACAAAGAAACTCCCCTTAAGGGGTGTTGTCACGAAAGGGGCTACCCTGATTTAATTACAACAAAATAATAAATAAAAATAAAATCAATTAGATTAACTTTTTAAAATCTAAAAAAATTGTCAGTTTAAGACGTACCTACACAGTTACACACACTAGGTATAAACAAAATAACTTGATTAAAAATGTTTATGAATAAAAAAGGTTGCAGAATAGAATGTCTCAAGGATATTTTTAGTTTTGTATTTAGATTTATGGTTCTAATTCTTAATTATATTTGGTCTAGTTACAAAAAATTTACTTTTTATTGATAAAGTCTTAATAAAACATATTTTGGAAAGTATCAGATAAAACAAATTGATGAAAGCAAAATAAACTTCTAAATGACCCCCTTTTAAATAAAATTAAACAAGGATGACAACATCCATAAAAGCGAAGCTCTGAAATGGAAGGACAAACGAATATTAACACTTGTAGATTGTCAGAACTGAATTAGCAGAATATTAATGCTTCAGTACAAACAATATTGTAAGTAAATTTGTTGCAAAACTGCATAAATAGATAATACTGTTTAAGGACATACTTAAATTTTTAGGACTTGTTTATAGAGATGCTTTGCTTATAACATTGTACCTTGTTGTAATAGGAATCAGTTTTCAAAAAATCTGAAGAATCGGATAATTTGTTATCAAAAAAGTTAAAAATCAACATGTTTCAAATGGATGTACGGACATTCTGGTATTGATTATAGGGTTGCTACGCTTTCTAAATTGTACCTAACTATTACAGGAATCATCATGCAAAGTTTGGAATCGATAGGACAATTCTAACCTGTTTAAATTAACGAAAAGAGCTAACTCTCTGTGACTGAGGTACGGACGGACCGACCGTAATCATAGAAAAGCTTCGCTTTAAAAAAAATAAAATTATGTAAATGTCAAACTACGGACCACCCCTACACGCTGCAGATACCCTCGATGATGTAACTTAAATTCTTTCTTGCACGTTCGCACCATATCAATAACTTCTTCTTTCAGGAAAGCTAATTTTCTCTTTGTTAGTCATCTGAAATAAATATTTTTTTTAGTATTTATAGGCTTCACTGAAAGGCAAAAATATTAATTCGGCACTAATATAAATACCAATGAAATTATTACCTACTGCTACCTAGTTAAAAAACCATAACTGGAAATTACTTTTGGATATAGTCCCTTTCGTAACATCGCACCATATGGGGCGATTCTTCGTATTTTTCACAGTAGCTTTTTTCCTATTTATAGCCCCTGCGGGAGGCTCTAACCCAACGGGCCATTACCTAACCCTGTGGGGCAATCATCTAACCCAATCTAAGATAACCTAACCTAGCCTAACCTAAAATAACCTATAAAAAGCCATTTTAAAAATACGAATAATAGCCCCATATGGGGCGATGTTACGTAAGGGACTATTCACTATTCCCTTATTTTCTCAAAATTAGGTACCTAATAAGAATGAAATGATAACCGAAAAGCAATCTTCTAACTGTTAATAATTAGTGGCAAAGGTACAGTATGATTAAAAATGTCAATCTGTATGTCTTTCCCTTCCTAACATTCCATTAATTACAACATATTTTCTTAACATTTAAATTTCTATGCTTTGGTAGTTGTCAACTTTGTTTTGATAAAAAATGTATATATACCGTAACCATTTTGTTGTTCTCCTGGAAACCTAGGCAGTATCACATTTTCTGCTTGTTTGCATTTTATACAAGATTTCATCTGAAAAATATTAAAGATTCTTATAGAGTTGCTTCGTTTTCCAAGTCATACCTAATTGTTATAGAAATCATCATGTAAAGTTTTAAATCGATAGGACAATTCTAATCTATTTAATTTAACAAAATGAGCTAACCGTAATGAACAGACGTACGGACAGACCGACCCTTAAATTATAAAAAGCTTCGCTTTTAAAATTTTTATAAAATCATCACTAGACTAAATTTTATCTTGTAATGTAATGCCCTCTAAAATGGAGAACTATATTAACATACAAAAAACGTATTACTATATATATAAAAGGATACAAATATTATATTATATCTTGTCAATAAAACATTTGAAAAAGGAAACCAAAAATCGCCACGTGTCACTAAATTTTTATTCAGAAATGTGTGTGTATATTGAGACGCTTGGTTGTGTATTTCTTTCTAATATTGCCATACACTGAGCTATAATCAACAGCAGAAAATATATTCTATTAGCGTAGCTACTTTATAACTCATTTATTTTAAATTTGATTAATAAAAGATATCTAAAAGCAATTTAATTATTAATTTTAAAAAAATTTATACAATAATTTCTATAATCATAACTGCAAACAAATATTCCATAATTATTTTTTCATTATGATTTTAAAATAATTAAAGTGAAAATTTTCTGTCTGTTTGTTTATTGTTTACATTTTTATTATTGCGCTAGTTAGCATAAGAATGCCCCGTCATGTTGTATGATTTCTCGTGACGTCATTCATATTTTAGTCCCCAAAGTCAGTCAGAAACTGCTAAATTCATGCACATTCCCTTTAAGCCAGTCCCCAAAGTCTGAGACTCCTAAAATATGAATATTCGATCCATTGTCCCCTCCCTTCCTCCCTGGTTATTTCTGCTTCAGAATAAAAACAAAAAAGTGTACTATGTCTGCTTATATATTTTTATTTTCTTTATAATGCTTTCTTTTTCTATGGTGATATCTATAATCAATAATGTTTTTTTTGAAGAAATAAAAGTACGATAGAAAATTAATGGTGTTTTCACTAAATGTGCCTGGCAAGCACAGAACCCTCTCCACTTTTTCTAAAAAACAAATTTGATAGTTTTTTTCATCTATGACAATGACAACATCCATAAAAGCGAAGCTCTGAAATGAAATGACAACGAACATTAACATTTGTAGAGTGTCAGATCTGAATAAGCAGAATATTAATATAGTCCAAATAAAATTGTAAGTAAATTTGTTGCAAGGACATACTTACATTTTAGGACTTGATTCAAGAGATAATTTGCTCATAATATTGTACCTCGTTCTAATAGGAATCATTATTTAAAAAATCAGATGAATCGGATATTTCTAACATACAAAACATTGTTGTCAAAAAATTAAAATTTCAGCATGTTTTAAATTGACGTACGGACTTTCTGGTGTTTAAATTAACGAAAAGAGATAACCGTTACGAACTTTACTAACGTACGGACTGACCGACCCTAATCATAGAAAAGCTTCGCTACAAATACAATACTATCATTCTTATTTCTAATCAAAGTAGGCGAAGTTCAGTGCCAGTTTTCTAAGAAAAATAAAGGGAAGTTCTTGGCTAGAATACTTTTAGGGAAACAACCCAATAAAATTATCAGTTAAAATATAAATTCTACAAAAGCAAGGATTATTAAGAAGAAGTTAAAATTTAAGAATTATTATAGCTAATGTAGACATTTTTTACATTATTGCAAAGGCATTTAGACATATTAAATTGAGATGATGCAACATCGAAATATTCAGTGAAAACAGTATTATTAATGAACATTCACTTAAAAACATCGCCAGAGGAAAACGACATTTATAGTAATAAACCATTTCTATTTTTATATTTCACAAAACAAATAATTCAAATAAATGGTTTGGGGGAGGTGGTGGTGGGATGTTGTAGTAAAGACTAAAGAGTAAAGACAACCTTTTTGACTAAAAGTTACACGATTAAGATTAATTTCAGTTTTGTTGGCCCCTAGAGTCTGACGGGATAGTCCAACATAGGAATTACTTTTATGATTTTTATTTCACCATTTATTTGACTATTCAATTAAAATTCTTTATGACCCAATATGATTGAAGATTTTTGTTATGACTGAGAACTGGTTCTAATCCAGCGAAAATGAATCTTATTCGGAATAAAAAAGTTATTTATCACCTCTTATTATAGTCACCTTTAATAAAAATTAATATTATGATTTTATTTTACTATTTGTTGAAAATTGTCTGTAATACCGTACTATACATGCTTTTTTATTATGGCTCGGAGTCACTTCTAATCCAGCGGATATTAATCGGTTTTGAAGCCATAATAATGTAAAGTACCGGCATTCCAACATCCTTGGCTTTACTCGGCCTTACTTTTTATTAACGAAGCTACTCTTTGTATTTCAAATGTCTGTCCGTCTGTCTAATAATCTCTCGGGGGAAAATTCAGGGACCTTAAGGGAAAAGATAAGACATTGATTAATGTACATCCCAATGATGATACAGAAAACTACCCCATCTGAAGATAAGTTGGAAAATTTGTCCAACCAAATCAAAATTTGATGACGTCCACAAAGTTTGAAGCCAACGAATGAAATAATGTGTTTATAAAATTATGTTAACTTTTATCTATATGATATCTTACTATTACCTTCAGTCTATCTCAACACTGCCTTTTACCCTTTTTTTTTTGTTATTTTTGGACCTTTTCAACCTTGTTTTTTTACAATATAATATTTCATGCAATATAGACTTTGGAATATTTCGCAAGGCTTATGCACAATTAGGCTTGTACGCCAATTGTGCATTTGATTAGCACGAAACTTCTCTTTAAGCAAGGGCATCTATCTATCTATCTATCTATTCCATACATTCTATAATGTCAAGTTCAAATGGTAAAGAAGTTACCAGATTCAAAATTGTACACATTAGACCTAACTGACACATTGCAAGGACGTCCAAGCTTTTTCATGAGGGAGGAGAAGTAAAATTAAATTTTTTTTTGAGTTGTGGGTGGTGGTATTGCCCCTCTCCACTATCTACATTTTACTTCCTAATTATGAATATCTTCCTTTTTTGTTGATGGATTTCAAATTTCCTTTTGTTGTCTTGTGATCAGTTTTTTTTTAAATTTAAAAATAATATGACTTATTTTGTCCTAAAAAAGAAAGTTAACTTATCAGCTGTTAAAGAAATCTAAATTAACAATGTAACAAGGATGACAACATCCATAAAAGCGAAGCACCGAAACGGTAGGACAAACGGACATTAACACTTGTATAGTGTCTGAATTGAATAATCAGAACATAAAAGTATAAGGGTCGAAGCTAAATTGTAAGTATATTTGTTGAAAAACTGCTTGTTACAGGATAATGTTTCTGGACATACTTACATTTTTAGGACTTGATTATAGAGTTGCTTCGCTTATAATATTGTTATTTGTTGTTCCAGGAATCAATATACCAAAAATCAGATCAAACGGATAATTAGATCACTTAAAAATTTGTTGTTAAAAAAGTAGAAAAATCGACATGTCTAAAATGGACGTACGGACATTCTGGTAATGATTATAGAGTTGCTACGCTTTCTTTTTCGTACCCAACTAATACAGGAACCATCATGCAAAGTTTGAAATCGATAGGACAATTCTAACATGCCTAAATTAACGCATAAAAGCTATCTATCTCGGACGGACGGACGTACGGACCGACCCTAATTATAGAAAAGCTTCGCTTTAAAAAATATACAGTAGAATAAATGTAGTTGTATGTATTTTATTTGAATTGGTCTTTGAGCGTTTTGTCTAATAAATTTAACATTGATTAAACAGAAGTAAGCTTTAACCTCCCCCTCCCCCCCCTTCTTTCCAGTAGATGATTTTTTCCTTTTAAACAAATTTAAAGATGGGACCGCGCAAAGAGGGGGGGGAGTCAGTTTTGAGAAAAACCTTACCTTTACTTGCTATATTTTCCCTTCCATCCCCAATTTCTTCATTTCCGATTAAATGAAAACTTCCCTTTTAAAACTAGAATTTTTTTCGAAGGGAAAGGGGAATTAGATGTTTCCCTTCTTATATAAAATCTACTTTTACAACTAACATCCCCCCCCCCTTCTAGATCTTTTTTTTGTATTCTTTTGATTTTTTATGATTTTGGGGAAAGTATAAAAACATTGAGGAGAGAGAGCTTTTTGTCCCCCTATTCATGATTTCATACCACCTGTTTATTTCCCACTAAGGGTATTACCCCCCCCCCCCCTTTATTCCACAGTTTTTTAAGGCAACCCACATTCGCTGACCATTACGACTTTAATGCTCTGGGGAAGGATATATATTATTGAAAATAATTAAAAAGGACTGACAAAAAGGTTATTTTATTATCACTATAGCGCCTTTTGACTTGGAACACAATGGACGGAAGGAAAACGACCTTCCACTTTTAATTTTCTTTTTAAAAGTAGGGGTTATTTCTCCCGAGAGAGCGGAGCTACACTCCCTTAGAGTAGCTATAAACCTTCCCTGTACATACAGGAAGCTTCACTGTAAAAGAGATCCTTACATAGAGACTGAATTAATAAGAGTAAAAGAAAAAAGTAGATTTTTTATTGTATTTCAGTTTATTTATCCTTTGTTGGTGTGTTTACCCTCGAAAATAACGAAAAAGGCAACCTGAAAAGTTAGCATTTTAAAACCGTAGAAATCTTTAAAAGTAGCAAAACTAAATATGTCCAACTCTATAATTATATACATAACTTTATAATAGTGGTATAAGTTTGAATAATCCAATAAGAAAGTACCCAGTGAATTGTATTTGAAGCAGTGCTAAAGTTTAGATAAAATATGTGTAAATCATTGAAATCTAAATTTTGTTTCTCTACAATAATCATTCGAGATTAAACATTGGATGGAAAATAAAAAGACAAAAGATAATTACATTTTTCATAATTTCCACCTGTCTAAGACCATTAACTTTACTTAATCAATAAAAATAATTCTAAAAAGCAGTCACTGTTTTGTAGAACCATAGAACCTGCAGAAATAGGCTTTGCCTGTTTCCTGCCATGCAATAATATCAAGGCGGGTTCTTTTAGCCAATGGCCTCTTAAATATCACAGTACCTAATCAGCCTTTGATTCCAAAGAACTAATAAGTGATATTAAAGTTGTGATTTTTTTTAGGAATCTACTATTGCCTTCTTGAACGAACCGACTTCAGTCCTAAATTCAGTTTTAACTGTGAATGAAAAAGTTTAGGTTTTTTGTTAAGTTTTCATTACTGCATTAATGTTTTGTTACGGTTTCTTATCATAAAACTTTAAACGCATAGCTTTTATATAATGATAGAATGTGTGTATGACCTTAAATTATACGTTTTTATATATCATAAGTAAAGAAGAGCCTTTTTGGTTAGTCTAAAAAAGTATTCTCCTAAACGATTTTCAAATTTTTTTAGGGAAGTTGTCGTTCTTATCCAATACTAATAATTCAAAATTTTGATTTGTACTTTTAAGTTTTAACTGTTTTTTTCTGGATATTGTCATACTTGTAACGGGTAATACAAAGTAATTAGTGCGAGAGAAAGTGATTTATAGAAATTATCAAATTAATTGTTGTAACAAGAACAATTTAGTATCAAAAGTAGCGACTATATATACACTTAAAGTAAGTAAAACGTTTTAGGTATGTCAGTTTAAACACTTTTTATCAAAACAAAAACTTCTCCTTCTCCTTGTCAAAGAACCATAATTACTGTGTGTGTGTTTCTTCCGAAAGTTTTCTCTAACCACTGAACCGATTCGGACAAGCTTCTTATTAAACGTTTTCCTAAAATTGCTCCATAAAAAAAGTTGAAAAACAAAACAAAATTAAGAAAAAGTATAAATGATTTTTTGTGCAACACATTATTTCCCTCCTATTTATGTATTTGTATATTCTAATTTGCTTTCTTTAACTTGGATTTGGTTGCGTGTATTAAGCAGTATTAAAAAGTGTTTAAGCAATGTAAAAATTAAATTGTTAGAAAATTAGCTAATAAGACAACAAAGCATAATTTAAAGCACTATTTTTACTCCTTGGTTAAAATAATTTAATTTTTTTAAAGATTTTAGTGGAAAATTTTAAGGTTGTCCTAAAACTATCCTTTTATATAAAGTAGTATGGATTTTTGACTGAAGCTTAAGATCTCAATAACCACTGAACCGATTTTGTTCCCTATTTTAGGTAGACTTCACATAAGTCCTGTAGTCGTTAAGGCTAATTTATTTTCATATCTAAGTCTTGAGATAGATTTAAGCTATTTTTCTTTAATGATTATTTTGGTAGTATAACATTTACGTTATAATTTAAATTAAGAAACTGAACATTTACTTTATACATACTTGTGGCTACGGCCGTTGCCTCCAGGGAGCTTTCTTTATAGTTTTGTTATTAAAAAAAAGCTGTCAAACGGCTGAATGTATATATTTTGTTTGTTCTGAGTTATATTACAGTAGAATAAGCAGACCTATAAAGACAGTCTGATACAAATAGTCAAAATGCACAGGAAGAACTTGAATGCAAGTGAATATCATTTAACTTTTTAAATTTCTATATTATTCTGCTGTTTACATATTTTTTATTTTCCAACATTATTTTTTTCTCAATATTTAGAATTCATATAAATATATCGAATATTTATCTCTGTCCTTGCCTTTTTTGATTAAATCATTTTTATTATGAAGTATTAGTTTACTTAAGTCTTGCAATGGTGAAGTTTTAAGTATATTGATTTTTATCATGTAAAGTTTTTGTTCCGTTATTTATTATCTTAAATTTCTACATTTTTTTGTATATCTAACACAAGGCTGAAAACGGTCATAGATACGCAGATGTATACATTACTACTGTAAACATAATTACTATATATTTTTATGTAGATACAGGCAAAAAGGAACGGAATGAGAGAAAGAGAGAAAGAGAAATAGAAAGAGAGAGAGAGAGAGAGAGAGAGAGAGAGAGAGAGAGAGAGAGAGAGAGAGAGAGAGAGAGAGAGAAGAGAGAGAGTGAGAGAGAGTCTGAGGGAGAAAATGTAATAAATACTGATTTAATTTTCATGGATCTCTCCCTCCTCGAAAACGTGTAGAGAATACAAAATGGTTGATTTAATAGTAAAAGGAATATGCATTGTACATCTCAAGTATATACTCTGTCTAGGAGCACTCTAATAGCATATTCTCTAATAGACGTATACAATTGTTCTGTTTGTGGAAGGAGTGATTTAGTCAGTAAGGGAAGCGGATCCTAATAAAAAAGTTACGCGTCTAAAAATCTAAGCAGTTTATATTAGAGGTGTATAGTCCATATATATATAAGTAGCTTTAGATAGGTTATTTTCAATTAGGTTAGGTAATTGCTCTGAAGTGTTAGGCAGTTGGGCCCGCAGGGGCTAGATATGGGGGAAAAGCTACTGTGAAAATACACGATGAAACGCCCCTAAGATTCGTTGCCACGAACGTGCCTATAACCAAATAGAGAATTATTTTTCTTTAACCCTTACAGATCGGGCCCCAATTCCCACCTTAATAGATCGGGGGGGGGGGGGGGGGGGGGGGGCTCAAAGAGCCCCCCCCTCTATCTCGGCTCCTGGTAAAGATAAAGACGTAAAAATTTTTTCTGGTGGTTCATGTGTATTTTTAGAGAAAATTACTTTTTCTAGTCATAGCGGTCAGACCGCTCCTTAGCCGCTTTTTAGCGGCCAGCCGCTAAATTTTAACAGATCGGGCCCCAATTCCCACCTTAATAGATCGGGGGGGGGGGGGGGGGGGGCTCAAAGAGCCCCCCCTCTCTATCTCGGCTCCTGGTAAAGATAAAGACGTAAAAATTTTTTCTGGTGGTTCATGTGTATTTTTAGAGAAAATTACTTTTTCTAGTCATAGCGGTCAGACCGCTCCTTAGCCGCTTTTTAGCGGCCAGCCGCTAAATTTTAAAACAGCTGTAGAGCGGCCAATTTTGCAGCTAGGATGACCAAATTTTAGGACGAACTTTTATTTTTCATAACAAAAAAATTACTTTTTCTGATCATCGCCGAAAAACGGCAAATAACGGAAACCGCCATTTTCGGCGGTTACGGCGTTAAAACGGCGGTTGGCGGCGCAAATTAATATTTTTATCTGTTTATTATTGCTCAAGGATTTACCAAAAAAAATTATAGGTCTCTAGCTGTAATAGAAGCCAAGATATTCATGATATGTGTCTGTAGTAAAAGCCGGACAAAAATTGGTCATAAAGTCGGTCAGGGAGCGGTCAAACGGTCATAACACCACTTTTCTCAGAAGGTCATTGATATCTAAGTATTCACCAAAAAATTTTAGGTTTCTACCTTATACACAAGTCATAATGTAGAAATTAAGATTTATTTAGAATTTTTTCTAATTTTTTTTGCTACCCAACCGACTTTGACCGAACACCACGACCGACACAGACCAGATATTTTAATAAAATCAACTCTTGCCGACGTATAATTACTAAACTTAAAAAGTCATGAAGTTACAGCTCTCCATCTTACCTACAAAAAAAATGAGATTGAAAAAACTAGAGGGGGGGGGGGCCCGATCTGTAAGGGTTAAACTACAAAAAAAAAGTATGTAGGACATTCCATGTTATATTTTATTCGAGCAAGCAATGTTATAAAATGAATCTGTTTCTTTAAATATGCCAATAAGTAAAGAAGTTATAGTTACTGTAAATATAAATATTATTAATGTTTCAGAAACATTTATACAACACAAAAACAAGGACAATTATATCTATAAGAAGTACAGCAACGTTAATCTTGCAAAATGTTATAAAAACAAAGTTGAGACTATCCAGAAAAGCGAAACTCTGAAATCAAACGGTAGAACAAACGAAAATGAACACTTGTATATCGTATATATACTTGCTGAAAATTATGAATTTATGAACATACTTACATATATAGGACTTGATTATAGAGATGCTTCGATTAAAATATTACCTCGGTGTTCTAGGAATCAATGTTTAGGTTAAAATCAGAGGGTTTTAAATGGATGTTGTGACTTTTTGGTAGAGATTTTAGATATTTCTAAATTTTACCTAAATGTAACAGGAATCATAATCCACAGACCCTAATCATAAAAGGGCTTCACTTTTAAAAATATTGATATTACTTTACATATGTCAATAGGGTAGCTGCGCTTTTAAAAAAGGGAAAATATTTCTACATTTCCATATACAGGCATATGAAAAATTATCACTTATCACGAATAAAAAAAATATATAATAAATATATCTAAATTCTACTTTTGCTTAATGAAAATAATAACAAGAAATACTTTAGGTACCTTTTTGGGCTATCTTATATAATAGTAACATGATGTGTGTCTAACTGTCTGTATGTAATTCCTTCAGTCTGTGTGTTTTGCTGTCTGTGTGTCAGTAGCTTAAGATCTCGCAAACCAATGAATCGATATGTTACTCCTTTACAGTAAAGCTTTTGAAAGGTCAAGAAAAGAAACTATTATAGTGTTGGGTACGCCACTGCACTGGAAAAAATCCTTTAAAGGAAATATGGTGCAAAGCCGCCAATAAAATCTTTATATACTATACATACGAAGGAAATATTGAAAAAAAATCACTCAACCTTTATATGTTTATTTTATATACAGTTTAACCTCAGCAAAGCGCTTGATAGAGCATACAATTAAAACGTGAAATAGATCCCAGTATACAAGTACTTCCAATCTTTTTTGGATGAGGATACAAAATCTCAATATAGGGGTTTATTTTTATTTTAGGTGGTAAAATGGCGCCGAAATTTGTTATACCCCAATAAAAAAGAAAGAAAAATGTGCCAAGAAAAAATAACCTTCCCTTAAATTTGTTTTAAACTTTTTCGTTTAAAAATAACAAAATTGCCCCTCATCTAAAGTGCCCTCTAGAAGCCTAGCCACTTTGTAATAGAAACGGGTAAATTTATATGAAGAGAATTTAGCTTCTGGCTTGAAATATAAAGAATTGACTGAGTCTAAACGGCTGAATCCAATATTTTGACCATCCCACAACAATTCCTCCATTCCATAATTTAGAGGATGTCTCTTCTATAGACCAAATCCAATCCCATTTCTTAGTTTATCCTATGAGTACGGAATTCCCATAGAAGGGGGAGACATTGGGCTTTTCATTGCACTGGTACCCAAAGTTTTATGATCACGTTATCCTTTTCGGTGGCACAAAAAACTTCAGGTACTTTTACTGAATTTTGATTAGTAAAACTAGAAGACTCCAAACGTTTTAACAAATAACTTTTATTTATAATAGGGTTTATCTTGTTTATCATCAATAGGGGTAACTATTAGTTAATCGTCCAATATCTTTTAAGATCTTTGGGGTTTCTTTTTACCTATGTAAGGTTAGGTAAACCTAGGCTAGCTTAGAAAATTTTCTATTTGGCATAATGCCATGGCCATATAGCTGACATCTTTGTAAACTTTTATAAAATCTTGATTGAGTAGTACAAACTAGCAATATACAATCTTTAACAATTACAATATACAAAAGTGGTAATTATGTTTTCGTATATAAATTGATCGTCCATTGTTTAATCCATTAAATTCTCTGTAGTTTTGAAATTGTGAAAATAAATGTTATCAACTCGTAAAATAAAAGATTTTACAGTGTAAATTAATTATAAATATACTGCAGTGTGTTATATATTATATTTTATAACATATATATCTTTATATTAAATTATATATTACAAAAACAGGTAGTCTAGTACTAATATAAAATTAGGCTACATCTTTAAGTTGATGAAATCACAAATCAACTTTTAAGAACTTTCTTGAAAATTATGAACACAGTAATAGTGTCTGACTGATTATGACGTAACAAAAAAAAATTAGCCAATGAGAGGCCGTTATTGACCAATGGTAAAATTTATAGTGGCCTCTCATTGGCTAATTTTTTTTGTTATGTCATAATCAGTCAGACACTATTACTGTGTTCAAAATTATTGCTTGATCATTAAATCTGCTTAAACAATGTTTTTTTTTAACATTATGACTTAAAAATTCTTTCTTTATAGAGCATTGTTTATTTTTCTAAAAACTCTACAGCATATTTTTGATTATGATAATTCACGTCAAACTAGCGGCTGCGCTCCTAGCATCTGGGAGCCGTTTATTTGGAGGAGTAAGGAAAGTAGGAAAATATCCAAAATCCAAACTTTTATATAATAATTAAATATTTTAAAACCATAAGAAGCTTCCATATAATGAAGAACTCAATCTGTTTAGTAGCTACAGACAGAAAAGCATGACAACTTTATATAAGGACAGGATTAAAAGCACATCTACTCTATAACTGTTCATGTTAGTGTGTTCCTTTGTTATGTTAAGTTATGTTACAGCGGATGCTACCATTGTTGTTAGACTCTAAAGTTCACTTTGTCTGTACATACTCTGTAACGTTAGGGTGAATTTTCCAGCTGCTATTCAAGATAATTGTTGATTCTTTTTGTAAAGATACCCTCATTGCATCCAGTAGTTCTTCGGCCATGCTTTAAAAGGCATATACTTTTTTATTATAAAGGTTTCGTGATTTTTATATTTGTATTATTTCTCTTTCTTTTCTTTTTCTTTTTCTTTCCCTCTTTTTTTATGACAATTGGACATTTGCTCTATAATTTACTTTGTAAGTTTCTCAATTCAAGATTTTTTGGTGTTTCGCCACAAATGTGTATTACCATCGTTGTTATATAGTGAGTTATATTGCTTTAGAATTGTACCATATAAATTTTCTGCCGGAAGTTAGTTTTAGATTCCGTTTAAATATCTCCAAGGTAGAAAACATTATATGTTTAATTTATTGCATAGTAAGAAAATATCAAAGAATTTATAATATTAAAAAAGAACACTTTTTTATGATTTTGCCGAATATACCATAGTTATAGAACGGCTTCAATTCTAAGGACTTTACGTCTAAATATACAAATTGGTTGTACTTTTCAAGAAAGCTTTATATATGTCTTATTGGT
This sequence comes from Acartia tonsa, assembly GCF_053477335.1. Lineage (NCBI taxonomy): Eukaryota > Metazoa > Arthropoda > Copepoda > Calanoida > Acartiidae > Acartia > Acartia tonsa. Next base: position 40,251,218 of record NC_137267.1, on the reverse strand, counting down.
GTATTGCATAGTAGTTATATGATAATAAAGAAAATTACAACGAATTTTGAATTTAAAAACGTATCCTTTATTAAGTTGTTTAAGGTTTTGTCAAATTTACCATAGAGGCTAGAAGCGGAGCAACTTGTCTTATAATATAAAGTAGTGAGGTATTTTCTTAAGTAAAGCTAAAGATCTCAGAAAATTCTGTTCCGAATTGATTACACTTTTCAGGAAAGCTTTATAACTGTCTTGGGATGTTTTTAAGCTAATTTCCTGACATCCCTTAGAGGCTAGGGATGAATCAACTTGTCTACAAATAAATAGATATATATCTATCAATCGATTTGTAGATAGCTTGGTGTTTTAATTAAAAAATATAAATATAGAATAAAAAAACATTATATTTAAGTGTAGAAAAGAAAAGTTTAAGAAATTTTGTTGCTAAATCATTTTTGCGGAATTTCCCATATGTTTTATTTCGGGCATCCTTTACCTAGTTTGCTATTAATTCTAACATGGAGCAACTATATCATTGCTTGTAGTCGATGGTAATTTATACCCTAAAGTAAATCTCTTTTTGTTTAGTTTAGTTTAACACACAAAAGTCATTCAAAGAAAAACGGATGGAGTGAGTCATAGAGCAGATGTTCATAGCAACTCTATAAACGTTACCATAAAGTCTGTACGTTCATTTAAGACATGGTGATTTTTTTTGTAGGATATAATCATCAAAATAGACATGTTAGAATTATCCTATCGATTTCAAACGTTGCATGATGATTCCTACAACAGTTAGTTACAATTTAGAAAACATCCTATTCATGTGAGATTTTTTGAATGATGATTCTTAGGACAACAAGGTAAATTACTAAAAGTAAGGCAATTCTATAATCAAAGCCTAAAAATGAAAGTATGCCTTTTACGGTATCCTATATTTACGTAATTTACGTACAATTTCATATAGACTTAGAAATAATTGTTCTGCTTATTAAGTTCTGATACTCTACAAGATTTAATGTTAGTTTGTCCTTTCTCCTTATTTTAGAGCTTCGCTTTTATGGATGTTGTCATCCTCGTTTTTTCTCTCTCACAAATTTGCAGTTGCTCCCCTAATTCTTTCACAGTGAAATGCAACAAAGCCATTTGTTTAATTGAGAATAATTTATATCAAATTTCAACCATACAAACATTGGACGAGAAATAAATTTAAAGGTAATGAACAGAATTAAACCATATAAAAAAACTGCCGGCTTCTACGGGAAATTAAAGGGTGGTTGAATTCGGAACTCTCATCTTTTATTTTATTTTTAAAAAGAAAAGAAAAAGATTAGGGGAGCTTTTTTTGGGGGGGTTGTGGTACCTTTCCATGATCTATGATAAGATATAAAGGAAAACCGTATCGGTTTAGCGGTTAGTAAAAATTCCTACACTACAGACAAAAAAAACTGCTTTATGTAATAGGATAAAATATATTTGAAATGTTTTGATGCAAATTTTAGAAAAGGTGAAAAGAAAAAGAAAGAAAAAAAGGATATCACTAAAAAAAGAAATATAAAATCAGTATGTAAAAATACAGTAAGTATTATCTTTGTCAGTATGTTAAAAAATCTTGATAACAAAACTTCACTTCTGCTCAATTAACTAAATTCAAAAATCATAAATAGATGAAAATTCCAGCAAAAACTTCTATGCAATTTAGGAAAAAATTTGTTAAATATTTTTTTCGGATATAATACCCCTGTTGGCAGGCAAAAACAGCTTTGTTTAATTGAGTACATTAATTTCAGACTTTTACCATTTCTTCTTCTATTGTTTACCAGTATTTTTATACATCTTAATAGGACACTCTAGGATATTATTTTATATTTCTTCTCTTATTGTTTACCAGTATTTTTATACATCTTAATAGGACAATCTAGGATATTATTTTATATTTCTTCTCCTATTGTTTACCAGTATTTTTATACATCTTAATAGGACACTCTAGGATATTATTTTATATTTCTTCTCTTATTGTTTACCAGTATTTTTATACATCTTAATAGGACAATCTAGGATATTATTTTATATTTCTTCTCCTATTGTTTACCAGTATTTTTATACATCTTAATAGGACACTCTAGGATATTATTTTATATTTCTTCTCTTATTGTTTACCAGTATATTTATACATCTTAATAGGACACTCTAGGATATTATTTTATATTTCTTCTCCTATTGTTTACCAGTATTTTTATACATCTTAATAGGACACTCTAGGATATTATTTTATCGTTCTTTTCCTATTGTTTACCAGTATTTTTATACACCTTAATAGGACACTCTAGGATATTATTTTATATTTCTTCTCCTATTGTTTACCAGTATTTTTATACATCTTAATAGGACACTCTAGGATATTATTTTATATTTCTTCTCTTATTGTTTACCAGTATTTTTATACATCTTAATAGGACACTCTAGGATATTATTTTATATTTCTTCTCCTATTGTTTACCAGTATTTTTATACATCTTAATAGGACACTCTAGGATATTATTTTATATTTCTTTTCCTATTGTTTACCAGTATTTTTATACATCTTAATAGGACACTCTAGGATATTATTTTATATTTCTTCTCCTATTGTTTACCAGTATTTTTATACATCTTAATAGGACACTCTAGGATATTATTTTATATTTCTTTTCCTATTGTTTACCAGTATTTTTATACATCTTAATAGGACACTCTATAATATTATTTTATATTTCTTTTCCTATTGTTTACCAGTATTTTTATCAGGGTTCGGAAGCCGCAGCCGCAGCCTCAGCCTCAGCCACCATCAGCCGCGCGGCTTACGAGAAGCCTCAAAATCAGCCGCGCGGCTTCCTCAGCCACCCAATAAGCCTCAGCCTTAGTCGCAGCCGCGCGGCTTAAAGAAAACATAAGCCACTGTAAGCCTCAGCCGCATTCAGCCACTGTAAGCCTCAGCCACTGTAAGCCTCAGCCACAAAACTCCAATTCAGCCACATTAAGCCTCAGCCGCACTAAGCCTCATTCAGCCAACGCCCCTCTAAGCCTCAGCCGCAATCAGCCGCGCGGCTTATAGTTGGGGAAGCCTCAGCCACACTCAGCCGCGCGGCTGTTAATAATTTGAAGCCGCAGCCGCACTCAGCCGCGCGGCTTCAAGAAAGCCTCAGCCGCAGCTGCAAAGTTATGATTATGCCGCAGCCGCAGCCGCGCGGCTTGATATTTGTAAGCCGCAGCCTCAGCCGCAGCTTAATTTTTTAAATTCAGCCGCAGCTTTGACACAGCCGCGCGGCTGAGATATTGTAAGCCCCAGCCGCAGCCGCAGGTGCTAAATTAGTACAAGCCTCAGCCGTCAATTCAGCCGCGGGGCTTAATTTTCATTTAATTTTGTCTGTCTGAAGCTTAAGATCTCAGCAACCACTGAACTGACAATGTTGTCCTTCTCAGGAATCCTTTTACTAAAGTAACAGGATGTCTGTGTGTCTGTGTATCTGTGTGTCTGTACCGAAGGATCTCTCTAACCGCTGAACCGATCGGGTTCTCCTTAACAGGGTAGCTTCTCATAGGTCCTGGGAAGGTTTATAACTATTTTTTTGGGGGTGGGACACCCTCAACCCCCAAAAAAAATTAAAAATCCCCCCCCTCAAAAAAAGAAAAAAAATTTTAAATTTTTTAAACTAAAATTAAAAATGAGGGGGGAGGCCCCCCCCCCCCCCCTTAAAAAAAAAAATTCCCCCCCCCCAAAAAAATTTTTTTTTTACTTTTCTTTAAAAATTTAAAATAAGAAATTGGGTTATTAAATTTGACTCTCTCTCTTCCTCAAGTGCCCCCTAGAGGCCTCTAGGGGCGTAGCCGCTAGTTATATATATATTGACATTGGATGGTTTTGAGCTAATTTTGGGGTGGGGGTCAGACATTTCCATCACCCAAAAATATTTTTTTTAAATGTTATACTTTTAAATTTTTTTATATTCTTTTATAAAAATTTTATCTTAAGTTTTTTTTTAAATTACAACATAGAAACTACCATCTCGAACAACTACAAAAAATTTGAACCTGTAATGTAAGAGCTCCAGTGGCGTAATCAGTTAGCGCACGGTTCTTCTACACTGTTTTGCCGGGGTTATAAGTTCGAATTTCACCAGGAGCAATATGTTTTTGAACGTTGATACTTATGAATATTATTGAATACTATTTATAGGGTAACTGCCCTACTGACGTTTGCCTAATTTTATTGTTTTTAAAAGATACAAATTTTTCAGAATTTACTTAATATTCACTATGAATTTGTATTATCTTAATTTTTTTTCTTGTACAATTGGCCTATTTAGCTCAATGGTAGAGCACTCGTCTTGTAAACTAGGGACCGTGAGTTCAAACCTCACAGGGGGCAATCAATTTTTGTGATACTCAAGTTATATAGTAGCTTCTCTATTATTTTTCCGTTTAGGTACGCACTACTTGTTCTATATAATTAAGCTTCTCCTACTTAGATATTTCTTCAATTTTAAATGTATTTAATACTTTGTGGTTGATGAGAGACACTGAAAAAGTTATGCAAAAAAAAAGATTTATACATATTTCATTTTTCATAGTATTTTTAAATTAATGAAAATAATTAAATTAAGATTTGGGGAGGGGGGAGGGTGTGTGTGTGTGTTTATTTTGAACACAAATTATCCTAATATGTTTTCTAACAAAAAAAATTTAAACAGCGATGTATTTTACTTTTTAAAGTTGGTTAAAAAAAGGTCTTTAAAATGCAATAAATTGTCCTGTATAATATGCAAAAAAATCTACATAATCTTTATGTACTCGATAGATTGAAATAGTTAAATGATTATCATATATCATCCGATTTTGTTTATTTTACAAAGATGCCTACTAAAATTGATTTTATTTTCGAAACTGCAATTATTATAAAAAAAATGTTTCTTTATCTTTATCATTATGTTATACAATTTCTGAATTTATAAGCAATACATGAATCGATATATTATTACTTTGATGTTGTCCATATTTTCATGTACTCTGATAAAGAAATAATCTCAGCTGGCTAAAATAACAATAACCCCCATACACCTTCTTTAATCCATCTCTCCCCTCTTATGGGATATATAAATGAACTGGCCAATAAATGAGGTCCATAATTTTATTAACAAATTATTTTTTTTTTAATATATCCACATATTCTATTATATAAAGTGGTAATGTGAAGCTTCTTATTGATCCAGGGAAAGTTTAAAATTTCTTTTGGGGAAATGTATCTTTTCCCTCCCAAAAAAAGATGACCCTCAAAATAAATTATTTTTGCTTCCCTTAAGTATTCCTAGAGGTTTTAGGGGCGCAGCCACTAGTATCCTTTAACCATTAACTCATTACATATTAAAACAGGTTTTAAAAGTATGTACATAAGAGTTATACCTATGAAATTTAGCACCCAATAATTTATTAAATTGTGATATTTAGACCTAAATTTTTCTTCAAAATTTCTGTCACCTTTGGACTAGGGGTTAGTGTGGCAGTCTTGTGTTGGAAAGGTTCTTGGTTCAATTCCACCAATTGAATGTGATTAAAGTTTTTATTCTGCTATGGACATTGGGACAATGGACAATAATTTTTGTTTCCTCTCATTTATATTTAGTTATTTTCCTCTCAAGTTGAAAAAAAATTTTAAAAGGAGGGTGGATATAATGTGTAAAAAAAGATTAGAGGAGATTTGTTCTAGGTAAACTTACTTTATTTGTAATATTATTAACTAAATTTTAATATAAAATTGCTTTACACCTATGTTCTAAGGGTTAGTGCACCATAATGTGTAAGAAAGGTTTTCTGTTCAATTCCACCAAGAATTACATATGATTATTTCTAAAACCTTGTATAAAGTATGGAGAGTTATTTTGTCTGTAGATTAAGAATTCGATAACTACTGAACTAATGAAAACTTTTTAAATTGCCTTTTCCAAGTTTTTGAATTTTTTAAAAAACTAAAATTAAAACTGGTGGGTGCTCAACCAAACTCCCCCCTATTTTCCCATAAAAAAATAATAAAAGTCACCCTTCATCCCCCCAAATTTTTTTTTCTTCTGGGATTCGAACCCGGATGATAGATGGTTCAAAGCTGTTACCGTACCAAAAAGCTATCAGAGCTCCAATATTTCAAAATGAAAATTTGTCTTATTTTTAGATCATTAAGTATTATGATGTCTGTCTATATGTTTGTACTACAGGATCTCGCTAACTACTAAACCGATATGGTGCTCCTATTCAGGGTAGTTTCTTATAGGTACTGGGAAGGTTTACAACTATTTTTACACTACCAGAAAAAAATTGCCTTAGAAAAAAAATTAAACATCACCCCAAAATTAAAAATGGGATTTACTCGCCCCGGCCTTCCCCACCCAATAAAAATCACCCTACCCCCCAAAAAATTATTTTAATTCAGTTCTTCTTTTTCCAGTACCTATTGTTTAGTATTTTTTGTAATAATTTCATAATTACATTGTCATTAAGATTATGTGACATAAAAAGTTAGTCATAAAAATTATACCCATGAATAATTGTAATAAAAAGCACTTTTGTAAAAAAAACTTTTTTCATAAGAGGTAAGTTTTTATGACAAATACATTTATTGCAAGTGTACATATGATAAGCATTTTAAAGACGTTTATTTTTAAGACAAATTTAACCTGCGTACCATGGCTCAACATGTAGCGCATCTGCTTGTCATCATGGAGGTAATAGGTTCGAATCTTGGCCAGACACTGCATGAAATCTGAAGACGTTAAATGGTTCCTACTGCAGCTATGCCAGGTATGCAACATGTAAAGTTAGAGTATGAGGATTTCCTTGGCTCGTAAACAGGCGTAACTCATTACCATAGGACTTTCTGGCAGGTAGTTGGTTGCTGGATAGATGTCACTTAAATTGGAAAGAATTGGTTCCCCTTAATTATCCAAGGTTCAACAAGAAGCGCATCTGCTTGTCATGAGAGAGGTAATAGGTTCGAATCTCGGCCAGACACTGCGTTATAACTGAAGACATTAAATGGTTACTACTGCTGCTCTGGCAGGTGTGCAACATGTAAAGTTGGAGAAGGAGGATTTCCTTGGCTCATAAACAGGCATAACTCATTACCACAAAACTTTCAGGCAGGTAGTTCAATAAAAAAAAAGTTGGTTGCTGGATAGATGTCACTTAAACTAATACAGAAAAGGAAAGAATTGGTTCCCCAAGGTTCAACAAGTAGCGCATCTGCCTGTCATCAGGGATGTAATAGGTTCGAATCTCGCGCAGACACTGCGTTATAACTGAAGACATTAAATGGTTCCTAGGTGCTAGGTGTGCAACATGAACAGGCGCAAAGGAAAGATATAATTCCCCTTGGACCTTGAGTTAATGTCATAGAAACCCTCGACCGTGGCTCAACATGTAGCGCATCGGCTCGTCGTCTGGGAGTTGATAGGCTTTGTACTGCATCATAACTAAAGATGTTGAAATAAATTCCTACTGATAAAAAACTTGTATAAAACTTTGGGTACCAGTATAAAACTTTGGGTATCAGAATAAATTTTTGTCTATTAGTATAAAACTTTGGGTACCAGTATGAAACTTTGGGTACCAGTATAAAACTTTGGGTACCAGAATAAATTTTTGGCTATTAGTATAAAATTTTGGGTACCAGTATAAAACTTTGGGTACCAGTATAAAACTTTGGGTACCAATATAAAATTTGTGTACCAGTATAAAACTTTGGGTACTCGTATAAAACTTAAGGTACCAGTATAAAACTTTGGGTACCAATATTAAAACAAAATTTTAGGTATTAGTATAAAATTTTGGGTACCAGTATAAAACTTTGGGTACCAGTATAAAACTTTGGGTACCAGTATAAAATTTGGGTACCAGTATAAAATTTGGGTAACTGTATAAAACTTTGGGTACCAGTATAAAACTTTGGGTACCAGTATAAAATTTGGGTACCTGTATAAAACTTTGGGTACCAGTAAAAAACTTTGGGTACCAGTATAAATTTTTAGTACCAGTATAAAACTTTTGGTACCAGTTTAAAACTTTGGGTACCAGTATAAAACTTTGGGTACCAGTATAAAACTTTGGGTTCTAGTATAAAACTTTGGGTACCAGTAAAAAACTTTGGGTACCAGTATAAATTTTTAGTACCAGTATAAAACTTTGGGTACCAGTTTAAAACTTTGGGTACCAGTATAAAAGTTTGGGTACCAGTATAAAACTTTGGGTTCTAGTATAAAACTTTTGGTACAAGTATAAAACTTTGGGTACCAGAATAAAATTTGAGTACTAGTCTAAAACTTTGGGTACCTGTATAAAAACTTTGGGTACCAGTATAAAACTTTGAGTACTAGTATAGAATTTTGGGTACTAGTATAAAACTTTGGGTACCAGTATAAAACTTTGGGTACCAGTATAAAACTTTGGGTACCAGTATAAAACTTTGGGTACCAGTATAAAACTTTGGGTACCAGAATAAAACTTTGGGTACCAGTATAAAATTTTGGGTACCAGTATAAAACTTTGGGTACCAGTATAAAACTTTGTGTACCAGTATAAAACTTTGGTTACCAGTAAAATTTGGGTACCAGTATAAAACTTTGGGTTCTAGTCTAAAACTTTGGGTACCATTATAAAACTTTGGGTACCAGACTAAAACTTTGGGTACCAGTATAAAACTTTGAGTACCAGTATAAAACTTTGGGTACTAGAATAAAACTTTGGGTACCAGAATAAAATTTGAGTACTAGTATATAATTTTGGGTACCAGTATAAAACTTTGGGTACTAGAATAAAACTTTGGGTACCAGAATAAAATTTGAGTACTAGTATATAATTTTGGGTAACAGTATAAAACTTTGGGTATTAGTATAAAACTTTGGGTACCAGAATAAACTTTGGGTACCAGTATAAAACTTTGGGTACCAGTATAAAATTTGGGTACTAATTCTGAATCAAACATTTGAAAAAATCCTGCTGTCCTCCCCCCTCTTCCCTCCACTCTTATTCTCACAACCCCTAACCAACCTCAACTCTCCAAAAAATGTCCTAGAATGCATTTAAAAAATCCAATTTAGCCGAAGCCTCAGCTGCAAAGCTTATTTTATAATCAGCCATAAGATCAGCCGCAAGGCTTAATATTGTATTCAGCCGCAAGGCTTAATATTGTATTCAGCCGCAGCCACATTCAGCTGCGCGGCTGAATTTAATTCAGCCACAGCCTCAGCCGCACGGCTTTCAGTAAGCCGCAGCCTCAGAATCAGCCGCGAGGCTTAATTATGTTATCAGCCACTCTCAGCCTCAGCCTCACTCAGCCGCGCGGCTTAACTTTCCAATCAGCCACTGTAAGCCGCAGCCGCTATGAGCCGCGCGGCTTTCAGTAAGCCGCAGCCTCAGCCACAAATCCTTCAGCCACGGTAAGCCTCAGCCACCCTCAGCCACTGTAAGCCTCAGCCGCTCGAAGCCTCAGCCACAAAATTCCAATTCAGCCACTGTAAGCCTCAGCCACCCCAATTTTTATTAAGCCTCAGCCGCATTCAGCCGCAGCCACTCTCAGCCGCACTAAGCCTCAGCCACTCTCAGCCTCAGCCACTTCCATAACTTTAAGCAGCCGCAGCCGCAGCCTCAGCCGCAAATTAGGATTCAGCCGCAGCCGCAGCCGCGCGGCTGATAGCGCGGCTTCCGAACCCTGATTTTTATACATCTTAATAGGACACTCTAGGATATTATTTTATATTTCTTTTCCTATTGTTTACCAGTATTTTTATACATCTTAATAGGACAATCTATAATATTATTTTATATTTCTTTTCCTATTGTTTACCAGTATTTTTATACATCTTAATAGGACAATCTAGGATATTATTTTATATTTCTTCTCCTATTGTTTACCAGTATTTTTATACATCTTAATAGGACACTCTAGAGGCCTCTAGGGGCAATTGAGGAGGGGAGAGTTAAATTTGTAAACCCAATTTTTATTTTAGAATTAAAAAGAAAAGTAAAAAATATCAGAAAATCTAGCAGAAGAAAAACTATCCATAATATTTGATTAAACTTTTTTCAGAAAGTACAATTAATCTTGAGAAAATATATCTTTATTTCTCTGAATTAAAGGCTATGTTGTATACACTAATATGGAAATTTGTATCCCTATGTCTAATTCAACCTGCTATTTATTTTACCAGCCTTGTTTTACAAGTCACTACCTACAAATGAAAACCCAATATTTAAAAAATGACACGTCTTTTAAATAAAGAAAGTACGGAAAAATCTTAACCCTAAACAGTAAATGTAATAAATATAGATATATAACCACGACAACTACCTGACCCGGTCTTTGGGACATTTTTTGTCTGCTACCAAATTGCTTTCTGCTCTTTTGTAGATACTTGGCTGTGTTAATTTTCACGTTACTATTAGCTGATATTCAAAGAACCAAATGAAAGTCGGCACAGTGTCCAAGGGGTGGGGACATACAGATATTTAACCCCTTTCCCCTCTATTGTTTTACTTTAATCCCTGAACAGTCAGAGCCTTTTCAAAACCTTCATGGGTCATAAATTCAGTTACTTATCTCTTGAGCTTAGAAAAAATATGTCTTTAACAATAAATCTAAATAGTGAAATTTATATACGTAATTTATTATCAAATAAATTAATGCTGTAAATAATAGAATGTCTAATTTAAATATTTTTAGGCAAAAGAAAAATATACTCATCAAGCTAATTTGTTTGTTAGTACTTCATTCCAGATTGAAGCTACTACATTGTATCTATGTATATATCTTGAAGTTTCTATCTATCTGTACTATATTTCAGATTTGCTATTATAATGCACGGAGGTATATATCTTGAAGTTGCTAGATATACAGATGTCTGAACCAGGGAAGATGCATAATATTTAATTCCAGTATGGCTACGAAACCAATTAATATCCGCTGGATTAGAACCAATTCTAATCCACACTGAAAAATTATGTATCGTATCGTATTATATCCAGTTTTCTACGATATAAAATATAAAATCATAAGACTAAAACCAGTTTTGTTACATAGGTAAAAATATGTAACTTGTCCTGTAACCAACAGGAACACCTCTTCTCAGACCAACACAGTCCATATCTCAGGTAGATAGATAGATAGATGGATAGATGGATAGATAGATAGAAAGATAGATGGATAGTTAGATAGATAGATAGGTAGATAGATAGATATATATATAGATAGATAGATATATAGATAGATAGATAGATAGATAGATAGATAGATAGATAGATAGATAGATAGATAGATAGATAGATAGATAGATAGATATATATATAGATAGATAGATAGATAGATAGATAGATAGATAGATAGATAGATAGATAGATAGATAGATAGATAGATAGATAGATAGATAGATAGATAGATAGATAGATAGATAGATAGATAGATAGATAGATAGATAGATAGATAGATAGATAGATAGATAGATAGATAGATAGATAGATAGATAGATAGATAGATAGATAGATAGATAGATAGATAGATAGATAGATAATATGCACAGGAAGTATATCATCATTGTATGCAGACACATTCGCTTCACATCATATTCACGCATAAAAGGAAAAGTAAATAGCACATACCTCCAAAAATGATATATCGTATATCATCCGGTATGAATAAAGAGCTTACTTGAATAATCTAGACCTTAGGAGCATACAGTAGTTAATAATAAATCCATACTTTTTTTTTAAATTTTAACCCAAAAATATGTACAGGTTATTTTGAATTTTGTACTTTCTTACAGCAATTTTTTCTTGATTTAAATTATCAAATCAGTTAATAAAATAAAACAAACTGACATATAAATGACAGTGGAAATAGCAACCTAAATTGACGACAATTTTACCCCTGTCATAATATCTACGTATATTCAACATCAATGATAGAGGGGACAATGGACTGTTTATTATACTAGTCCCCAAAGTTTTATAACAGCGTTTTCTTATTCGTTGGCTTAACAACTTTGGGGAGTGCTCAAACGTTTCAAACACTAATTGTTATCTACATATGTTGAAGTTTTGTGCATCATCATTGGGGATGTACATCAATTTATCGGTCATTGTCATATCCTTTTGGATCCCTTTATTTATCCCTTTTCCCTCTGACTGAATCATAACGCACAATTACAGACATTTTTTATTGTTCCTAATGGTAAAACACACTTTTATACATTGACTACCAAGGGATATAAAGGAATAAGACAATGGCCGATAAATTGATGTACATCCCCAATGATGATATACAAAATTACCCCTTCCGGTAATTACACAGTGTTTGAAACGTTGGGATACTCAACTTAATAATCCAACCAATCAAAATCAATGAGAGTCCCCGAAGTTGTTAAGCCAACGAATAAGAAAACCTTTCCCCTGTCATAATATCCACGTATATTCTATACCATTTATATATACGGATCTTAGGGCATAGTAAATCTAGCTAGACAAATAATTTTGATATGCATAATAGTAAGAAGTAAACATATCCAATTAATTTTCATGTTCTCTAAGAAAGTGAAACTTGCAGCTGGTTAAAATAACGATACCATCCACCCTCTTTACCCCATCTAATCCCCTCCTACTTAATAAACAAACTGATCAATAAATGTGTTCTATGTTAGTAACCCCAACGGACGTAACTTTTTCCCTTGTCATAATATCCACGTATATTCTATATCCATTTATATATATGTATGTATGCTACGTATATTTAATCTAGCTAGACAAATAATTTTGATATGCATTGTATACAAAATAATGATATGAATGCTAGTTTTATCAACTCTTATGTCTTTGCAATAGAAAAGTACAATAGAACATTGGTTAGCGAGGCTACTATTAAAGTCAAACATTGCATTGTCTGTACATTAGATCTTTTCATGAAAATACCCACTTTCGAATTTCAATCTTCTGCTAACCTAAAAAGTTACTTTAGGGGCCTAGAAATATATGTACAAAATTTCAGCTCTCTATCTCTACTGGCGACCTAGCGCCAGACATGTAAAATATCAACAGATAACGGTAGCACGGCGGTTTTAACAATATCTCAGTAATGTGCAGGTTTTCAGCTCTTCTGCATATTTCAATTTAAACACATAAGGCCAAAGATATTATATCCAAAAAATCTTTTGTCAAAGTCTACTCTAGACCTAGCGCCAGTCAGTTTTCTAAAATCATGCATTTTATACCTGTGAAAAATGAAATTGCCAGCGCTAGGTGTAGAGTAGACTTTGACAAAAGATTTTTGGGATATCATATCTTAGGCCTTATGTGTTTAAGTTGAAATATGCAGAACACCTAAATTCACCTTCCAAACCATTCTCTAAGCATTTTAATTTTTTTAAAGAAATAACGGGATTTCAAAACTGCCTTTTGAAAAGGCCTAAAAAATATCTTTTTTTGTCCCTTTTTTCACTGTATATAGTTACAACTTATTAAAATATTATTCTCAGTTAAAAAAAATTGGCGCTTCCAGCACCAAAACCGGCAAAAACAGGCAGTTAAACTTCTGAACCCCTACTTAACCCCCTGACAGACCCCCCCTCTATCTCGGCTCCTGTTACAGATAGAGACGTAAAACTTTTTTCTGGTTGTTCATGTGTATTTTTAGAGAATTGCTTTTTCTAGTCATAGCGGTCAGACCGCTCCTTATCTGCTTTTTAGCGTCCAGCCACTAAATATTAAAACAGCTGTAGAGCGGCCAATTTTAAAGCTAAGAAAACCAAATTTTATGACAAACTATTATTTTTTATAATAAAAAAATACCTTTTCTGATCATCGCCAAAAAAACGACAAATAACGGAAACCACCAATTTTGGCGGTAAGACGGTTGTTGGTGGCGCTAAATAATATTTTTATCTGTTTATAGTTACAACTTATTAAGATATTATTCTCAGTTAAAAAAAAAATTGGCGCTTCCAGCACCCAAACCAGCAAAAACAGGCGGTTAAACTTCTGTATCCCTACATAACCCCATAACAGACCCCCCTCTATCTCGGCTCCTGTTACAGATAGAGACATAAAACTTTTTTCTGTTGGTTCATGTGTATTTTAAGAGAAAATTACTTTTTCTAGTCATAGCGGTCAGACTGCTCCTTATCCGCTTTAGCTTAGAGCAGCCAATTTTAAAGCTAGGAAAACCAAATTTTATGACGAGCAATTATTTTTCATAACAAAAAAAATGACAAATAACGGAAACCGCCAATTTCGGCGGTAAAACGGCGGTTGGCGGCACTAGTTTTATCTGTTTATGATCACATAAAGACTACATACAAAAATTGGCTGGTCTAGAGCTGTTTTAGAATTCCGCTACTGGCAGCTTAAAAATGGCAAAACTACAGGTAGGAAATAAAAAATCAGTTAAAAATCGGTCAAGGAGTGGCCAAACGGTCATGGCCTTACTATTCACGGAAGTTTATTATTACTCAAGAATTAATATATATTCTTAAAAAAATTTAATTGATTTGAAGCTTACATGGACTGCCGCCACTGGCTGCGGTCAGCTGGAAACAACAGCTGATTTAAAAAAAAAATTTAATATGTCATGTAGGCATGAAAGATAAGCTTAATTTTACAATTTTAAGTCTATGAATAAAAAAATAAATACACTGGAGCCATTCAAAGTTATTTGAAGACTAGGAGGATTATATCCTGCTGGATCATACCTGAACACCTAATTTTCATCTTATTTTTTACTAATGTTGATTAAATATTACAAAAGTAATTACAAGAGAGTTGTCCTTACTTCTGATCTTAGAGCTTTGTCTTTATGGATGTTGTCATCCTATTTTTTGTCTGTATTTAATCACTTATTAATGTTGTCATCATTGTCATATTATTTGATAAAAATATCAATGCTTTACAAATAAAATTTATAGAGAAGATCATCTTGATGTTTTTAATAATTAGATTTGTATATTTTGATTTTGTTGTTAACCCTTTGTAGACAAATTGATAATATTTCTAAATGTTATTTTTTTTAAATTGTCTGCATCTGGCATCTGACTAAAATAAAAATCTATTACATTAGTTTAAACAATTAACTGTCTTGACCCTTTCCAGACCTTAATCAGCCAATTTTTGTATGTAGTCTTTTATTGTGATCATAAACAGCTAAAAATATTAATTGGCGCCGCCAACCCCCATTTTACCGCCGAAATTGGCGGTTTCCGTTACTTGTCGTTTTTTGGCGATGGTCAGAAAAAGCATTTTTTTTGTTATGAAAAATAATTGCTCGTCATAAAATTTGGTTTTCCTAGCTTTAAAATTGGCCGCTCTACAGCTTTTTTAATATTTAGCGGCTGGCTGCTAAAATGCGGATAAGGAGCAGTCTGACCACTATGACTAGAAAAAGTAAATTTCTCAAAAAATACACATGAACCAACAGAAAAAAGTTTTACGTCTCTATCTGTAACAGGAGCCAAGATAGAGGGGAGTCTGATATGGGGTTAAGTAGGGATACAGAAGTTTAACTGCCTGTTTTTGCCGGTTTGGGTGCTGGAAGCGCCAATTTTTTTAAACTGAGAATAATATCTTAATAAGTTGTAACTATAAACAGATAAAAATATTATTTAGCGCCGCCAACCGTCGTTTTACCGCCAAAATTGGCAGTTTCCGTTATTTGTCGTTTTTCGGCAATGGTCAAAAAAGGTATTTTTTATTTTAAAAAATAATAGTTTGTCATAAAATTTGGGTTTCTTAGCTTTAAAATTGGCCGTTAAAAAATAATAGTTTGACATAAAATTTGGTTTTCTTAGCTTTAAAATTGGCCGTTTTACCGCCAAAATTGGCGGTTTCCATTATTTGTTGTTTTTCGGCGATGGTCAAAAAAGGTATTTTTTTATTATAAAAAATAATAGTTTGTCATAAAATTTGGTTTTCTTAGCTTTAAAATTGGCCGCTCTACAGCTGTTTTAATATTTAGTGGCTGGACGCTAAAAAGCGGATAAGGAGCGGTTTGACCGCTATGACTAGAAAAAGCAATTCTCTAAAAATACACATGAACAACCAGAAAAAAGTTTTACGTCTCTATCTGTAACAGGAGCCGAGATAGAGGGGGGGTCTGTCAGGGGGTTAAGTAGGGGTTCAGAAGTTTAACTGCCTGTTTTTGCCGGTTTTGGTGCTAGAAGCGCCAATTTTTTTTTAACTGAGAATAATATCTTAATAAGTTGTAACTGTATACAGTGAAAAAAGGGACAAAAAAAGATATTTTTTAGGCCTTTTCAAAAGGCAGTTTTGAAATCCCGTTATTTCTATAAAAAAATTTAAATGCTTAGAGAATGGCTGGAAAGGTGAATTTAGGTGTTCTGCATATTTCAACTTAAACACATAAGGCCTAAGATATGATATCCCAAAAATCTTTTGTCAAAGTCTACTCTACACCTAGCGCTGGCGATTTCATTTTTCACAGGTATAAAATGCATGATTTTAGAAAACTGACTGGCGCTAGGTCTAGAGTAGACTTTGACAAAAGATTTTTTGGATAAAATATCTTTGGCCTTATGTGTTTAAATTGAAATATGCAGAAGAGCTGAAAACCTGCACATTACTGAGATATTGTTAAAACCGCCGTGCTACCGTTATCTGTTGATGTTTTACATGCCTGGCGCTAGGTCGCCAGTAGAGATAAAGAGCTGAAATTTTGTACATATATTTCTAGGCCCCTAAAGTAACTTTTAAGGTTAGCAGAAGATTGAAATTCGAAAAAGGGTATTTTCATGAAAAGATCTACTGTACATACTACACTGCCTTTACATACTATCTTTAAATCATTATTTTATAATAATGATATTAAAGCTAGTTTTTATCAACTATTATGTATGTGTAAAAGAAAAGTATACGATGATAAAGACAGACAGACAAACATTGTTTAGAGCAAAGCTTCTATAAAAGTCAAGTATGACATTGCCTGTAAGTTAGTACGTTGATCATTACGTTCTACACTGTCTTTTACGTATATTTAAATTATAATTTATTGAAAAATCTTCCAGTTTCATTTGAAAAAGTTCTCTAAATTAATTTTTTCTTTAGTTATTCCATAGAATCTATTTATTTCTTTTGGAGAGAGGGGGGGGGGAATTATTTTTCTAAAGGTGATTGAAATGGAAGAGGTATATTCTCAGAAAATAGTTATAAAGCTATAAGTAGCTTCATTATAAAGGAAAACTATATCGGTTTAGCGATTAGCCTGATCCTTTAATACTTTTTATTTTGAAAAAGGATTCATTTTTTTTATTTTCACTAAAACTGTATAACTCCTTATTGTTATTTTTCTCTCATAATTTTATCAGATTATTGTTTGTATGCTACCAAAGAGCAATTATTACTGGAAAAGTATGCTTAACTACTTGACTATCAATCTGTAGTCAAAAGTTCTATGTAAAAAGAACATTAATTATAGAAATATACAAACTATAGAAATAACATTTGTATTATCATAAGCGACATGGATCTTAAGGGATAAGACTATGGACGATAAATGAGAATAAACAAAATAAACCCTTCTATAATTAAAAATGTTTGGACAATTGTTATCAACACACCAATTAAAATATTAATATCCAATAAAGATAATGTTTTTCTAAAACTTTGAATTCTGGGTATCAGTGTAATTAACAGCCCAATGAAACTACCGTTTTTGGTCAGCAGTAAAACTTGTTTTGGCAAAATATCTGTTTGTCAAGGATAATTTTATTAAAATTACATTTTTGCGGAGAGGGTGAGGGGTAAGTTGGTTGGGGCACATCCTACCTTTTTTTCAAGGGTGAAACAAGTTTTAAAATTTAGGGAAAATAATTTTCATGTTTCTAATAAAGTAAAACATGCAGCAGGTTAGAATAATGATTGCCTCCTTCTATCCTCTTTAACTCATAATCTCTACACTGCACTGCAGGATAAACGAACTAACGAAAAAATGAGTTCTTTGTTAGCAGGTGAAATTAACGACAATTTTTCTTTTATTCCATACCCTTTATTTGAACTTTTATTTATTTAGGACACCTTCAAGCAAAGTGTTAGTACGGCTGGACCCGCCAGGTCTCGGAACGGGAGCAGGAGGGACAGCGGGCGCAGAGACTCCATGGGCAGTGACACCAGGAGGATGTCAAGGAAAAGTAATGACGAGGATCAGAGTAAGTTAGTTGTTTAAAATTGATTTCTAGTATGGCTTCGAAACCGAGTATTATACGCTGGATTAGAACCGGTTCTCAGCCATACTGAAAAATCATGAATATCATCATATTACAGACAATTTTTTCCACGGATATCAAAACAAAATGATAAAATTAAAACTTGTACGATGCGACTAATAACTATTATTAATCAATCACATAGTTCGAGAGATATTTTTTGGACAATATAGTTTTCACAAGCAAAGCTTGATCTTCAAATTATTCAAAGCTTACTTATATAAAGGAAATAAAAAAATCAAATGCACTTCGTCTAATAATGTGCCAGGTTTGGTATTTTTCCTTTGATATTAGAATGAAATGAGGGAAAATTGTCTGTAAGACGATGCTATACATGATTTACAGTATGGCTGAGAACCAGTTCTAATCCAGTAGATATTACTCGGTTTCGAAGCCATACTGGAAAATTAATTCCTTTTTATTGTTTTAATCTTTTGTCTAGTAAAATATCTTTTTCTTCAAAATTTGAAAAGAAAGTTTTGTATTTGGTTTAAATATTTTTCTTTAATGAATCTTTTTTAAGTGTGTGAGGAGGGCCCAGGATTATGTGCACATTTGCTGACTCTCTTCTCATTTCTGCTCATCATTGCCACTCTACCCTTCTCCCTCATGTTTGTTGTCAAAGTGGTTCAGGTCAGTTTTACTTATTAAAGTGGTCATGAAACAAATATTGTTTTCTATTTTCTAATAGATTTACACTTGCTATGATTAATTGGTATAAAAATCTGCTTACTTAGGTTTCGAAAGTTGAAATAAATTCAGATTCATAAGTACACAGAGAAAATTAATTTTGTACATTTATCAGACCATTAAATATCATCATAGGTATGCAGGATTTATATATTTGCTAATCCTTTTTTTTGCTAAATAATAACACCTTCCAATTCTATATAAGTCTATGTAATTGTAATATGTTGAAATTATTAAATCTCACGGATCCTGTAGGGAAAATTCCCTAGAGGGTAGGGACGAATTCACTGGTAAAATTATGTTTAATTACATAAAATACAATTAACTATTGATTTCAAGAACTCAATATAATGTAGGATGATTAAATATTCAAAATCAATAAAAAGAGAGAGGGATTTTTCCAGTTTGGCTTCCAAACCGATTAATATCCACTGGATTGGCACTTTTTACATTCATACTGAAAAATCTTGAATTGCATTGTATTATAGACAATAATCCACCAATAATAAAACAAAAGTTCATAAAATTGTTACCAGTTTTGTTATAATTTTTCTTTTGAAATCCATGGAAAGATGTATATATATAATACAATAAGTTAAATAACTATTCACTCACTCAAATATTTAATTATTTTAAACATTTCATGAGATATTTCACTATACTATAAATTATATTTTCTATTTAGGAATATGAGAGAGCAGTTATATTTAGACTAGGTAAGATATTTTATTCTCAATCATTGAACTGTTATCAAGTATATGTACACAAGACAGTCCTTTCATTGACCTGAAATAAAGTATAGTCTTTTCTTTGCAATATCAGCCACACCAAAAATTGGAAAAAAATTCTATATTTATAATCCTATAATTTGCAAATGAACTACAAAATCTTTTACTAAAAAAACAAATATCAGTTTTTGTTTGTAACATCTGAAAGCATAGACGTCCAAGCTGGGGGGTAAAATAACCCCCTCACAAACCTCCTCAAAATTTATGAAAATACATTAGATTACCCCCCTCAAATCTTTGGAGCCCCTCCTTTTAACCCCTTCACAATAAAAAGCTTGAATGTCCCTGTCTGAAAGGTGACCCTCCTAACCCCACTTTATCATATTTTCAATTGTTTTACTCTAAGGGAGGGTGGATTTTTGCTCCATAGCAAGATATTGTATTTAACCATTTTTCAATAAATCATGCAATTCTAAGCCTTGTGTCCTAGACTCTATACTTCCAAACAATCTTGCTCTAGATTATTTTGACTCAAATCATATCTTTTTTTTATAATAAATAACAAAAGCTCTGATTATGTCTGAATAAATTGTAAATATTTCCTCCTTGTTTTTTGTTTGTTCTTCTTTAACCCTAATGGACATAATAAGTTAATAACTCATGTTAATATTTCTAATGATGAGTTGAAAACTTATTCTTTATTAAACATGAAGTTAGAGCAAACAAATAATTATAAATTTTAGGCAATTTTCTTGCCACACTTTATTCATGCTAGTTGAATTCTAATAGTTATCCTAATTTTAAAATTTGTCAAATCTGTATTGAATACTAAAGTAACAAATGTCTATTTCCTGCCTAGACTTTTCAGTTTAATATTTATATTTGCCTATTTATATTCTTAAAGCTTCTAATTGCCTTGTTAAATTTGTAGTTAGAATTCAGAATTATAAATATTTTATTTAACCATTAGAATTACATTAATTTGACTGTCAGACTGAAAAACTGAAATTGTTTGTTTAGTTCATTCTTTTATAAAATGTTTTTTTTTTATTACAAGAATTTGGCCCTTTGATTATTATTTATCTTTCTGACAGTCAATTCTAAAATACAGTTATGGCTTTTTGTGTTTATTTTATTTTCTTTTACACTTTTTATTTTGTTTTTGTAACTTTCTTTTCAGGTCGCCTTCTTTCTGGTGATGCCAGGGGACCTGGAGTATTCTTTACCATTCCCTGCACAGATATCTATGAAAAGATTGACATGAGAGTCCAAAACTTTGTTGTCCCACCACAAGAGGTAATTGTTAGATCAGACTTTATTTCAGACTTTCTTTTAAGGTCGTCTTCTCTCTGGTGGAGCTAGGGGGCCTGGAGTTTTCTTTATTATTCCATGTGTTGATATCTATGAAAAGATTGACATGAGAGTGACCAACTTTGATGTGCCCCCGCAGGAGGTAAGGAGTAGAGTGCACTCTAGTCCACAGAATTCAACAATTAGGATTAGGGATAGAATACATGCAAAATAATCTAAATAACAACAATAAACCTAACTAAATTAATGGTCATTTAATTGACACATCTGTTACTTTCTACTTTTAATAATTTGATTATTAATTTGCCATATTCTTTTCCCTTCCTTTAACCACAAGTTACATTTGCTATTTATTTTATATTATTGTAGATTAGTTCTAAATAGTTAATTATGAAAACAGTACCATAAATATCATATTTTTTTATATTCATACAAAAATCAAACTATAATTTTATGTGGAAAAAATAATTATTGTCCTTCATAAATCAAACTTTATAAATGCTTTTTATTCTAAATAAAGTTGTTTGCCTTGAAAGTGTCTAAAGAAAAAGAAACAAGCAGAGAGCTTTATAATTTTCAGAAATCCAATTTTAATTTTGCATTTTCTTTTGAACAGTTTAGAAGTTTGGTCTAAACTGATTAAATCTGTTGAATTATATTATCTAATCACAAAAATGTTTCAGAAATTAAATTAAATTAGTTTGGACTTGCAGCAAATGCATTTGCATAATTATTTGTTTGATGTTGAAATGTAAATGAACATTTAGGATGAAAATTTCTTTTAGAAATGTGTTTAATTACTGTAATGAAATTTGTTTGTAGCCTCCACAATTTTAAATGAACAAAATATTGCAATTCAGTTCAATGAATGTAATTAAAGCAGATCAAATAAAACTTACCTTTTTGAATAGTGTTACCTTGGTTGAGTTGTCAGAGGATAAAAAAATGCATGTTCTCATTAAAAATGTAATTATAATTATATTGATAAATATTTATTACTATTTTTAGATCTTGACTAAAGACTCTGTAACAGTGTTTGTGAATGCTATTATGTACTACAAGGTAAGTTGATATATTTGCAATATCCCTCTAACTCGTAAAGGGACTGTAAACGAGAAAATTTTTCATCAGATTCAAACCTTAACATCATCTCATTCATTTAATCTCAAAGATAGGGAAAAACTGTTTCTTGTTTCCTTAAAAAAAACGGCCTTTTCTGCCGATTTTTATTATGTCCAAGATTTGGGAAAAAATTTCCAGACTATATAAATGTGCGGTTAATTGTCTTTTTTTCCTTCCATAGCTAAAACTAAACTTTTTGACATAGTTCTCTATTTTTCCTAACAGTTAAGCTGACTTTTAACATAATCCTTTAAACAAATGTATAGTTACTTAGAAATTGATAAAATAAGCAATATTTTTTATTTAATACCAAATACAATAACAAAGCTAGAAACAGGTTTTTTATTAGTATCCAAGTAACTTTAGTTGGCCCATCTCTCGTCCACCTTTAAATACAAATTTGTAAATAATAAAGGTGCAATATTTCTTTGTGTAAACTAATTCTCCTAAGTGGGCTATTTATTGTCCAACACAATAAAAAAGGATATTATTATTCTAAATAACCTCTGAGATTTAACCCTTTGTAGACAGTGAGGTATTTTTTTGTCAAGCTCCAGCTCCGGCTCCGACCTAAAATCAAGAAAAACTGTTTTTCTTTCTTTTTCCCTCCCAAAATACCATAAAATCAAGGCATTATTCCTGCATATTTTTGTTAATAGGACTTTTTTGGTTGATCAGTGTAGTGAAATGTGCTTAAAAATGTTAAGATTTGATAATCGTTTACACTCTTTTTAAGTGGAGCACAGTATAACTTCTTTGATGCTTATTCTAGCTAAATTAGAATAAGTAAGAAAGAATAACTCTGTAGGGATAGCCACCCCCACTACTCCTTACTCTTGCAGAAAAAGGCTAGAATTTCATCATAGGTTACAAAACAAACTAATTGTAGAAGCTGGTAAGTGTCTCATAAAACTTTCCCAAAAGACATCATATAAAAAGGAAATCAAGATACTTAGGCCAAAAGATTTGTCCCATTTTCTAGGAGACACTTTAACCAGCTTCCTTTGCATGGGTATAAAATCTTCTGAGTCAAGATACATTCCCCCTTTTTAGGTAAAGGATGCCATATCAGCTGTAGCTAATGTTGATGATTATGGTGGCTCAGCAAGGTAAATGAACCATGACTTCATTCCTTACAACCCCCTAAATATTAGTAAAGTGTCCAATATAATGCATGCCATCAGGGAGCCCAGATGTTACATGAAAACAAACTATAAATGACCATAACACACAGATCTAAGAAGTTTATTAAAAGAATTTAATCAATTGACATTAATGAATATAAAATGTATTCATTGCATTTACTACTCTATATGCTTATCATTGGTCCAATTAAGGATTGTTCATCTAGACTTTCTATATCTATTAGCCAAGCAATAAAATAACTTAAATTGTAAAAATTTCAAATATTATTTAAAACCAAAATAGAAATGAGCATTACATTAACAGTTACATACGTGGGATATAGTGAGGAAAACAAAGCTTTCTAATAACATGCTTTCAACTAACATCTGGGCCCCCCCTTATGATTGGAACACTTTTAAAATTAAGCATTTTCTAAGAAGAGGAATGATGTCTGGGCTATGCCCTGGGGCGGATGGATAATTGATATAATACCTAGGTAAAAGATCCCACGTCAGCTGTCGCCAATGTAGATGATTATTCTGGCTCTGCTAGGTAATTATCAAAATTCAGTATGTTACAAAAATCAGGTTTTTTAAGATTTACAATCGTCTCTGTTTCATCTTTTGTAAGATGAGTTACGTGGCATTATGTGCATTGCTGTAAGAGCAAAATAAGACGACGACATTCAAATAAAATCAATTAATAACAAATAATAAAAATAAATGGAAAATTATCTTTTTTGCTACTGTTTTCATAATTTGGTTTAGTATTTGAATGTTGTCGTATTTTGTTATGTTAAATGAAGGGTTTAGAAACAAGGATGACTACATCCATATGTAGCGAAGGACAAAAAATCATGGATGGGGATACGTACCAGTAGGTTTAAAGTGTAATAATTAAAATCAAGAATATATTTATTGGAGAAAATAAACACATATTTTGAATAGGTCATTATCTTATACACAAAAGTCATAATGAAGAAATTAAGATTTATTTAGAATTTTTTTCTAAATTTAGTGCCACCTAACCGACTTTGACCGGATGCCACGACCGACACAGACCAGATATCCTTATAAGATCAACTCTTGCCGACGTATAATTACTAAACTTAAAAAGTCATGAAGTCATAACTCTCTATCTTACCTACAAAAAAATTACATTGAAAAACTAGAGGGTGGGGGGTTGACCCCCCCCCCCCCCCTCCTCGATCTGAAAGGGTTTCCTTTCGTTTAGAAAGGAAATTAATTTTTATATCTATAACTGAAAAAATTTTGAAAATCGGACCATAAACACCAAAGGTATGGAGAAAAAATGTGAAAAATACAAAAATAGCCAAAAACCTGCTTAAAGGCATTCTGACCGTCATAGTTGTTTTCTTTAAATGATAGGAAATTTAATTTTGTTTTCTGTAACTGAAAAAATTTTGGAAATAGGACTATAAACACCAAAGATATGGAGACAAATGTGAAAATAAAAAAATAGCCTAAAACCTGCTAAAAAACGGTCTGACTGCCATTGATGTTTTATAGTTAATTGTGCTCCTTAATAATAGAAATGTTGTAAAAAAAATTCAGCTTTTTATCTTTTATAGGAGCCGAGAAAATCACGTTTCTCCCAAACTAAGACAAACGGACATTTCAAAGTATAGAGTAGCTTCGCTACTAAAAAAAGAACATTATGCCCTGTACAACATTATTCCTGGAATTTAGACGACAATAAATCTCAGAAAATCAGCTTTCTAAGAAGGTTCTTTAGTGTTATAAGTAATTTAAAACAAATAATTAACCTAGCCAATGCATTTGACTGTCTGTCCATGTACTATATTTAAAATCATCCAAAATAACCATCGTTTGTATATTTCACATGATTCAAATTAGTTAGTAACAAATTTAGGTCAGGTAATGTTTAGTACTTGAAACAAAAATTGTATATGTCTTTAGACATACAAGATAAGCTTGATTTTAAAATTTGAAGTCTTACAGTAAATTTTTTTTTATCAAAGATACTCTATAACTAAATTTATCAGTTTTTCTATTATCAAAGATTATTTATTTTACAGTTTACTTGATTCGCTGATCATGCTAAGTATATATATCTATAATACAAAGTAGAACGATGTCCGTCTGTCTGTTTGTCTGTCTGTCTGTTTGTTTGTCTGTTTGTAGCGAAGGATCTCGCTAACCACTGGACCGATCGGGTTCTCCTTTACAGGGTAGCTTCTCATAAGTCCCAGGAAGGTTTATAACTAATTTCGGGGGGGGTGGGACACCCCCAACCCCCCAAAAAATGAAAAATACCCCACCCCCCCCAAAAAAAATACTTTTTAAAACTAAAATTAAAATAGTGGGATCGACTTCCAACCTCCCCGCCTCCCCCAAAAAAATTTTTCTCCCCCCCAAAGAATTTTTAAAAAAATATTTTTTTTAGAATTTAAAATACGAAAAATTGGTTTGATCAAACCTCTTGGGGCAAAGCCCCTAGAGGCTAGGGGCGAAGCCGCTAGTATATTATATTATATTATGCGTGTTTAAATTAAAAGTTATTTCTTATCATAACATGCTCTTTATTATTCTCTCTTTTATGAATGATGAACATCAATTCTTTAACTTACATTTATAGTTGTCCATCTATACTTTTGGATGTTGTCATCCTTGTCGTTTCTTTTCATCAAGGAAGAAAGACTTGATGTTCAATAATATGTTTAGAGTTGAATAAGAACATAGTGACAAAGTTTTGCAACTAGTTATTCAACTTTTTTTGCCAAGTGCAGTGTCCATAAAGTTGTGCTAACAAAATGTTTTTTATATCAAGAAATATTTTTAATTTATTCTGTTAAATATGTTAAATTCAACAATATTGAGACCAAATGCATTGTTTTGCAAATAAGATACCCATCTACACCCCCCTTCAAAGATCCTTGGTTCGGTGTCACTATCAAGTCACTTCGTTCGCCAATTTACCAATTAAAGGAGGCTTGTTTGCTTATTGAGTATGGTGATTATGTCGGACACCTGTGGGGGTGAATCCAACCAACCCCTTGACAATTAAATAACCTTCCTGTTTCCTGTATTATACCCCTAACACCTCCCTTCGCGCATCCCCTTCAAAACTCACCCCTTCAAAACTCTCTGAAACAAATTAAAACTTTCTATATGTAATCAACTTTTCTACTATTGGCTAAAATTGTTCTTGTTTTAAAAGTTTGTTAAAATGTTTGAACACAACAAAGTTTTGTGTTAGATCCTTATTTTCAACAACTTATCAGAGAAGCTTAAAACTAGTCATTAAGATATTATGACATCATTGTGACAAGGGTAATAACGTTCATAAGTAGCGCAGCAGCAAGAACTTTAAAACTTTTAACGTCGCCAGGGTCTTAGTGACCTTAGGATCTCCCTGATTGTAAAAAAATAAAGAGTTGTGCCTGTTTAGGGGTTAAGCTCCTTCAATCTTCTGATTTTTTTTATCCTACTTCTGAGCTAAAACTAATAGTCTCCAAACATTAAACTAATAATTTAAATATGCAGAAGGGGATATCGTCCATTGTCTTATCCCTTAAAATCCACGTATTTTCTGCTTGGTATACACACTGGTGTGTATTCATTTCCGTATAAATATTATCATTTTATAAAATAATCAGAAATTCATATTATTACAACAGCATAAACTGCTCCTTCTCATCTGCTTCTACTTCATTAATTTACAATTTAAAAGGACCAAGGAAATCTTTAGCAACAAAAAAGGACCAAGGAAATCTTTAGCAACAAAAAAGGACCAAGGAAATCTTTAGCAAAAAATAATGGGGGTATTTTTTTGTTTTTGGGGGGGTTGGGAGTGTCCCACCCCCCAAGAAAGTAGCCTCAAACCACTACAGAACCAGTAGGTATATTCCCTAAAGAGTAGAATCCGATCGGTTCAGTGGTTACCAAGATCTTAAAGGACGGACAGACAGACGGACGGACAGACATCATTGTACAGGGTGGGGCACATAAATCCGGACTTTTTTAAAACGGCCATAGCGTCAAAACTACTTGACCAATCAGGACGTTTGACCCCTCTATAAAAAGCTTAGGTAATGACCTTTTAGCACAAAAAAATCTTTGGACGATGATGGGCGTGTATTCCGAGCTGGGCGCGCATATGTTCAACAAGGCAGATTCGAAAGCGCTGGTGGTTTAATCTTGATTCTCAACTAGGGCCCACTAAATCTGACCTCAGCCCATCTGTAGGTGAGGTAGGGTTATAAAACTTGCTGGAGATACTCTTAGATACATTAGTAAGACACTAAAAAAGACTAGAGCTCTATATCTGAAATGGATTGGCCGTAGTGCTCCAGCAAAGTTAAACGTGGCAGATTTTAAGATGTCATAAACGTCAAAAATCTTGAATATTTCTCGGTTCTCGATTTCAGGCACCCATATGGAACTTTAAAACTCATTTTAGACTATGGATTGCGCTGAATTGTCATGCCATTTCCAAAAAGGTAAAGAACGTCGTTCTAGATCAACTGTGGTCCAAATAAGAACTTCCGTGTCTAAGGGTAGCTTGAAAGTTGGGTTAATTTGGATCCTGCGGTTCCTCACGTTCCTAAGGAAATGTGGCCTCCCAGCAGTCTGATCTTAATTCAATGGACTTTTGGGCCTAAAGCTACTTTGAAGCATGCACCAGTAGACATGCCTATACCACAAAGACCTCCCTCATTGCCACTATCAAGGAGAACTTCGCCAGCTTGGCCATGTACATTTTGACCTGGGCCTGCAGGCGGTTGAGGAGGCGGGTAGAGGCGGCGAATGAGACTGGCGGCCATTTTTTTGAATAATCTAATAGTCATATACCTATTCTGCCTACCAGTTTTTAAAATTCAATAAAATCTTTAAAATTGACAATTTTATGTTCATTTGTTTAAAAATTTGAAAAAGTCCGGATTTATGTGCCCCACCCTGTACTTTGTATTATATTTTTTGGCGATAAACGTTGGAAAATAGGCCTTTTAAGCAAAAGGTAGTATGCGAGTTCATCATCGATATCGTAGCAGAGTATGGGGGCGAAGTCGCACAATAGTAGCATAAATTAAACGAGAGAGAGAGGAGAGAGAGAGAGAGAGGATAAAAATAAAAGATGTGATAAAATGGATCTGAGAGGCTTTTATTCTATAGAAAGAACCGAATAGAGAGCAGCATTACTTTTTGGCTATTTTATTTATCTGTTGTTTTGTTTGGATTGCTTCTGATGAGGGGAGACTTTATAATAACTTAACTCTTTTTAGTCAAGGGGTGGAGTGACTGGGAGGGTGGGTGTATTGCCTTATGTTGGATAAAATGTTGACGAAAATATCAAGGAGAAAAGAAATATTTGACTGTAAATTACAAGGTTGTTGTTTTTATAAACGTACACGTTCTCTCATTCATTAGCGTTAACATTGATTCGTTTTATAAAGTATTTATTGGATTTAAAAAAACAAGTGTATTTTTTCAGATAAAATTCTAACTAAAGAAGGGGTAATTATGTTTATCATAATAAGGGTATTAAACATAAATGTATCGTCTATTGTCAATTATCTTGGCCCGTTTTAGAGCTAGAAGTCAAATTATTTTGTGCGGTTTACTTTTTTTCAGAAATATTTTTCGGCAATAGTTTAAAATTTAGTTTTGAAAACTAATATAAATCTAAACTATTTTTAAATGAAAAGAAAGCAAGAACAGTCATTTTCATAATAAGCGCAGCTATCAAGATTTCATATATGTAGATAAATATTATAATACTAGTTAAACACTAAACTAAACATGTTTTTTAAATATTGGTGTGGAAATTGAAATTAATCCATTTTCCAGTATGGCTTCAAAACCGATAAATATACGCTGAATTAGAACTGGTTCTCAGGCATACTAAAAAGCATGTAAGCATCGAATTACAGACAATTTTCCACAAATATTAGAATAAAAATCCTGAAATTAATACCAGTTTTATTAGGCTGGGCCTTCGGCCTCTCGGGGCTACTAAAACTGGTTGTAATCTTATAATTTTATATATATTATATCTGCGGAAATATGTATTTTATACGATGCGATAAATAACTAATCTTAGATTTTAAAAAATTAACATCTATAGAGTTGCTAAACTTTTAAAAACTACTTTCTTTGCGGAAATTGAAATTTTATTTAAAGTAAATATAAATTTGGTACATTTTAGTTTTTTAGAAGCGCTGTTACTCTACATCAATTTGGTTAGTTGATTTAGCTGACAATCTAATCAAGGACGACATTATCTATAAAAGCGAAGCTTTCAAAATAAACAGTATAACGACAGACATGATTAATAATCATTGGATAAGAACCATTTCCTACTGAAAAATCATGTATACTATCGTATTACAGACTATTTTCCACGAATACTAAAATAATTCGGCCAAACGGGGCTAACAAAATGTATTTTTATCACATAATTTTAATATTAATATCACGATGTGATGAATAACTATTAATGTTTTTAATGCTATTTAAGAAAATTGATTCTGATGAAGACTTATTCATATTTTTTGAATGTTTCTATTGTTTTACATACGGTCACAATTGTCCTTGTTTAAACGTAAAAATAAACCATACAAAAACTTTTCTTTCTATTTCCTTTTAATCTCATATTTTAAATCTATCAATTTTTAACGAGTTTACTCTACATTTATTTTTGTTAGTTTTCTGTCTGTCTGTATCCATGATAAAACGTCTATTACACTAGACTGAATAAGTATTTTATGCTTTATTTATCTGCCTTTTTGTAGGTAATGTCTAAAATTCAGAGGGCCGAATCCTATGATATCAGCAATGCTATCATATCATTTAGGATTTTCTTTACCTTACATATCTTTAAAGAAACCATAACTTTTTAGATTTTGTAAGACATTTATAATATACACTTTTAATAATAGATTTAGAAATAGTTCAGTTTTTTTTCGGTATAGTTCACAACAGGTTTTTTTTCTAGCTAAAAATCTGACAAATACCTTAAAACATTTTTTTTTTGTAGATTGCTTGCTGCTACAACATTGAGAAACGTCCTTGGTACGAGAACTCTAGGAGATATTCTATCTGAAAGAGAATCCATTGCCAATGAGATGCAGGTAAAATATTAAAAATAATGGATAGGACCTTTTTTCCTATGCCCTACCTCTGCCGGGAGCCCTAACCTAGTGGGGTGTTACCATGCCATGGATGGATGGATGGATGGATGAATGACTGAATGAATGGATGGATGGATGGATGGATGAATGGATAGATACATGGATGGATGGATGGATGGATTGATAGATAAATTGATGGATAGATGGATGGATGGATAAATAAATGGATGGATGGATGAATGGATGGATGGATGGATGGATGGATGGATGGATGGATGGATGGATGGATGGATGGATGGATGGATGGATGGATGGATGGATAGATAGATAGATAGATAGATAGATAGATAGATAGATAGATAGATAGATAGATAGATAGATAGATAGATAGATAGATAGATAGATAGATAGATAGATAGATAGATAGATAGATAGATAGATAGATAGATAGATAGATAGATAGATAGATAGATAGATAGATAGATAGATAGATAGATAGATAGATAGATAGATAGATAGATAGATAGATAGATAGATAGATAGATAGATAGATAGATAGATAGATAGATAGATAGATAGATAGATAGATAGATAGATAGATAGATAGATAGATAGATAGATAGATAGATAGATAGATAGATAGATAGATAGATAGATAGATAGATAGATAGATAGATAGATAGATAGATAGATAGATAGATAGATAGATAGATAGATAGATAGATAGATAGATAGATAGATAGATAGATAGATAGATAGATAGATAGATAGATAGATAGATAGATAGATAGATAGATAGATAGATAGATAGATAGATAGATAGATAGATAGATAGATAGATAGATAGATAGATAGATAGATAGATAGATAGATAGATAGATAGATAGATAGATAGATAGATAGATAGATAGATAGATAGATAGATAGATAGATAGATAGATAGATAGATAGATAGATAGATAGATAGATAGATAGATAGATAGATAGATAGATAGATAGATAGATAGATAGATAGATAGATAGATAGATAGATAGATAGACATTCTAAATAGAATTCTCAACAAATTATATTTAGTCTTTATATAAAGTCATGAGAAAAATTGAACTAATGTGAAAATCTTAATAAAGTTTTGGGAAAGGTTTGGATAAAGTGGAAAAGTTTTCAAATTGAGACCATTATAATCTTTTAGTACATAATCATCTTATACTTATAGATAGATGTAGATCTACTCACAGATAGATAATTAGGTAGATAGCTAGAAAGATAGATAGAGTATTGTATATATCCTTATGATAAAGTAGCAGGATGTTTGTCTGTATTTTTGTCTCTTTGTACTAAATTATATCGCTACCCGCTGAACCGATATGGTTATCCTTTACAGGGTCCTGGGAGGTTTATACATAGCTATTTTGGGGGAGGCTACCACCACCCTCCTAAGATAAATAACCAAAACTAAAAAATGAAATACGCCACCTAGCGGATATTTTTGTTAAATGCTAAAACCCAAAAACATAACTAACCCCATCTACTTAAAACATTTCAAGTGACACTATTCCTCTAAGGGCGAAGCCGCTATTACATAGATATAGCATTGAATAAAAGTATTAAAATATATATTTGACAAATATTCTAAACAATGTTTTATTTTATTAAGTCCAATCTTGATGAAGCAACAGAGCCTTGGGGAGTCCAGGTTGAGAGAGTAGAGGTCAAGGATGTCAGAGTTCCTGAACAGCTACAGAGAGCTATGGCTGCTGAGGCTGAAGCTGCTAGAGAGGCTAGAGCTAAGGTTAGTAATATCTATCTATCTATATATATCTCAACAGCTACAGAGAACTATGGCTGCTGAGGCTGAAGCTGCTAGAGAGGCTAGAGCTAAGGTTAGTAATATCTATCTATCTATATATATCTGAACATCTACAGAGAGCTATGGCTGCTGAGGCTGAAGCTGCTAGAGAGGCTAGAGCTATGAACAAGATCTATGTATCTATTTATTTTTTTATTTATTTATTTAGTAGTGTAAACGCTATATTCAGCTACTCCGGTCAAAGGGAAAAGCAATATAATGTATAAACGATTTATACATTGTACATTCAAAATTTTAAATTTTCACACTTTAATTTTTTTGGAAGTTTGAAGCTTTTTTAGCTAGTAGTAAATATTGAGATAGGACGCGGAAGCTAGGTAAACTTTCGGAAACTAAAATTCAATACATCGGTAAATATGGACACACTCTAAATAAACTGGTTCTATTTAGGTAATAGCAGCGGAGGGTGAGCACAAAGCTAGCCGCGCACTGCGCAATGCTGCTGAAGTTATAGCCGGCAGTCCCGCAGCCTTACAGGTTGGTTAATGGCCGACTAAAACCGGTTTTTGTTCAGGTCATTGCAGCAGAGGGTGAGCATAAGGCCAGCCGAGCCCTGAGGCACGCAGCTGATGTTATTTTGGATAGCCCTGCCGCACTCCAGGTGATAGATAAATGTCGTAAAATAGCCTAACCTGTCCTTTACGAATCCTAAGTTTCCCTTGATAAAATAAATAGGTCTATACGATTAGGCATACAAACAAATATACCTACATAAGTAATAAGTATTGAAATACACCTAAATGTTGAAGTATGTTGTGAAATTAGTTAAATTCTTACCTCATATAGAGATGATTTCAACTTTCGATAATAGTTATTTCTCGCATCGTATTATAAAGAACACAGTAATAGTGTCTGACTGATTATGACGTAACAAAAAAAATTAGCCAATGAGAGGCCGTTATTGACCAATGGTAAAATTTATAGTGGCCTCTCATTGGCTAATTTTTTTTGTTACGTCATAATCAGTCAGACACTGTGTGTGCGAATGGGGCGTTTGTCCATATTTAGGTATGGAGACCGCTCTTCTATGAGTACTACTAAAACCTAATTTTAATGCAATACACATAGACATTCTCATCGTCGGTTCACTTGTTTAGAATGCTTAACCCTCTATTCCCACAAGTATAATACGAATTTGGTTGAGCTGGTGGAAGCTCAACAAAAGACCCACGCGAAGTATTATGTTGCTTTAACCTAAGAATAAATGGTTGGTTTTGATATTCGATCAGAATTATATAAGTATATTAAGTATTAAGGAAGGAAAATGTTTTTATAAAGTGTATTTATATTACAAGTGCATAGGTTAAGTATGAAAATATTTACAGGATAAGTGTTAAAATTACAAGTAGAGTAGGACAGAAATGTGCCCTAAGTCCCAAGCAGTGAATTGTGCTAAGTGTTAGAGTTCTAACACAAGGCCTGAGCTCAATTCATGCCAAGTACTAAGGGGCCTAAATTTAAACTACAATGCATGCCAAACAACTAAGTCATTACCTTTTAAAGCCAGAAAGAGAAGTTGATGGTAGGAGAGTTAATAAATAACTGAATAAATTCAAGAGGTACATGCTATAACATTAGCTCTGGACCAGGATTTTAGTGTTTGTCTGTGCAATTAAATATCTGTGTGTTAATATGTGACGTAAATCAGGCATGGTTGTAGGCATACATATTTGTACTGGTTGTTTATATGATTACATTAACTATAAACATAATATCTTTAATAAACATATACTATTAGCAAATCACATACAGATTACCATGAATAGGCTAACGTTACCCATATATGGTGTCATATAGGTAAAGATAGGCCTATGAATGCATAAATTGATACAAATAATGCCTTGGGCCTAGCTAAAGTAATTGTGCCTTGCCCCTGAGTGCTACTGGATAATTGCGGGGCACGCGTCAATCAAATATTCATAATATGCTCTATAAAGTGTTGACTTTATATCAAGCATAGATAGATAGTTGTGGATGCGAAGCATTTCTGTAAAAGTCTCATATGTACGTTCAAAGAATTTGAAAATTGAGGATCGCATCTCCAATGGGGGTAAGTTGTTAAAAAAGAAAAAAGAGAAAAAGAAAAAGTTTAGTAGTCCCAGTATATAGGCATATATAATAAACTATAAATGTATTCCAAGCTAAGTTAAATACGCTTTCCATTAAGAAAGTAAGCTTTGCGTATTTTCATAGCTGGGTATACAAGATGATAAACCTCCCAAATAGAATACATTCTTTTCTTGAGGGGTTTAGTTTTATCTAACATTGTCACATCAATAAATGTTTTTGCATTGGTTGTTCTGGATAGTTCAGCTTCTTCTGATGATGAACTAGGTGGTGAAATGCTCTCTTTCGAAGTGTAGGTTGAGGTTGGGGGTGAGGTAGATATGTAGCCAAGGGCATCCACTTGTGCTACCTCGTTGCCATTCTCGTCCAGGGTGATTGAGTGATTTTCCAGGTCATAGTAGAGTTGGTTGAGGTCATTGGTAGAGAGGGATAGTGTGCTGCTGGAGCTAATGTCACTATCGGTCTCCACTCTACTATCTTCTCTGGTATTCAGGGCTGTATTTAACAAGAAATTCCTGATGGTGATGGACAGGTTCTCTGAGAATCCATCGTACTCTGGTGTGGTGGTAATGTTGTTGTTCTCATCTATAGCATCAAGGTATTGACAGGAACACAACCGCAATCCGTCCAAGGTAGGGTGGTGGTAGGGCTCCAATACTCCAAGATCATCTAGGTTATCTCCAGGCGGGTCCATGGTAGATCCTAAAAAGAGTTAGTGCGCGTGCTCCAACCGGTTCCTTGGGGTATCCTGGCTATGGTAATCTAAACAAAAGAACGTTTAATAATCTTTTATTAATCATTTTATCCCTGGGATATTCTAGAAATTCTTTTCGTTACAGATAGACCTATAATGGATTGATTAGTTATCTCTATTTCTGTTAAATATAACTGTTTCCTGAATTTAAACAACATTTTATATAAAAATTTATAAGTACAATTAGTATTTACATATCGTATTAATTTCTTTGGTTACATTACTCGTATATATGTATATAAGGTTTTACTAACAATAGTTGGTAACCCTTGTTTGTATATTTTGTATATGTACATATGGTTTATACCATTGTTGGCATTAGCTGTATTTATGTTATTTTTAACACGAATAAATTTTAATCATTTTAAAGACTAATGTCTTACATTACATCGTTGTCAAGTATACCTTTTAGACTTAATATCTACAAAATATATCGTTCGACGTCCGTAATTAAATTTTACGTAACAATAAGTTGTCAACCCTTTGTTTATGTTTGGGCGGTCAAAAGTGATAGGGGTTGGATTTGAGCGA
Organism: Acartia tonsa; assembly: GCF_053477335.1. NCBI lineage: Eukaryota > Metazoa > Arthropoda > Copepoda > Calanoida > Acartiidae > Acartia > Acartia tonsa. The sequence goes on along the minus strand of NC_137267.1, from coordinate 40,215,651 downwards.
GGTTATAAAAAGCTGGCGGCCCAGTAATTATGCTCATTTTATTAATAATTGTCTTTGCGAGCGGAGCTTGCGTTCGAGTGTTTAATTTTACCGCTAATTCCAAGAGAATTTATATAAAAGTGATAAGATATAGTAACCCGTTTGTTTTATATGAATGTTTTTATGTTATAGATTGTTGATATGCCCATTATTGCATTCGTTAGCCTCTATTTAAGACTCAAGAATCTTATTTTCTTCGTCGATAAGGCCTTTATCACTATATTTTTGATCGAAAGTGGGTTAGAAGCAATATGGGTATATCTTCAATCTATGACAATTTTGTTTTATATAATATTTGTAGTTTTGATAGGACATATCTGAATCATCAGGTAAATTGACGTACCTTGTTTTGTTTACGTCTTCTGTCTGCAAAGGTTAAATTTGTTTATCGTAAGCAAAACTTATATTGACACAGATATGTTCTATCACTTTATTCATTTTGACATTTGATTACAGCGTCCCTTTTTGTAATCAAAATTTATTGAATCTTGCCTTAAATCTTTTTAAAACGATTGTGCTATAGGTTTTAAAAATAAGATTTTCGTTTTACTTAATTCAGTTATAATGACGCTAATTGATAGGTTATTTACGTTACAAGTAACTCAACCATATTTATTTTAAAATGGTCGCTTACAAAAATTATATTTAGCTAGCTTTATCGTAGGTACTTTTTTTAAAGTCATTTAAAATATTCAGATTTAGCTAGTACATAAGTTTTAGTTGCTTGATACATCATAATGAAAATGTTTTTGATAGCTCAGCGATAGCTATTTTTAAACGTTGAATCATGTAAAATTAATTACATATTCTTTAACTTAATTGAATCTAATAAAACAAAGTTTTAATGTTTGAATAGCTTAACGATAGCTATTTTTAAGCGTTGAATCATGTAAGATTAATTACATATTCTTTAACTAAAATAAATTTTACTTATAAATGAATAAATCAAAGTTTTAATGTTTGAATAGCTTAACGATAGCTATTTTTTAAGTGTTGAATTATGTAAGATTAATTACATATTCTTTAACTTAAAGAATTTTACTTTTAAATGATAAATCAAAGTTTTAATGGTTAGGAAGCTCAACCATAGTTGCTTAAAATACTAAAAAAAATATTCGTGTGTACAGTCTTTTTCATAAAATTAATTTTACTATATTGCCTTTCAGAATCACTAGTCCTCTATTTTAAATTTACATCCGCTCATAATGTATATTCCTGACAGCCTGGACGCGCATCAGAATATTAAGGAAAGATTCGAGGAATCGATGAGAGCGGCTGCGGCCACTCTTGCCAATTCCTCGCTTCTCGAAACCTCCTTAGACGACTCGAGTTCAGTGTACAGCGACGCGTCTGGGATGCCAAGCCTTGCTGACGTTGATGACTATGGGAGTACAAGTACTTTTGATACTGTAGAGTCCGAAAGGGATCAAGGGGAGATGTTTGGCAACGAGCATCTCTCACTGATGCTTAGTAGAACGATACAAATCATCTGGTCTCTCCTCAATTCGGTGATGCAGAACTCCTGCGGTGACATTGGTGACGATGTTGCCGGAGGTGATTCTGGGTCTGCCGAGTCGAGGAGAGACCAGAAGACGAGTCTGGACGCACTCAACATGGATGGCTTAATTAACATGTTGTTGGGTTTAGGCTTGTTTTCTTGTGCTCTCATAGTGGTCTTCTTCGGTGCTGTAGGGCTTGAGACTCTAAATCGTTTAGATAACACCTCAGACAGGTCGCTGGCTCGCTGGATAAGAGATGTATGTACGCGCCTCCGTAATATAGGCGTCAGGACCATTGAGCTTCTTCACTGCGGTAACAGGACCAACAGGACTAGATCTGGAGTTACGTCGCCAACTGTGGAGCCGTCGGATACAGGCATGTATGAAGCCGCGTCCTCTGTGATGGATGATATTCTGTCAGATACACAGGTGAGTTTTCTTCTGTTGTATATTTCTTTTCTGTTTTGTATATTTTTTTTTCTAGCCACCCGTTTTGTCTAATAAAGCATCATGATGTTGCAGGGTTGTTCTGTCCTATTCTCACTTCCTCAACGTTGACTTTCGGCTCTTCCATATATATCGCTCACCGTTTGTCGTCGTTTTATGTCGCCAGAGAAATCAGAGAAGTAATGTGCCTGCGGGATTGGACACCCCGTCGGGAAGTCCTGGCTTCCGTCCGTTGATCTTTGATCAAACAGAGCGTCTTCATGTAAGGGTCCATGCTTTAATTTTTCTATATTAATTTTCAGAAAGAGGCCGTACATTTGTACACGTATCTAGAGGTATTTGCAACTAAAATTCTTTTATTGGTAGAATATTAATCTTAAAATGTATGGTTGTATAGGCATTTTTGAACCGTTTTAAGATTTTAACTCTATTATAAAGTGGGTCGAATCGCTACCTAATCATATAGCTTTACAGGATTTTAGGCATTCTTATTTCCTGATTTTCCTAGATTCTTTGTTGGTGTTGCGATTAAACTAATAAAATCTATTATATTTTAGGCGACCAATTCAATCAATCTGGAGCAGCATTATACAAACATGCTAAGGTTTAGTCCGCCCAGTACTGGAGGGTCTGCAGAAGGATCCAGCTATAGTTCATCTCTATGCCTTAGTCGCATTGATTCCCCATCTGCAGCAGACCTTTCAGCGGTAAGTTTGCTAAATTCGTTTAATATTATTATTCGCCAAAATTTCGTGACTTAAGGTAAAGGATCTGGTGACTTTAGCTATGCTTATATACAATAAGTTATTTTAACTATAGTGTTTATCCCTTTCCAATGGTTAGCATTATGACTTTAGAGGGTTAAAAAATATTTCCTAAAAGTATCAGGGTTGCTCAATTATCTATATGGGTAAACATTATTATATTTCTCCCTGATATTTGTTAAGATTTTCTGTTTTAACTAATATTTACTTCCCTATTTTAGGAAGCGGAAAGTACACTTCCTCTGGTGGACGTGTTCGAGATCGATATACCATCCAGCCAGTTCGGTTCTATGGGTAGTGAGATTCGGTTCCCATTGCCGGAGAGAATTGTTGGAGGTTTAGAGCGGCTGCGTCTTACAGTTGAGACTCCCACCCCATCTCTTCCGCCAGAGACTGCCTCTGAGACGGCTAGCCTGACTTCAGTTGTGCGTTCGTCGGATAATAGCAGGGAGGAGTCCGATGCTGAGGGTGTCCCTCGGCGACGGGGTTCTGCCGGCCCTAAGCGTACGCGTTGAAATGGCGAATGTTAGCTTGGTCATAGACATTGTAATTTTATTAGACAAAAACTGCTCAGACATGTGTGACAAAATTCTTAATCTATGTAACTAGTCAAAATAGTGATTACTATTTAGTATAATATTAGACGTTATGACTTTCATACTGTACAAGACCAAATAATTTTACACCGTTGTTATTTTGTTATATAATTACATGTTAGCTTGTAAGGAACTTAGTATGTAAGGAAATAATGGTATAAGGTTGTATTTTCTTTTCCCCTAAAAACTTCGTGTAGTCTCAATTACTTTCTTCATAAATGAACTAAATTTCTTTTCTCAATAATATATTAACAATTTTAATTTCAGCCTTATATCACAATTTATTCATTCTTGTTAGCTTTTAAGGGTTATGTATATAGATATTTAGTCGAACTTGCGCCTCAGTACCTTTTCTCTGATCTTTCATTTATATTCATCCCTGTGCATTAATCGTGAATTTTAATTGTGCTGTGATATATATAGAGGACTTGTAAATAGCAAATATTTTTGTAATCAATATCTAAGTAGACTGAAAGACTGACGTTTAGACAAAGCTATTTAAGTATGCTTATTCAAGTACTTTTAAGAGAGATATGTAAAGACTGTTTGTAAATTTTAATATTTGAGCAATTAAAGTAGTATCATTGATCGGGTAATTTCATTAAGGAAGAATTGTTTAAATTATTAAGTTTTAGAGTAAATATCATTCCCCTTCAAAACTATAGAGCTTTACATCCCTTTAATTCTTACTACAACAGCCGTAAAAACTTAAGTTTCGGGGTAAAATTTTCTTAGGCCTGTCATTAAAGCTAAATCTAAATTTTATTTCCACCAAATAGAAGTTTCCTGATTCGAGTAGAGTCGTTGATAGGCTATGTGCCTATATATATATATAAGTTTTTACATTTATTGCTCAATTATTTTTAATGATCTCGGAATTTTTCTTATGTGCCAGTATACAGCTTAAGTCCAAAAAAAAATATATTAACTAAATTTGTTAAAACTTGTCAGAAATCTTTCCTATTATCACAATTTTGTTTCCAAAGATTTGTTAAATGGGAGTTTATATCCTGTTTTAGAAATTGTCTTAACTTTATAATTTTCACCAAAAAGAAGTATTTGTCAAAAAAAATTTTTTATACCTTTTCTAAAGATTATCTACTTTTGTTAAAATAAATATAGAGATTTTTAAGTAACATACATACTTTGTTAATTACTGGTTTAACATATGTTGTGTAAAATTACGTAGCTACTCTATAAGCGTTACTTGTTCGTTTGTCACGTTAGTAATGATAATAATTAGATAAAATTGTTACCTTTATGAAGCGTTTTAGCTTAGTTTTAAAATTTGCTTATTTTATAACGATTAAATAAGTAATATCATTACCTGCTATGTTCTTTTGGTATCATAGTTACTTATATATGCGATTTATTTTCTTACCGTTTCTATCACTACCTTTTAGGGTAAATCCTTCAATAATAACGTAGATTTTTATAAAAACGTACAAGAGTATAAGTATGATATTGTATAGGTAAGTACGAGAGTATTATATTTTTCCGATTGGCAAAGTCTTTTATATCATTGGGAATGTCCGTAAGTCTTTCCATCTGGATACATTAGAAGTCAAGTTATAGGAATCATGTTAACTTGTATGTTTATCTGACTATTCTGTTTGAGTTTCTAGGTCGATAACTAGAGGTAGTTGCGGCGGGGTGACCTCTCCTGCCGTAGATTACCGTTAGGTTATGATGATGAGCATCTGGTCGTTGAGGGATAAGCGTTCTACCGCGTATACGCAAACTCCTCTGAAATACTCTCAATATTCTTTTCAAGAGTCTGACTAGGAATGTAGTGATCCTGTCCAATATTATAACCATGAATATTGTTATCGACACGTAAATGGCTATTTCTTCTATATGAGCGAAGATAGTTCTAATGGTCAATGGTTCTTTAGGTTTTGGTGGGCACAGTGATTCCGATGCAAATGGTAAAGTTCGTGCCGTGGTCTGTCGGTCATAGCCTAGTGCGAATTGTGTGATCGTATCTCCCAATGTGAGATTATATGATCCTCCTGTTATAATAAAAGGAGTGGATGTAATAGTTATTGATGCATTCTCTAAACTACGATTAGTATTCTCACTCAAGCTAGTAAAGACAATTCCATCTTGCACATAAGCGTAGGGATAAGTCTGTTTCGCCAACGGGCAGTGTTTGGTTATCAATGTTTCATTAACGCTAAGTAGTCCCTTAAGGCACTGGTCAGCTTCAACTGGTAGATAAGCGTTATAGTAAGATTGTCTGTATACTCTTTTGGTTTTATCCAAATAATAAATGGAATCGATGTAGCATTCATCAAAAGGAATTGGTGCGTATCTGTAGATTTTTATTGGCTCAGAACTTAATTCCATGGATAGTATAGTGGTGAATGATGTTGTACCACCACTTAAACGGCTTTGGACTTCCAATCCAAGATTATGAGTATAGTCCAAGTTAAGCTCTTGCCTTACAAAAGTTTTAATAGAGTCTGTGATATCCGTTTTTGCAAGATCTTGAATTAGAGTAAGTCTGAAATTTAAGTCTGCTTTAAGCTCTTCTAAGTTCGTGATGGCTAAGTTGCTCAGGCTATCAACATAAGAGTATTCTGCTGTTTGCACAAAGTTAGCTGCTTTGGCATGAAGAGTTATACCACTTACGATTTGTGGTACTATCTCTGCAAGTAATAACTGTGTAAAATCAAACTTATCATGATCTAGCTTATAAGAAAGTTTATTTACGTTATTAGTCACTTCAATGCGGTTAGAACTTATTAAGGGAGTTACTGTTTCAATAGCTTCCTTGATTTTGCGGATAAGTTTTATTACTTCAATAAGCAAGTCCTTAATCTTTTTGGTATATAACTTGCCTATAAGTTTAGTTTGTGCTGAAGTGAATGTACGTCCATCGTAGCTAATGTCTAATTGAGTCTTCAGGCCATCATAGATTGCTATTTCAGGCGCTGTATTGCCTACAGATATATCAACTTGAATGGATTGAATTGCTACAGCTGTGTAGCCTATATACTCTCCACTTTGATAGTGAGTGGGTATCAAGTCTGTCATTGTGTTTGCTGTTGTACTATAGTAGTACATACTTAGTATTATTAATATTATCTTAGGATACATTGTTAAACAGCTAAGTTTATTTAATAAATGCTTATATCCACAATCAAAAGTTAATTTTCTGACTGATACACTTACACTAATAGATAAGGTCTTCACTGCTTGGAGTTCTATGATAAACTAACTTATTTTTCCAAAATCTATTTATTATCCCACTTTCGCTACTGCTAGATCCTGAGTGGGCGTTTCCGGTTTCTAACTATAATTAAAGTTTTGACATATTTTTTGTATGTAGATTGGTTATAGGCTTAATAACTAATCAAGTTCATCTCAGTTCAAGGCATGTATATATGGGTTGTCTAATAATATTGTATTGTCTGTGTAATTTACATGGTTCATATTGGGTATTTTAACTCAGTTCTGTATATATTGGTTATGTAGTGCCATGCGTATATTTGTACAGTTTGTATTACTCGTTTGACTCTGTTTAGGTTATACAGATTCAAAACTTATACATATACAATTTTCCTTTTATATATTTGTGTGTATAAATATTTTTGAAGGGATCGACTTATTTAGTCGACGTGTATTGTATATGGTTGGTCTCCCCCTGTCAATAGAGAAGACGTAAATTTTACCACTGGATACATAACCTTGAGTGGGAAAATTCTACATAAATTATGATATCTTTGTTATCAGATTAGAATAACATACTATTATATTGTTCCCGAGTTTACAGGGTAAATGGAAATGTAAGATATGTTATTGGAATAAACTTATATCTCTTGATATCTGATATTTATAATTTATGTTCAATGTTTTGATAGATATGAGTTCTGTACGTGTCCAGAGTTATAGGTTTTGTATTAATTAAATTTGCATTTTGTTATAATGGTAATTTTTCCGCTGCTTATTTGTGCATAAGGAGATGACTGTGCACCTATTTTGGTCGCAGATTTTGTTTTAGCCGGAATTATAAGCGGAAACGTATTCGTTTAGTTAATTATCTTTTAGTCCATGAGTTTATTGTAAGACTTTATAATTACTGTTTTGTATCCTTTATGAAAGTGTCAAAATGTTAGTCAATTGGTTTGAAATTCTTGATTTTGAAAGGGTATTTAACTTGTCTGTATTTATATCAGATCTCCTTTCAACCATGTTTATTTTGAAAACTTGCAATTTATTAATACTGTGAGAGGGTATGTGTGATGTTAGGACTGGTCTTATGTGGAAAGTATTGCTAAATTAATTCCACGAGCCTTTAGTAAGTTTACCTTATGTTTTATATTTTTTGTAATTGTATATTTAATTAGCAACTAAGGCATATTTGATATGTTTTGGTATCTCTTAAAGTAGATCTAGGGGAATTTTATTATTTAAACTTTTAAATGCCCCTGTTTATTAGAAATTGCGTACAGCATATAATGTCGCTTAAAGAAAGAAGAGCAAAAGTGTTCTCTTCTTATAGTATGAGCTATAATTTAGCTCATATGGTTTATAACTTAAATATTTTATGGCATTATTATTAGTTGTGTTTGTTGTTATAACTGTTCAAGTTTACTTTGGTTAGAAATGTAATATCTCTGTTATTCATTTGTTGACAAGATGCATTGGTATTTGGGTTATATTATAGTTCTGAATGAATTTTCGCATGAAGTTTTAAAGTTTTAAAGACGTCTGAGTACAATATGCAAGAAAACTTAATTTTGTCTTGGCTGAAATTTTCTTTGTGGGTAGGCAATGGATTTTGCCTAATTACTAGATCTTTAAATAAAATCATTGATGGGTGAAAGTGTGTATTACAATATATACTGTTGCTGTGTTCTCATAATAAAAGCATGAAAAGTATAGTTTTGTTCACACAGGTCCTAATCAATAGTTTTGGCTTTATCACTACTATGTACAAATTAGATATGCTTTTGTCGCAACACGGTTTTGGGCGTAAATTTCAGGCATTATTATGGGCTGATAGGTTAAGTATCCGGAGTATTTTCTTAGACCTAATGTTAACCACAAGGTTACTTAAGGATTATAATTCATAGGGTTTCATAGGGTTTTTAGGCTAACAAAAATCTTAAGTTCGGGTGGTCCAATACTATTTTCCTTAGCTTGCAAATGCAACGATAAGTGTGGTATTTTATTACCAGGAATGATATAGTATTGTATGATCATGTAAGAGTTAGCTCAGGTGGTAAAAGTGGTTTGTGAGTTCTGGCAATGCAACTTATAATAAGACTATTGCATAAAAGCTAGAAGTGGTCCCAGCTTCATTTGACAGGCTACTTTACATGTCAATATGCTAATTAAACTACTAAAATTGGTCCGGCTTATAAAAACTCTATTAATGTCCTCTAAGTTTCACCCTTGTGCTAGTATTGAGACAAAAGCTCTATTTAACCTGAGAATATGAGTGAGATCGAATATGCTATTGGTTCGTTTACGCATACTGTTGTGAATATGCTCATAAAAAGTCTTATTTCAGTGTGAGCTGTAAGTCCAGATATCTCTTGAAAACCTCTATGTTCGCTTTCAATTTATACTGTGATAGGCGTGAAAACTTAGAACCAAGGAAAGTTACAACTTTTCTTAAGCAAGTGAAATTTTCTTAAACTAGTTTTCTCCCTTTTATGTGCGTATTTCTCAGAATATTTAAAATGTATGCTCAACGATTCAGATTTCGGTCTTAGATAGTTCAGTCAATTTAATGATATTCCCTAAGTATACTGGCTCCTGGGATGGAGGAGTGTACTATCTAAGTCATGTCCTATATATATATTTTTTTATACAATTTTGACTTGTCTGTCGTAGGTTGAATTTTAGTGTAAGATTTGCTTCACAAGTAATAATAGTCTTTAGACGAAGTCCCAGTGTTATTTCGGCACTGTTGATTGTCCAAGATTGTCTGTGAATGTATGAAGATTCTAGAACTATGCCATAAAACATTAGCTATATTACTATTCAATTTTTTTTTTTTTTTATTGATTTGAAATATTAGTGTGTGAGGTTTTCAATCTTGACCATACACCTTAACCTAAACTCCACAACATCATCTAGGTTGTCAATGAATTTACTGTATTCAGGAGTAGATGAGACTAGAAATGTTATTAGCATTAGGATGATAATCAGATTAAAATCACTCATAATATGTGAGTGCCCTGTTCGATAGCTGTATGATTTAAAGTGTATCTATCAGCTTGATAAGTTAATCAATGTGATTATTGATTTTGTGTTTCAGATTGGTATAAGAGTATTATTGGGTTGGTTACTAGTAACTAGAGTGATCTAATTAATAGCTGGTGTGTTTCGGGCTATGGCAAGTTGATCCAATTCGTCGTCAGATTCGTCTATTTCTGGTAGCATAGGTAGTCCATATATGAATGATCCTGAGAAGTCAAAATCAACGACCACCTCTCTGACAATAGATTGGTCGCTGGACTCTATGTAACCAGTGATAACTGTGTTGGTGATAGTGTGATTGGAGTTGTTGATTATTAGAGCTCTGCCACTGAGTTGTCCGTCATCATTGATAATGAGTTGTGTTTGTCCAGGTAAGATCTTAATTCCTACGTTTTTGTTTGAAATATGATCGTCGCTGAGGATCACTTGTGTTCCAGGTGCTAGGTTGAAAAAGTGGTTGATATTCATTACTATCACTTGGGTTTCTTTAGCTTTGATCTGTTTAACTATTCCTGTACAGAGCTGGAGCTCAAGTTCAGAACAGAAGATACTGCTCAATGGTCCTTCAGGGTGAAGAGTAGAATACAAACACGGCACTAACCGGTGCTTATCTGTGACAGGAGTCCATGTTAGCTGTAGACTTCTAATACCATTCAGTCCAATTATCATAGGTGCGACATCCTCATGGTTTTCAGCTACAATTGAAAAGAGAATTGGGTAATGACGGCTTGAAAATGATGTGGGGCGAATCATGAGAGTTACTTCTCTGGGTTCGGGGATCTTGTGATCTGCACATGTGACTGGTAGCTCGTGACTTTCTTCCAGCTGATTTTTATCATCGTTCATTACTATGCCAAACAACTTGCTATAGTATCTGGCTGATATGAGGTTTTTATCTGTTGCTGAGTCAAGTAAGGCTGTCATGCGTACATCATAGTCATATTTACAATCTATTTCTTCGGGCATACAACCAGAGCAATGAAGGTACAATTTTCTTGCTTCCTCCTTTGCTGGTGTAATGTTATCTCCTACTTGATCGTTAGACTCATTGGGAATTATTTCCGCTGTGGCAGCTTTGATTCCACTGAGGTTACAATCGTTAGATGATTCCTTAGCATTAGCTTTAGCCCAGTCTTCATATGTTTGCTTGAAGACTCCACTAGGTTTCACCTTACCACTATGGTACAATTCCATCATGGCTGGCCTTCCAGGACATAGGTGTCGCGAGTGGTATAACTCTTTACCATATGTCTTATAACGGTTTGTGCAGAAAGCTGATGTCAATACAGTTGGGTATAACCTTCCTGTATCGTCACATAATAATCTACATCCATCAGATATGTTGTGAGAATATTGTCCACATGCTACACAGTAGCGTCCAGGTGATACTCTATAAGAAGCCTGATAATCCCGCTTGGTATTCCTTTGAAAATGCCTGTCCCGGTTATCCCTGTGATAAGGTTTGGGATTGGGTGATTTTGTAGCCATTTCTCTAACGGTGGATTTTCTTCTATGATAATTTGAGATGGCCTCTATTTTGGCAATTTGTCTGTCTCTGTAGTTAGCTCTTCTCTCTTTAGATTTCGAAGTGTTGGTGTTGTGGGTTCTATAAGCTAGAATAGCACTTTTTTTAACGAATATTTTAATGACATTATATCAAAATAATTCCTCTTAAATATCACACAACATATGATTGGGAAGTATAGCCATTTCTTGGAGGTATAATATTTACAAAAATACCATTAATTCTGTTTTTATCAGAAGTTAAAAAAATTGAACAATTCTAAAACAATGGTTGGCTGTCTAGATATTGAGTACACTAAGACTACGGCTCTGTTCTATTAAAATAACGTTGCAAAAAGAGGGGTTCTGAAAGTAATCTACCTAATTATTTTTAAAGAACCAACAAGTACTGTCAGTATCTTTTTTCTTGTAATCTAGCAGACAATCAAATCATAACACAATTTTCATGATAAAATATTCAGGTTTCTACTTCACATTTTAAAAAATATACTGATCAATAAAATGTTCAAAATTTTACTTTGTACTAATTGAAAAAATATGTTGTAATTCTTATTTTAAAGTTACATTTTTATCCCTGACAAAATCATAGACGACTTTTAAAGGCATCTTATCTAAACTTTTTGAAGAAAAACTTAAAAACGTTAATTAAGTATTAAAACTATTTTCTTCGATTTTTCTGAAGTTATTATCGCATTCTATGGTTTTTTTATTATCATTTACTTATATCGAAAGTGCCAAACATTGTACCCTAACTTATTCATTTAATAAAAAACCAAGCGTGTATACTTTTATATCACTAATGGTCACTATCACTAGTAATTAACTTGTCTTCACTTTCACTGCTGAATCCTGGTGGTACATGAAATAGAAATGTTAGCATTAACAAAGTAAGTAAAAATTTAGTTTTCATGTCCTACTTATTGTTGAGTGAACTGTTTATTGCATTTATGTATGTGTTTGTAGGGAGCATATAAAAAAATTTTATAATTTAAGATTGAATTAAAACTTTCTAAGTCAAAATAAAATAGAATTACTCTAAGTCCAAAGTTGGAAAATTTTGACTAAGTTCAAAAAGTTTCTAATGAGATTATTCTAAGTACAAAGTCAATAAAATTTTGGCTAAGGGAAAAATTTATGAAAATATCTTAGGTGCAAAATTAACAAGTTTTGACCAAGAAAAAAAAATTCTTTTTCAATGAGAATTATACCAAGTACCAAATTAGTAAATTTTGACTAAGTCCAAAAGAAATTTTTTTTTTAATGAAAATATGCTAAGTACAAAAATTAACAAATTTTGACCAAGTCCAAAAACTTTTCAATGGAATTATGCTAAGTACAAAAATTAACAAATTTTGACCAAGTCCAAAACTTTTCAATGGAATTATGCTAAGTACAAAAATTAACAAATTTTTGACCAAGTCCAAAACTTTTCAATGGAATTATGCTAAGTACAAAAATTAACAAATTTTTGACCAAGTCCAAAACTTTTCAATGGAATTATGCTAAGTACAAAAATTAACAAATTTATCTTAGGACAAAAGAAATAGAATCACTCTAAGTCCAAACGTGGAATATTTTGTCCGAGATGAAATTTCCTAACAGTCCATTCACAAAGCTACTTTAGAGATTGTCCGTAAGTCAAAAGAAATAGAATCACTCTAAGTCCACTATTGGAGTATTTTGACTAAGTGCAAATCTCGCTAAGTTAAGGATTTTAAAATCATAAAGTATTAGAGTGTTAGACTTATCCTTCACCAAAAGAAATAGAATCTCTCTAAGTCCATAATTTGGAATATTTTGGCTAAGACAGAAATACTCTAAAACAAAATTTTCTCTTAAGTTGTGGAAAATGAAATTTGTTAATCTAGTTGGAAAAATTGCAATTATTACAAGTCCGAATTTTGGTAAATTTCCAACCAAGTTTCCAATTTCATAAAAATTACTATAAGTCCAGAGATTCAAGATTCTCTCTGTAACAAAAGAAATAGAACGGTGCTAAGTCCAAAAGTGGAATATTTTGCTCAGAGTCTCAGGAAATCTCTGGAATTATTTCCGATTGCATACAGTAATTTGTCTACACTTATATCATTCCAACCGATCGATGTTGAGAATATCTTTGAGACTTTGAAATATTTTGTTTAACTCAAAATTTTGGAGGCAATAGTTATTTTGATACATCCGCATATAAATCAGAATTGCATTAAGAATATAAGTCCTAGGCATGTATAAGTAAGTGCAAATCTCAGAAAATCGGTTCTAACGGCACCAAAGTATTAGTACAGTTTAACTTGAGTATAAATGCTACAAGTTTGTAATAATCTTTTGGCCCTTTACTACGACTCAAGAGTACTAACTGCTTTCGGCATATTGTTTCAGAAACATGGCTCCAAAGACAATATGTATCCCAACTAACAGCGTTTCCCGTGTTCTATAAGATTTGCTCCTAAGTTTTCATTTAACAAGACAGTTCAAAATGGTCCTTTTACAAGTAGTATTTTGATAGCTTATAAATGAAAAATTACTCCATGCTTGATTCTTAATAAGTTCTGGTTTAAGTATCAAAGATTCAAGTATTTCAACACTTAGAGAGCTTTTGAATAAGTAAAAATCATACTAAGTCCGAAGATTTATATATATACTCCGCCACCCAGCACAACTCCTAAATTTCAAAATTCTGACTAAGTCCAGAAATCAAAATTTTGCACATAGCTCAATCATAGATTATTCCAACCCAAGTGTTTTACTAAAGAGAGGCGGACATGGAGGTGCCGGTGTGCTGGTATTCTCTAGGGCCTCTAGAGTGTCAACCAGTGCGAGTGTCCTTATAGGGCGGCGACCAATGGCCACAAATATGCTAGCATTCTCTAGGGCCTCTAGAGTGTCAGCTAGTGCAACTGCTCGTACACGAGGCTCTCAATTGCATTTGTGTCGTGCCTTTCAGTCCCTATCTCTTCAAACGCCTCATAGTCCTAACCTTGCTCTCAAATAGTTTCACAGGTTTTGGAAAATCCGATTTTGCCATAACTACAAATATTCGATTTTGGTAAAAATACCTGCCTTAGGCGGTTCAAGTACGGTAAGGAAAAAAAAGAAAAAAAATTTATGAAGTAAAATTTTTCCAAGATACAACCGGTAAGTTGCACCATTGTGTGTGCGAATGGGGCGTTTGTCCATATTTAGGTATGGAGACCGCTCTTCTATGAGTACTACTAAAACCTAATTTTAATGCAATACACATAGACATTCTCATCGTCGGTTCACTTGTTTAGAATGCTTAACCCTCTATTCCCACAAGTATAATACGAATTTGGTTGAGCTGGTGGAAGCTCAACAAAAGACCCACGCGAAGTATTATGTTGCTTTAACCTAAGAATAAATGGTTGGTTTTGATATTCGATCAGAATTATATAAGTATATTAAGTATTAAGGAAGGAAAATGTTTTTATAAAGTGTATTTATATTACAAGTGCATAGGTTAAGTATGAAAATATTTACAGGATAAGTGTTAAAATTACAAGTAGAGTAGGACAGAAATGTGCCCTAAGTCCCAAGCAGTGAATTGTGCTAAGTGTTAGAGTTCTAACACAAGGCCTGAGCTCAATTCATGCCAAGTACTAAGGGGCCTAAATTTAAACTACAATGCATGCCAAACAACTAAGTCATTACCTTTTAAAGCCAGAAAGAGAAGTTGATGGTAGGAGAGTTAATAAATAACTGAATAAATTCAAGAGGTACATGCTATAACATTAGCTCTGGACCAGGATTTTAGTGTTTGTCTGTGCAATTAAATATCTGTGTGTTAATATGTGACGTAAATCAGGCATGGTTGTAGGCATACATATTTGTACTGGTTGTTTATATGATTACATTAACTATAAACATAATATCTTTAATAAACATAAACTATTAGCAAATCACATACAGATTACCATGAATAGGCTAGCGTTACCCATATATGGTGTCATATAGGTAAAGATAGGCCTATGAATGCATAAATTGATACAAATAATGCCTTGGGCCTAGCTAAAGTAATTGTGCCTTGCCCCTGAGTGCTACTGGATAATTGCGGGGCACGCGTCAATCAAATATTCATAATATGCTCTATAAAGTGTTGACTTTATATCAAGCATAGATAGATAGTTGTGGATGCGAAGCATTTCTGTAAAAGTCTCATATGTACGTTCAAAGAATTTGAAAATTGAGGATCGCATCTCCAACATTATTACTGTGTTCTATTATAAACGGCTTTCCGCGGATATAGAATGTACAATTATAAGATGAAAACTAGTTTTTTTTAGCCCCGAGGTGCCAAACATTTTTATATTCGTAGAAAGCTGGATATAATACGATGTTAGACATAGTTTTTTCGTATGGATGAGAACCGGTTCCTATCCACCAGATTCGAATGAATACGAGAAAAATATTTCTAGGGGTATAAACATTTTTTTGCTGCGTTCGCACACCCCTAACCCCCCCCTCACACACACACACACAAAGTCATCGTCACAACAACCAGGGTGTGCGAGGACATAAGAATATAAATCTAACTATTATCCAATTTTTATAATCACACTATCTTGTACGGAGAGAAAGTCGCTCAAAAATCACATGACGTTATGAAAATGAGGATGATGAGAGGAGAAGCGGGAAAGAAAACCCCTAATCATAGACGTCCAAGGGGAGGGTAATGGGGCGATTATCCCCCCAAAACGAATTTTGGCAACCCCCCCCCCCCCCATTTAAAATTTACCCCTACCGTGGGGGTGCCGTAGGCACCCCCAACCATTTAGGAGGGGGTATTTACCCCCCCCCCTTACAATTTTTTTTTTTTTGGGGGGGGGGGTAAATTAAAAATCTCTAACAAAAAAAAATTTTTCGCGCTTCGCGCGCATTTTTAATACTAAATATTTAATAAAATTTAAATTACCCCCCCCCAAAAAAATTTACCCCGGGGGTAAATTTAAGGGGAAGGGAAACAAAATTTACCCCCCCCCCAATCAAATTTTACCCCCGGGGTAAAAGTTTTTTTTTTGGGTTCGAGCGCCATTTTACCCCCCCAAAATACGAATTACCCCCCTCCCTTAAAATTTTTTACCCCCCCCCAAAAAAAGCTTGGACGTCTATGCCCCTAATAAAGAGATGGATAATTCCTTATTTCTATGACGTCAATTTAGTTTCATTTTTATTAGCTGGTGTTTAAACTTTAAAACCAATAATTTTATATAATCTAAAGAAGGCATAATTTTGTTTGTCATAAATTGGGATGTGTATCAATTTATCTTAAATTGTCTTATCCCTTTATATCCTGTAAATTATTTAAAACATATTAACCCTGGGTTAACCTTTGTCTGTAATATATAATTTCTGACCTCAAAGAACAATTTAGAAATTCTATTAAAAAAATATAATAATACTCTCTCTTTACCTATACCATATCAAAAACATTTGTTCAAGACATAATGCATTTTTTTATAGACAATCCTTATAATAAAGTAACATTATGTTTGTATGTTTGTCTGTACCAAAGGATCTCGCTGACCGCTGAACCGATTGGGTCCTCCTTAGCAAGGTAGCATCTCAAAGGTACCGGGAAGGTTTATAACCATTTTGGGAGAGGGTACCACCACCATCCCCAGAGAAATCGACAAAAATAAATAAAATAAAAAACGCCGGCCTGCGGAAATTTTTGCAATTAGCTAAAACCATAATTAACACCATCTAGCGGCGAAAAAAAATATTTTCGTAAATAGCTCATTATAAAATAGATTGAAACAAGATTATGTGACCCTAGAGGCCTCTAGGGGGCTTAGCCCCTGGTCAATTATATAAATTAAATCTTCTTAACCACCAATTAAATTCTTACGTAGGCCCTGGAATGCTTGAAGTCTATTTCATTTTAAAATAAAGTCTTGTTGTGGTTTTTTTCTATTTATTTTACTCTCTCACCTAGATGTAGAGTGGTGCAGCCGCTAGTTAAACTAAATAGAAGATATACAAGTTTTCAGAATTATTAAAAATAACCAGGGATCTAAAGGAATGTGACAATGGCCGATAAATTTATATATGTACATGATTAAAAAAATATCACTTCCATTAGCGGTTAAAACATTTGAACACTCAACTTAATGAACCAAACAATCAAAATACAATAAAAGTCCCCAAAGCTGTTCAGCCAACGAAAAATCTTTTTGTGAATAATCATGATTTATTGACATACATACATCCAGTAGAAAGACATAACAAAACTCACAACTTGTAAATAAGCTTCGCTCCTATGAATGACAATAACACCACGTACTTGTTGAATAGGAAAATCTTTAAAAGCCAAACAATTTCAATAACATAAAAAAACTTTATTTTAATAAGAATGAAAAAATTGAACAAAGACGAAGCTCGACAAAATTTAAAGGTTATGATTTCTTATTCACTTGCTTAACAATTTTGGAGACTTTTATTGAATTTTCATTGGTTGCTTCATTAAGTTTAGAGTCCAAGCGTCTCCCTAATTATTATCTACATAGGTAGGGAGTAATTTTGTGAACCATAATTGTGAATGTATCAATTTATCGACTATTGACTTATCGCTTTAAATCCGAATTTATAAGACAAAAAAGAGACATATTTAGAGAAGCTTTTTATAATACTAAAACGAAGAAGAATAAAATATTGAATTGTAGATACAAATATTCAGGTCAAGATTTTAAATAAAGAAAAAATATAGATATTATTTTTTTTACAAGAATGACAAAATCCATGAAAAACGTATTAATACCTACATATTTACGACATCGATGTATAGGTATAGATATCTGTGTAGAGTACTCAAGGGGCACTTAAAACATTAGAGTAACACACTAGAGGAGGAAAGGGTTAAATAGCTGTATCTCCCCATGGCAACCACCTTATTGGGTCATTGAAAATCAACCAATGCAGGTGTCGCGTATGTTAACACAGCCAAGTAGCAGAAATTAATTTAGAAGCAGACGAAAGAGGTCTTTGAAAAAGTAAGGGAGGTAGTTGTCTGTATATACATCTATACTATAGATCTGTTCTTGAATCAAGTTTGGAGGAAAGACGACCGTCCACTTTTAAAATAAACAAGGATGACATGTGACAACATCAATAAAAACGAAATTCTGAAACGGTAGGACAAACGAAGATTAGGTTGGTACAATTTAGAAAGCGTAGAAACTGTATACTCATGAACGATAAGTCAGTATCTTGTGTTTTCAAACATAAAGATTCTTTATTATTTATATTTTATTAGGTGATATAATTAACTTATTCAATTGATTCTTAGGACGATTAGAATTATAACTTTATAACTCGAAGCATCTAAAAGTCTAAACATTGTTGAATGGGCTGTTGGTTTGTTGTAACCTTTTTTCTATATTTTCACAAATAAAATTGATTTCTTTTTGACAAATTTGAAGCGTAGAAATACAAAACTTGAACGAGCAAAATTTAATTTTCTTCTGTATTTATTTTTTGGGGGACACAGACAAATTTTAGTCGATTCTGATCATGCTTAACAATGAAATAGCCTAAAGGTTAAAAAGGATATTCTTAAATTGTTAAGACGTTTTTGTGATAATGTGACCTACTTTCCCTATGAATCGCCATTCCAAAAATAAGATGATAACGCAATATTACATGTTTTGAATTGATTAAAATCGCTGAATGTATTTTCTCGAATTCATTCTAATCCGGTTGATAGGAACCGGTTCTCATCCATACGAAAAAACTATGTCTAGCATCGTATTATATCCAGCTTTCTGTGAATATAGAAATGTACAATCATAAGATTAAAACCAGTTTCTTTAGCCGGTGCCTTCGGCACCTCGGGGCTAAAAAAACTGATTTTAATCTTATAATTGTACATTCTATACTCGCGGAAAGCGGTTTATAATACGATGAAAGAAATAACTATCCTTGCTTCCGTCTATAATTATATTACAAATAAATAAATCTAATTAACTTTACAAAACTTACTCGTCAGTTGTATTGATTGGTCTGTTATTTGTTTGTTTATACAAAGCAAGGCTCTGATATTATTAGGGTGGGTATGTCGGTCCGTCCGTCGCTAAAAATTAATATACATCCCTAATGATGTTTCACAAAATCAACCCTTATGTAGATTACAATTAGTGGTTGAAACGCTTAGACACTCAACTTAATAATCCAACCAATCAAAATTCAATAAAAGTCCCCAAGTAGTAATGCCAACGAATAAGAAAATATTTTTATAAAACATTGGAGCTGTGTATTAAATAGCTTAACATCCCCTTCCTCCCTGAAAACATATGAAAACTTGGGCATGTTAGTAGCGTCCTGTCAATTTTAAACCCATTATAATGAATCCTATAACAATTAGAAATAATCTCAAAGGTGTATCTCTAATTTTAGTGAAAGTTCAAAAAGTCTTTAGGTCCTTTTTCTTAAACATGCGGATTCTTGAGCTTATTTGAATACAATTAAAATAACATGATTAATATATAAATTTCAAAATTATTTTTAGCTTGTTATTTGACTAAAATTATGGGAGGGCAGGACATGGAAATATAAATTATACGTCCATTTGTTAGTGAACTTGTATGTAGTCTTTGTTGGTTGGTACAAGCCAGCAGTCTCCAAGTTTTTCACTAATAGTTTGGTTCTACAGAAGTATTAATTATGTAAATAACTATTGTCTTATCCCTTTAGATAGCTGTCCTTCTTCATGTATTGTATTTATAAATTAGCGAATTCAATGGGTTCTATTTTGGCTCTAATGAATTAACACCAATTTACAAACTAACTTGATTGCAAGAAAATAGTCTTGACAGCTAATTTTACTAAAAGCTTTAGTACCATCCCTTTATTATCCAATGAAGCTCGACCTCCTTCCCCCCATCTCACCCTCAATAGTTTTTCATGTTTGACATTAGAAGCTGCGGCTTTAGTATCCAGGGGCTCAAGATATCCCAAAACTCTCGTTAAGAAGGAGCTATGCGTATATTCATTAAAATATCTTAAAAGTTAAAACCATACCAAGAGCAAATCTTCCATAAATTAGCCCAAGACCATACCAGGAGCTATGCAAATCTTCCATAAAATAGCCCAAAACCATTTCAGAACCTACAAAAAAATAGTTCCTAAATTAGACATCTCCAGAGCGAGATCTTAAAAGACAAACAAAAACATTATTCCTGTATTTTACAAGGGACAGGCTAAGTTTATCACTGGAAAAAATGTGGAAAATAGTTGGGGGGGGGGGGGGGAGGGTATTGTGTTTATTCCAGTGGTTAATTCAAGGGATTATACTTTCTTAAAATATAAATTTCATCATCATGTCAGAAAAAGTTTATGTTTACCTTAATCATACAAATAGCAAGAATAATTTGGGTTTTAACTAGCGCACAACTAAAAAGATTCATAGAAAAATATAAAATAAAAGTTACTCAATCTCAAAAAAATCATAGGCAGGAGCACCTACAAGCGAAATAAATTAAATATAATAATTGGGGGTCAGAAGTAAAGTACGTCATTTTTACTATGCGTTGCCCCCCAACGACATCTGAAGAGTAGCATAGGTTTAGTGTTTTTTTTCTGAACTAATTTTGTTGTTGGTATAAGTTGACATAAATTGAAAATAAGGGGGAAGGTGAATTTATTTCCCTTGGTCTAACCCCATTCAGTATCCTAACCCTGTGGGGTTATCCAGTACCCATAACCTAACCTACCTGTAATTAGAAACAGGCAAATGAAAAACTAACTCTTCTCTCTTTTTTTTCAATATCTTAAAATAATTGAGCTTTTTGTGCTCAACCTGAGACGCTGGTTGATTAAAACAACCAATTGACTAAAGTCGAAAAGATCAACAGATAAACATTTTATAGCAATAATAAGTTAAAAAGTTCTATAAACAATACGTTATAGCAGGTATCAACTCACTAACTCTTTAAAAGCTCAACGGTTATTTCTTTGGCAGCGAAGCTACTCTATAATTCATATTGTGTGAATATCAGTCAGTCCACAACGCTATGAGGATAAGAGATTTACTCAGCCGCTATTATAGCTAAACTTCTGATTTTTTTTTATCAACATTTCCATTATTATGGGACATGTCTAACTGAATATATAATATGCTTTAGCAGTCCTTCTTTATCTTTCTTCCTTTGTTTGTTTTTATGACCATTAAACATATGCTTGATTCAATTTGTCCGTTTGTTAATCCATATTTTTTGTGCTTTGATGTTGTCATTCTTGTTTTCTAAGTAAATTATATTAGGTTGCGATGTTTAATTATTTTTTATTTTAGCTGCGCTACTTACAAACACTGGGAAGTATTTCAGCAGAAAATAACAGCACCATTGTGTTCCCCGTTCCTATTGATATCATTTCTAGCATGATATCTAGCCCACAGGTACTAAGATAGATAGATAGATAGATAGATAGATAGATAGATAGATAGATAGATAGATAGATAGATAGATAGATAGATAGATATATAGATAGATAGATAGATAGATAGATAGATAGATAGATATATAGATAGATAGATAGATAGATAGATAGATAGATAGATAGATAGATAGATAGATAGATAGATAGATAGATAGATAGATAGATAGATAGATAGATAGATAGATAGTAAGTTAGATAGTTAAGTAGATAGACAGATTTTCATAATATTTAAAATTATGAATATTTGTTCATTTTCTATTTATTTATGTTCATTTATTTTTACGAGTTTTTCAATTTATTGATATTTTTTACATTTTTTATTATTTACAATTTATATTTTATTTTTATTTGTAGTGTAAGACCCCTGTAGAAAAGAAATCAGAATAATCACAAGATTCTTGAAAATAATATGTAAGCCAAAAAATGTTACATCGACAAATACGTCTAATGGTATCCCAGCGCAATTTTTTTTTTAGTTGCAAAGCTACATATAATTAACTTTCATAATTAACTTTCTCTGTATTTCCGTCCATTTTTTCACAACGTTAGGGGGGTAATTATTCAGAAAGGGTACTGTTTTTTTGTGTAAAGATTTTAAAAGATGGTATAACAAATTTGGTCTGTTGGTCACGCTAAAATTTTATAAAAGGTTCGTGATTTTCTAATATATATCATATTCTACTTTCTCAATCATTTCTCTCTCTCATATATGATCACTAAACATTTGCCTTCAAACTCACTTTGTTCAATTGATTTTGATGCATGATTTTTTGTGCTTCGCTACTTATGGATATAGTCACCTTTGTTAATTATTAATTAAATGATGTGTTGATCATTTTAAGATAGAAATAATCAATTTGTTATAACTTTTCATTATAGATTTAGATTATACTTGATAAAAAAATGTAAATTTTTTTTACGTACAAAATGTATATTTTTAAAGGATTTTTTGAAAAGTTGGGCATTTTTTTGACAAATAAAAGATGCAGAGTAGCTATTTAAAGTAAACTCTTTAAAATGCACTTTGAAATCCTATTTTCTTTAGTCAAAGTCGCAAATGAAATAGTAGTGTTTTAATGTTTTTAAATTTTATCCAATTTTTATATGATCAATTGTAGAAAATATGAAGACAACTTTTTGATATCTTAAAATCTTGAATAGCATTGAATTTTTCCTGTTGACTCCATACATTACTCCAAGTGCAAACCCTTCTGATTAAAATTCAAATTTTAAAAAATCTTCCTCCAATGGCTATTATTTTGTAAACAAAAAATTTATTCTTTGGGGGGGGGGGTTATTTTTTTTATAAATATGTACATCCTAAAACCATGCAGTAGATATTATTTGGTTATTTTCCCTAAGAAGTAAATCTCAATTAAGTCAAGCGGTTAGCGAGATCTTAATCCTAATCTAAACGGCATATAGACATCTTACCACTTTTTATTATTGTTTAAACTTTATTTGTGACTTTGTATTATAATCCCGGGGTTTAAGATATTTCTCATTTTTATTTGAAGCCGGCTGCAATAAAAGATAATAGAAAAAGAATTAAATGCCTTTTCTATATGTACTCATAGATAGATAAATTTATAGTTTAAAATCTATTTCCTTTTTTAGTATCGATTTTACTCTATAGTTCATGACGTCTGTCTGTCTGTTTGTCTCGCCTTATGTCAGTCCATAACGCTCCTACTGAAAGTTAATTCTTGTTTTCGTCAAATAAAAAACTACTTTGGTTGAAGATTGCTAAATCTATTATTTTATATTCATTGTTCCGTTTAACTTTATTCTGATTTGTTTAAATGTTGCCTTTTTATTTTCATTTTTATTGGTTTAAAATATTAATTTTCTTTTATTCTAAATTAGAAGCTTTGAGTATACACAATTTTAAAACATTTTTGATAATGATTTTGCCATGCTTTATATATATCATTATTTTTGATTTCAGAATTCTAATGGACAAGATAAGATAGAGTAATCACAATTCATAATTGGTCAATGTAGCAAAACTACGCTCTACGTTACAGGTGGCAGTCTGTCGGTAGGGCTATACTATAATGTTAAATTTAGCCCCCCCCAAAAAATAATTTAGGGGGGTATGGCATCAAACCCCATCCCATCAAATTTGAATTAATCTCTAATTGGGGTTTTTCTAACCCAACCCTATTTTAGGACGTCTTTGGACACCTTCCTAAAACATACACCAAATATTTTAAAATAAAATTTAAAAGCTTAAATATCATTGAACTTAATCGTTCTTGTTTTTCTTTTTTATGAAATTATGTAAAAAATTTGTTTTTGTTAATGCAATATGTTAAAACAATTCATTATATTTGACTTGGTAAAATACCTTTTCAAAAAATATATTAGTTTTTAATTAATTGTATATGATATAATGCAGGGTTCGGAAGCCGCGCTATCAGCCGCGCGGCTGCGGCTGCGGCTGAATCCTAATTTGCGGCTGCGGCTGCGGCTGCGGCTGCTTAAAGTTATGGAAGTGGCTGAGGCTGAGAGTGGCTGAGGCTTAGTGCGGCTGAGAGTGGCTGCGGCTGAATGCGGCTGAGGCTTAATAAGAATTGGGGTGGCTGAGGCTTACAGTGGCTGAATTGAAATTTTGTGGCTGAGGCTTCGAGCGGCTGAGGCTTACAGTGGCTGAGGGTGGCTGAGGCTTACAGTGGCTGAAGGATTTGTGGCTGAGGCTGCGGCTTACTGAAAGCCGCGCGGCTCATAGCGGCTGCGGCTTACAGTGGCTGATTGGAAAATTAAGCCGCGCGGCTGAGTGAGGCTGAGGCTGAGAGTGGCTGATAACATAATTAAGCCTCGCGGCTGATTCTGAGGCTGCGGCTTACTGAAAGCCGTGCGGCTGAGGCTGTGGCTGAATTAAATTCAGCCGCGCAGCTGAATGCGGCTGCGGCTGAATACAATATTAAGCCTTGCGGCTGATCTTATGGCTGATTATAAAATAAGCTTTGCAGCTGAGGCTTCGGCTAAATTGGATTTTTCAAATGCATTCTAGGACATTTTTTGGAGAGTTGAGGGTGGTTAGGGGTTGTGAGAATAAGAGTGGAGGGAAGAGGGGGGAGGACAGCAGGATTTTTTCAAATGTTTGATTCAGAATTAGTACCCAAATTTTATACTGGTACCCAAAGTTTTATACTGGTACCCAAAGTTTATTCTGGTACCCAAAGTTTTATTCTAGTTCACAAAGTTTTATACTGGTACCCAAAATTATATACTAGTACTCAAATTTTATTCTGGTACCCAAAGTTTTATTCTAGTACCCAAAGTTTTATACTGGTACTCAAAGTTTTATACTGGTACCCAAAGTTTTAGTCTGGTACCCAAAGTTTTATAATGGTACCCAAAGTTTTAGACTAGAACCCAAAGTTTTATACTGGTACCCAAATTTTACTGGTAACCAAAGTTTTATACTGGTACACAAAGTTTTATACTGGTACCCAAAGTTTTATACTGGTACCCAAAATTTTATACTGGTAACCAAAGTTTTATTCTGGTACCCAAAGTTTTATACTGGTACCCAAAGTTTTATACTGGTACCCAAAATTTTATACTGGTACCCAAAGTTTTATACTGGTACCCAAAGTTTTATACTAGTACCCAAAATTATATACTAGTACTCAAATTTTATTCTGGTATCCAAAGTTTTATTCTAGTACCCAAAGTTTTATAGTAGTAATCAAAGTTTTATACTGGTACCCAAAGTTTTTATACAGGTACCCAAAGTTTTAGACTAGTACTCAAATTTTATTCTGGTACCCAAAGTTTTAAACTTGTACCAAAAGTTTTATACTAGAACCCAAAGTTTTATACTGGTACCCAAAGTTTTATACTGGTACCCAAAGTTTTAAACTGGTACCCAAAGTTTTATACTGGTACTAAAAATTTATACTGGTACCCAAAGTTTTTTACTGGTACCCAAAGTTTTATACTGGTACCCAAAGTTTTATACAGTTACCCAAATTTTATACTTGTACCCAAATCTTATACTGGTACCCAAAGTTTTATACTGGTACCCAAAGTTTTATACTGGTACCCAAAGTTTTATACTGGTACCCAAAATTTTATACTAATACCTAAAATTTTGTTTTAATATTGGTACTCAAAGTTTTATACTGGTACCTTAAGTTTTATACGAGTACCCAAAGTTTTATACTGGTACCCAAATTTTATATTGGTACCCAAAGTTTTATACTGATACCCAAAGTTTTATACTGGTACCCAAAATTTTATACTAATAGCCAAAAATTTATTCTGGTACCCAAAGTTTTATACTGGTACCCAAAGTTTTATACTAATAGACAAAAATTGATTCTGATACCCAAAGTTTTATACTGGTACCCAAAGTTTTATACAAGTTTTTTAGCAGTAGGAATTTATTTCAACATCTTTAGTTATGATGCAGTACAAAGCCTATCAACTCCCAGACGACGAGCCGATGCGCTACATGTTGAGCCACGGTCGAGGGTTTCTATGACATTAACTCAAGGTCCAACAACCCTGGATAACTAAGGGGAATTATATCTTTCCTTTGCGCCTGTTCATGTTGCACACCTAGCACCTAGGAACTATTTAATGTCTTCAGTTATAACGCAGTGTCTGCGCGAGATTCGAACCTATTACATCCCTGATGACAAGCAGATGCGCTACTTGTTGAACCTTGGGGAACCAATTCTTTCCTTTTCTGTATTAGTTTATGTGACATCTATCCAGCAACCAACTTTTTTTATTGAACTATCTGCCTGAAAGTTTTATGGTAATGAGTTACGCCTGTTTATGAGCCAAGGAAATCCTCCTACTCCAACTTTACATGTTGCACACCTGCCATAGCAGCAGTAAGAACCATTTAATGTCTTCAGTTATAACGCAGTGTCTGGCCGAGATTCGAACCTATTACCTCCCTGATGACAAGCAGATGCGCTTCTTGTTGAACCTTGGATAATTAAGGGGAACCAATTCTTTCCAATTTAAGTGACATCTATCCAGCAACCAACTACCTGCCAGAAAGTCCTATGGTAATGAGTTACGCCTGTTTACGAGCCAAGGAAATCCTCATACTCTAACTTTACATGTTGCATACCTGGCATAGCTGCAGTAGGAACCATTTAACGTCTTCAGTTTTCACGCAGTGTCTGGCCAAGATTCGAACCTATTACCTCCATGATGACAAGCAGATGCGCTACATGTTGAGCCATGGTACGCAGGTTAAATTTGTCTTAAAAATAATCGTCTTTAAAATACTTATCATATGTACACTTGCAATAAATGTATTTGTCATAAAAACTTACCTCTTATGAAAAATGTTTTTTTTACGAAAGTGCTTTTTATTACAATTATTCATGGGTATAATTTTTATGACTAACTTTTTATGTCACATAATCTTAATGACAATGTAGTTATGAAGTTATTACAAAAAATACTAAACAATAGGTACTGGAAAAAGAAGAACTGAATTAAAATAATTTTTTGGGGGGTAGGGTGATTTTTATTGGGTGGGGAGGGCCGGGGCGAGTAAATCCCATTTTTAATTTTGGGGTGATGTTTAATTTTTTTTCTAAGGCAATTTTTTTCTGGTAGTGTGATGGTACCCTCCCCCAAAATAGTTGTAAACCTTCCCAGTACCTATAAGAAACTACCCTGAATAGGAGCACCATATCGGTTTAGTAGTTAGCGAGATCCTGTAGTACAAACATATAGACAGACAAACAAACAGACATCATAATACTTAATGATCTAAAAATAAGACAAATTTTCATTTTGAAATATTGGAGCTCTGATAGCTTTTTGGTACGGTAACAGCTTTGAACCATCTATCATCCGGGTTCGAATCCCAGAAGAAAAAAAAATTTGGGGGGATGAAGGGTGACTTTTATTATTTTTTTATGGGAAAATAGGGGGGAGTTTGGTTGAGCACCCACCAGTTTTAATTTTAGTTTTTTAAAAAATTCAAAAACTTGGAAAAGGCAATTTAAAAAGTTTTCATTAGTTCAGTAGTTATCGAATTCTTAATCTACAGACAAAATAACTCTCCATACTTTATACAAGGTTTTAGAAATAATCATATGTAATTCTTGGTGGAATTGAACAGAAAACCTTTCTTACACATTATGGTGCACTAACCCTTAGAACATAGGTGTAAAGCAATTTTATATTAAAATTTAGTTAATAATATTACAAATAAAGTAAGTTTACCTAGAACAAATCTCCTCTAATCTTTTTTTACACATTATATCCACCCTCCTTTTAAAATTTTTTTTCAACTTGAGAGGAAAATAACTAAATATAAATGAGAGGAAACAAAAATTATTGTCCATTGTCCCAATGTCCATAGCAGAATAAAAGAATACTAGTGGCTGCGCCCCTAAAACCTCTAGGAATACTTAAGGGAAGCAAAAATAATTTATTTTGAGGGTCATCTTTTTTTGGGAGGGAAAAGATACATTTCCCCCAAAAAATTATAAACTTTCCCTGGATCAATAAGAAGCTTCACATTACCATTTTATATAATAGAATATGTGGATATATTAAAAAAAAGAAAATTTGCTAATAAAATTATGGACCTCATTTATTGGCAAGTTCATTTATATATCCCATAAGAGGGGAGAGATGGATTAAAGGGGGTGTATGGGGGTTATTGTTATTTTAGCCAGCTGAGATTATTTCTTTATCAGAGTACATGAAAATATGGACAACATCAAAGTAATAATATATCGATTCATGTATTGCTTATAAATTCAGAAATTGTATAACATAATGATAAAGATAAAGAAACATTTTTTTTATAATAATTGCAGTTTCGAAAATAAAATCAATTTTAGTAAGCATCTTTGTAAAATAAACAAAATTGGATGATATATAATAATCATTTAACTATTTCAATCTATCGAGTACATAAAGATTATGTAGATTTTTTTGCATATTATACAGGACAATTTATTGCATTTTACAGACCTTTTTTTAACCAACTTTAAAAAGTAAAATACATCGCTGTTTAAATTTTTTTTGTTAGAAAACATATTAGGATAATTTGTGTTCAAAATAAACACACACACACACCCTCCCCCCTCCCCAAATCTTAATTTAATTATTTTCATTAATTTAAAAATACTATGAAAAATGAAATATGTATAAATCTTTTTTTTTTGCATAACTTTTTCAGTGTCTCTCATCAACCACAAAGTATTAAATACATTTAAAATTGAAGAAATATCTAAGTAGTAGAAGCTTAATTATATAGAACAAGTATTGCGTACCTAAACGGAAAAATGATAGAGAAGCTACTATATAACTTGAGTATCACAAAAATTGATTGCCCCCTGTGAGGTTTGAACTCACGGTCCCTAGTTTACAAGACGAGTGCTCTACCATTGAGCTAAATAGACCACTTGTACAAGAAAAAAAATTTAAGATAATACAAATTCATAGTGAATATTAAGTAAATTCTGAAAAATTTGTATCTTTTAAAAACAATAAAATTAGGCAAACGTACGTCAGTAGGGCAGTTACCCTATAAATAGTATTCAATAATATTCATAAGTATCAACGTTCAAAAACGTATTGCTCCTGGTGAAATTCGAACTTATAACCCCGGCATAACAGTGTAGAAGAACCGTGCGCTAACTGATTGCACCACTGGAGCTCTTACATTACAGGTTCAAACTTTTTGTAGTTGTTCGAGATGGTAGTTTCTATGTTGTAATTTTAAAAAAAACTTAAGATAAAATTTTTATAAAAGAATATAAAAAAATTTAAAAGTATAACATTTACAAAAAATTATTTTTTGGCGATGGAAATATCTGACCCCCACCCCAAAATTAGCTCAAAACCATCCAATGTCAATATATATATAACTAGCGGCTACACCCCTAGAGGCCTCTAGGGGGCACTTGAGGAAGAGAGAGAGTCAAATTTAATAACCCAATTTCTTATTTTAAATTTTTAAAGAAAAGTAAAAAAAAAATTTTTTTGGGGTGGGGGAATTTTTTTTTTTAGGGGGGGGGGCCTCCCCCCCTCATTTTTAATTTTAGTTTAAAAAATTTTTAAAAAATTTTCTTTTTTTGAGGGGGGGGGGATTTTTAATTTTTTGGGGGGTTGGGGGTGTCCCACCCCCAAAAAAATAGTTATAAACCTTCCCAGGACCTATGAGAAGCTACCCTGTTAAGGAGAACCCGATCGGTTCAGCGGTTAGAGAGATCCTTCGGTACAGACACACAGATACACAGACACACAGACATCCTGTTACTTTAGTAAAAGGATTCCTGAGAAGGACAACATTGTCAGTTCAGTGGTTGCTGAGATCTTAAGCTTCAGACAGACAAAATTAAATAAAAATTAAGCCCCGCGGCTGAATTGACGGCTGAGGCTTGTACTAATTTAGCACCTGCGGCTGCGGCTGGGGCTTACAATATCTCAGCCGCGGGGCTGTGTCAAAGCTGCGGCTGAATTTAAAAAATTAAGCTGCGGCTGAGGCTGCGGCTTACAAATATCAAGCCGCGCGGCTGCGGCTGCGGCATAATCATAACTTTGAAGCTGCGGCTGAGGCTTTCTTGAAGCCGCGCGGCTGAGTGCGGCTGCGGCTTCAAATTATTAACAGCCGCGCGGCTGAGTGTGGCTGAGGCTTATCCAACTATAAGCCGCGCGGCTGATTGCGGCTGAGGCTTAGAGGGGCGTTGGCTGAATGAGGCTTAGTGCGGCTGAGGCTTAATGTGGCTGAATTGGAGTTTTGTGGCTGAGGCTTACAGTGGCTGAGGCTTACAGTGGCTGAATGCGGCTGAGGCTTACAGTGGCTTATGTTTTCTTTAAGCCGCGCGGCTGCGACTAAGGCTGAGGCTTATTGGGTGGCTGAGGAAGCCGCGCGGCTGATTTTGAGGCTTCTCGTAAGCCGCGCGGCTGATGGTGGCTGAGGCTGAGGCTGCGGCTGCGGCTTCCGAACCCTGATATAATGTTTGTGTCAATTTAAATAATTTCCAGTATGTCTTAGAGACCGACTAATATCCGCCGGATTAGAACTGGTTCTGGCCATCCTGAATAATTTTGTATTGTATCGTATTACAGACAATTTCTACAAACAATAAAATGAAAAATCCTAAAATTATAAATGTTGTCTTCAGCCCCTCGGGGCTAATATAACTTTTCATTATAATATCTGCGGAATGTTGTCTATAATACGATGCGATAATAAATACATATTACTAAATGATCCATATAAATTACTAGTCCCTCTGTTTTTTTTTCTATAAAGATCCTAATATAGCATTTAACAAGAACAATTACATTCATAATTGGCTAAAAAAAAAAGCTGACACAAACTTTGTTATAAAAAGAACAGTTAAATATTATTCAGTAAGCTAAAAACAATCATAAGAATTTTTACTACTTATTTTCAATTAATCACTACCATTTTTGCTGATAAAACATTAAATTATCTACTTTTAAACTTTTAAAAATCTGTCAACTATCAAAGAAGATTGTACGTACATATCTTATTTTATGTTATAATAGTAACTTTATATAAGATTGATTATATTATGCTTAATTATAACATATTCTAAAGAAAATGCTTTTAGAATCTTAAATTTATTTGTTTATATCAAAATATTGTAAATTATTGTTTATTAATTTTTTAAAATAACTACTTATTATAGCCCACTTAACATTGATAAAAATTACTAAAATTTGGAACATTTAAAAAAACATTGACAAAACCTAAATTATTATTGTGTTAAAATCATAAGATCTTGAAAATTGAATATTTTTGGTTTTTATCAATGTTAAGTGGGACATCAGAAGCTCTAAAGAATATGTATTTTGCACTTATATAATTTACTACGCTGGACGTTGTTATCCTTGTTTTTCAACTATGATCTTTTTTGGACGGGGGACAATATTTGCAATTTGGAATCGCGAAAATATTACTTTTTAGAAGCATATCTCTAAAATAATTACTCTAAAGCTAACTATAGGCCTTAGGATGATTTTAGACTAATGGACAAAAAAATTTAACAAAATTTCACGATTCTAATTACAAAATATTTATCCCTAAATTAGACAAATCAATATTATTTAAAATAAATCCGTCCATTAATTAAATTTAAATATTGTTATTGTAAATATGATTTCACTATTATAAGCATTTCAATTCTAAAATAAATACACTGCCTAAAATTATATTAGGAAATAAATAAATTAATCTTTTGTGTGTTCTTCTTGTGTTATGACTTTATGAAGAAACAGCAACTCACTACTATGCACAGTTAGGACTTCTCAGGCAAAGATCGTGCAATCAAAGGGTAGTTTTTCTGATGGATGTTACTTAACCTAATATCCTTGGGTGTAGAGTATCGCATCCCATAACACGCGGATTATGATCTGGATTCTCTAGATGATCACTTAAATCGAAGAAGAATCCCGCCCTTATGAGGTAATGGTAAAAATCCTCCCTCAAAATATTTTATAATTCTCTATAATGCGATGCAATACATGCATTGTCAGTATGGCTCAGATCCGCTTCTAAATCCAGCAGACATTAATAGGTTTCAAAGATACTTTAGTAAAAAGGAAGCAATAATGTTCTAGCCGTTATTGAGATCTTTTGGTACAAGCATAAGGATAGACAAACAATTATTTTGCCTTTTAAAGGTGCATTTGCTCCTAGACTCCTTAAAATGGAGCATTATTAACCCATCTCCATTACATAATTGAAGATTTTTAATAGCCCTCCTGATCAGAGTTAATTAAGAGCAGTTTGACTTTAGTGTGGCGTTTAATAGTACACACAATTGCGTTATTGTTATCATTTATTATCTATGAATTATTTTTTAGCTTTGATTTCAAAAATAGGGTTTTTAGTTTCATTTTGTAGGAATACAGAGATATGCAAATGGAAAAATGATTATTTTTTTCTACAAATTATCAGTAGAAAACTCTTAATATATCGTTAGCCATTTTCCCCTCCCTCCCTGATTATATAGTATTGTGTTACATTAAGCTCATTATAGAATTCGGATATTTTAATTTTGAAAAATAAATAGATAATCTATAACTTGGGAAAAGGAAATATGTTAGAGATTTTTATTTATTAAAATAATGTTTTTTGTTGAACTGACTGAGGATGCCTGACTTAAAGCCATTATAATTTTCTGAATGGCATTAGCATTGAAAGTATTTGTAGCCTGTTGTTGCTACGCTACATATGGATTTATTTGTCTTAGACTGATTACGTTACATCTCTTATTCTTGAAGCTATGAGCTGACTTTTTTCAATAAATAATAAACTTTAAATTCATGGCCATTGTTAAAAGCGAGGTATTTCTTCATTTAAGGCCCGTTTCTTATATTTAATATATGTATTACCCTTGATAACCTATCAAACACAAAAATCCGTCAAACTGAAAAATAATTTTTTGGCATTTGAAAACTCTGCTTATATTTAGTCAAATGATTCAATCTAATATGATAAAATTTCATAAAGCTAAGTTTTATCGTAATAAATTCATTTATTTATTGCTGACTTAGTATACAAATGAAATGAAAAAAATAACGGCCATTTCGTACTAAAATGTGTACACTTTTTATCTAATAATTTGATTGACTTTTTTACACTCTGTTTATATATAATAGGAATCTAGTCCTTATATATTTATTTCATAATTGTTTTATGTCATAAGATAATTTGCTAGGATAGATTAAGGATATACGGTTGGTTTTTAGAATAACATCGAAGTTTATTGTCTGAAATACTATGCAATAAATATTCATTTGTTTTAGTTTTTATAAATTTTCACGCAACCTCTTTTTCTTAAAAATAAACAGCAAACTGAAACTTATCTATAATACAAAGTAGAACGATGTCTGTCTGTCTGTCTGGTATCTCGCTAACCACTGAACCGATCGGGTTCTCCTTAACAGGGTACTTCTTATAGGTCCTGGAAAGGTTTATAACTTTTTTGAGGGAGGGTACCACTACTCTCCCAAGAGAAATCACCAAAAAAAAATTTTATGTAGAGACTTGAACGCAACAGAGACATTTAAAGTGCCACTAGAGGCCTCTAGGGGCATAGCCGCTAGTTTAAAATAAAGAAAAAATAGAGAATATTGTTAGATCTATATATGAAGGCTAAATTACACGTAGAATTTAATACTGACAGACAAACAAGCACACTCGTCGATAGATGGTGTTAGTTATTTTTTTAGCTAATTGCAAAAATGTCCGCAGGGCGGCGTTTTATTTTTATTATTTTTTGTTGATTTTTCTGGGGAGGGTGGTGGTACCCTCCCCCAAAATAGTTATAAACCTTCCCGGGACCTATGAGAAGCTACCCTGTTAAAGAGAACCCCATCCCCTCCCCTCCTACTGGATTAACGAACTGACCAATAAGCAGGTTCCATGTTAGCAAGCTAAATTGACGAAAATTTCCCCCCTCATCCATTAATACTTACATATATATATTAGAATCTTGTGAAGATTAATAAATTATCTATTTTTCTTTCTCTCTGTATCTTAAGGAGTAAATAACTAATTAATTATCACTGATAGTGGTTAATTAATCAATTAATGTATTTCCAATGTTAATTAACAGCGCAGACTCTTTATACCTAAGGTTTGTACGTTTATAGATTGTTAGAGAAATTCAGAGTATACGTTTATTTATGCACTATTATATGTTTGTGGGTTGGGTAAGGGGGAGTTGTGGATTTTTCTTTGAGGGGGTGTCTTAACCAACAACAAATGGCCTTTGTTTTTTTATTGTCCCCATTTTCTGCCTAACGGTTAATTTTATTTTACTTTTTATCCAGACTTCATTTATTGTGTAACTCTATTCTGTTTATATTTTCATGTTTGATTTATTGAGCTTGGTCTTCTTATTCTTGTTGTTTGTATCTAATAAAACTTACACATGAATGGATGTAGAATATACGTGAATGTTATGACAGGGGAATAATTATTGTTAATTTAGGTTGCTAATAAGGGCATTACTGAATGGTAAGTTCGTTCATTCAGAAGGTGGGAATGGGATAAAGGGGTTGGGTGGGGTAGATAAAGCCAGCTACGAGTATCACTTTATTAGAGTTCATGATAATCTGGTGTAAGATCCAAGTAATAATTAATCCATTTACACATGACCTCTACAATTAGTTATTTATCACTAATTATTATCAGGGACTCAAAGGAATAAGACAATGGCCGATAAATTCATGTACATTCCCTATGATGGTACATAAAATTACCCCTTCTATAGAATACAATAAGTGTTTGAAACGAGACAGCGTTAAGTGGCACCAAACAGACGTCAAACAATAAAGTTGGCCAACGAGAAGCCAGTATACACTGTAATTGACCAATGGTAAAATTTATACTGGCCTCTCATTGGTTATGACGTATGACGTCATTTTTATTGCCTCTTTACGCTGTCTCGTTTAAATGTTTTGTGAACCAACCAACGAAAATTTAATAAAAAGTCCCCAAAGTTTTGAAGCCAACAAATAAGAAAACCTTTATATAAAACATTGGGGACCAGTGTAATAAAAACCCCAATGTCCCCTCCCCCTTTGAAAAATCAGTATACTAGATGTATATAGATATGAGTAATTTTCGCAAAATAATCAGCCTTCTATTATAAATTCACGTTTACCCCAAAATGTTTCTGACCTACTGAAGGACATAACAAATTAAGCCTTACTACAAAAATGAAGGAGAAAGTTTTTATGGACACTTTTGATAATAACATAATTGAATATCAGCGGCGGAAAAGTTTTGGGTTTTACACCAAAACTATTAAGACAAAACATAAAAATAACAAGGATATTGTGTCCATAAGTAGCGCAGCAATAACAAAATTGATATATTATTCATTTGATGTTGTACCAGATTTTGTGTACTCTGATGAAGTAACAATTGCAGCTAGCTAAAATTACGATTCCTTTACCTTATACCGTCCAACCTACTGGATGAACTAACTGACCAATAAATGCGGTCAATAATAGCCAGCTAAACTGACGGCAAATTTCCCCTATCAGAAAATTCACTTATATCCTATAACCATGAATAACAAGCTAAATAGGCATTTCTAAATCTAAAAAGATGAGAACAGGAATTTTCAATGTAAAGACTATTTATCTACATAGTTGTGTGCATAAGGTTTTTGTAAGTTGGATGGAAAACCTTGAGGCTGAGGGGGTGAATAAAGGGGAAGGTGGGTCTTCCAAATTTCAATTTCATGTGGGAAGTTGACTCCCCTTTCTACATCCTTCATTGCCGGAATGATATGACCGTCATGTACCCTAATCATAGAGAAGCTTCGCTAATAAAAATAAAAGTCATAGAAAAATAATTTGATTTGTTGGGAACAACTTTCATTTTACAATAAGTGAAGCTGCTCATAGCTTTTATTTCTCTTTCTTTGTTTATTGAATTATTGAAAAAAAATTTCACATATAGACACCAACCTTGTCGTTTAATCAAGTTTGATTCGCCCCTTTGACTGTTACTGTAACAGTAAAATGAAGAAAGCATGGCATTTATTTGTCGTTGGACGAAAAGGAAAAAGTTTCAAGTGATGCATCTCTATAATAAAGTTTAAAAGTGACCATACCAGGAATCCCCTTTTTGAGAAAAATATAATATATTAAATATTTTATTAAATTATAATTTTCTTTCTTTTGTACGACTGTTTGATTTAATAAGCGTTGCTTTTAATGGATGCTAATGGAGGCTTTTAGGCGCGACTGCCGAGCCCTGCAAAAATGTATTCCAAAAAGCATGTTAATATTAAAGTCAATATAAACCCTTAAACTTTCGATAAAAAAATTACATTTTTAATGTGACCTTTACGGACTTGATTACTTGTAGAATAGCAGCGCTACTAAAAATAAATTAATAATGATATATCAATAATTTTATTATTATTTACTGAAAAAAATGTGCTTACAATATTATGATAAAATCAAATATTTCAAATAGTATTTATTATACATTTCTAATACAAAATTCAATAATGTAAATAAATCTAATATTGATATAATTTCTTAGAAATAAAAGTTATGAAATCAACATACTTTTTTTATTCAATTTAAAACAAAAATAAGAATTAATTAACAGATTGTATAAGAAAAAATATTGTACCATTAAAATTGTTTTTAAATATTTTTATTCAATATCATTGAGACTAAAAAAGTAAATACAAATATTTATTGCAGATATTTCAATTTTATTATGGCAGTTTAGTTTGGAAGGGTTTAAAGTCAGATAATCATGGATAGGACAATGAATAATGAATCTTTCCCAAAATATGATTATCAGAACTAGTTGGGGGAAAAAAGAGCAGGGGGGGGGGGGTTGGTAAAGAATAAAATAATTTTGTATTTTTTGTATTCTTCCTTTTTCATAGATAATTCTAGGTTACTAAAAGCAAAAACTATTTTATTAAGTTTTAGGAAAGATTATTATGTAAACAAATATCCTCTCTCTCAAGTGGCTAAAGGAAAAATGTATTCCATATCTGTTAGAATTTTTTTTTATCTTTTAGGTTTGGTTAAATATGGTACAGAAAAAAACGTCTTACTGTTCTGTAATACAGAATTTATAAATAAAACTGTTTTATTTAATTGAAGAAAAATAAAGAAACTTATTTTACAATTCCTTACAACAAACAAATTATTTTAAGCTTAATAATATTCTTAATAAAAAAGATATGATTTTTAATTATAAAATAATGATTTTGATTAAATTGATTTAGTCTAAAACATTTAATTAATCAATTAGCTATCTAGAAATTTTACATTATTATCAAAAAGATTTATTTGATATTTAATACTTAGATACTTCTATTTATTTTTAAAATTTCACTACATAAATTCATAATTTTACACACATTTATAGATATTTAAATATTGTCCTAAATTTAATCTTTTTTCATAAAAAGATAAATGCTAGACCAAAATGTATTGATTCTAAGGCTGTTTACAAAATTTTCTAGCATTTTAAATCAGCCTGCAATTCAAAATCTTTTTAATATAATTTACTTCAGAAAGTCACATAAAATTTTCAGAAAAAAATTGAGATAAAATTTTGAAAACAATTTCCCTATATTATAACAAAACAAGTTTATAATGATAAAAATGCTTCTTAGTACGAAGCTTATATTTCTAGCCAAAAAAAGGCTTTAAATTGTAACAACTGTCTTTTTTCGAAGATATTCTTTAAGATATTGGAAGATTTTTTATTCCAATTTTTTCAACTCCACATTATGAAACTAAAGCAACCAGTGCACTCGTTCTTTTCTTCTATATTCTGTCATTCAGCTTAGCCTGAATTAAAAAAAGAAACAATTAGTAATCTTTTCATGTCCACTGCATCCCCACTACCTGTTTAATGCCTAAGGAAAAAATATTTTTAGACATTAAGGAAACCTTAACGCTAAAAAGTATGCTTGTTGTCTAAATTGAATGTTAGAAAAACCGCCAAATTACAGAACTTGTTAATTATAACGCTTAAAACAAGGATAATCTAATTCATAAGTAGAACAGCTATAAAACAAACACATATAGAGAAGGTGCGCTACCTAGAATAAAAAATTGATAGTTAATATTTTATTGGTATATTTCTTTTCAAGATGCACTCAGAAATATGCAACTTGTAAAAGTAAAAAGGATGAAAATCTCCATAACTAGCAAAGCACAAAAATCATGCATTCACCAATGGACAAAGAAAGTTATTGAATGCCAGTTCATCGTTCAGTGCAGTGGCGTGCCAAAGAGGGATGTGTAAATACCCCCCTTAAAATCAATATAGGAAAGGCTTGACTTTCCCTTTTTTCACCCCTATGCTTTCACACTCCCGTAGTGAATCGCTGTGCAAAACACTGCCTTCAACATTAAATCAATTCAACTCGCTTGAAATGACGAACTTATCCTTTTATATAAAGAAGAAAGCTTTTTTTTGTCTGTGTCAAAGGATCTCGCCAACCACTGAATCAATATTTTTCTCCTTTGCAGGGAAGCTTCTTATAAGTCCAGGGAAGGTTTTATACTATTTCTGAGAGGGGTATCTCAACCTTTCCAATAAAAATTACCCTATTCCCCCCCCCCAAAAAAAAAGAAATTGTATTAGCCTTACTTTATAAAACTCAAATTTACAATTGGGTGGGGGTCGACTTTTCCACCCTCCCAGCTTGAGTGCACCTAGAGGCTTCTGGGAGCATACCCACTAGCACAATTATATAGAAGCTTTGATAGTAATGCTAGTAATTTTAAAGAATGTATTCAACACGTGTAAAAGTTGATTTTGCTGATAAAATAACTTTTTAGTAGAATTTACTTTTTATCCTTTTCCAATATTCTAAAATTTTACATTTTTTTTTGCATATAGTAAAATGTAAAAAGCTTCAAGTGGCCATTTTACATGTTTTTATCTATCTATTCAAAGTAGCAAAGCTACTAAATATGTATTCTTTTATGGTTTGTCATGTGGTCTGTCATACTGTAATTTTGTAATACAAATGAAACGTATAATTTTGACTCAACACACTAGGGGCGTAGTAACTCAATGGTAACGCACTGAGTTACGGTAGTGAGAGTTCGAGTTCAACCCTTTGGCTGTGTAATAAGGGGGATTATTGAGTAGTTCGGATACTCAATAGTCACGTATATACCATTACCCAAAGCTCCTCTGCGGAGGGCGTAATTCAAAACGGTGACTTAATTTGGGATACCTGACATACTAGGCTATTTGTCCTTGTGGTCGCTTTTATCTATCAATCATTCTTACTTTCAATATTTTAAAATTCAGCCAAATTTTGATATCAAATTTATGCTATACAAAAAGATATTAAAACAAAAATGACAATAAATAGATAGACAGGTAATAGGGTCTGTCATTTAAGCATAGATGTTTCTGTTTAGCTAGAAAAGTTAAATATAGATTGACAGTTAGGTAGCTAGTTGTTTTTAGATAAATATAGAAAAAAATACAGTAAATAGTTTTAGTTGCTTAGTTAGCTGTGATAAATATAGATAGAAAGTGCAGTATTTTATTGTATTTTTCTAGATAGCAAGGATAACTATAGAACTATATTTAGGTAGATATTTGAATCTGTTTAGCTAGCAAAGATAAATATAGAAAGATAGTTGGGTAGTTTGTTGTACCTGTTTAGCTAGCAAAGATTAATATAGATAGATAGTCATGAAGTGAGTTGTATCTGTTTAGCTAGCAAAGATTAATATAGATTGGTACTCAGCCAGTCGGTTTTAATTGTCTAGCTAGCACAGATAAATATAGAAAGATAGTTAGGTTAGTTTTTCTACCCAGAACAGATAAATTTAGATGGGATTGTTTATCAATCTATCCCAACTTAAAATGATATAACTCTATTGACCTTAGATAAGAAAGTGAAACAAAAATCCTTTCTGAAGTTATAAAATTCTTAGTATCACAATAAAGTTTCAATATTTATTAGTCTATCAATGTGCTGTATTAGTAGTATATAATATGTCTTTAGAACCTGATAGAGATGAACTCTTTAAGATTTTTAATGAAAACTTTTATATTTATACAAAATAGATAAATTTATCTAGGTTTTCAAAATAATTTTTAGTAAACAATTTAGAAATAGATGAAACTTTACTTAGTTGTGCTATTGATGTTTATCTATACTAGAAATAAGAATAATAAAGGATAAAACATTTAATGTATAACCCCAATTATGATAAACAAAACTTCAAACTATTAATGCTAAAGTTACATACACAGCTGGTATTTGCAACTTTATCAAGATTTAATTAAACCCATAACAACTTTAAGCCAACGAATGCGAGTGGGAGTGGTATAATTTTGAATCCTATGTTGCTTCCTCCTCCTTTGTTTAATCATCATTTTTTATGCTAAATTGTTAAAACACTGGAAAAGTTTAAAATTTGAAATCCTTTTGAAACTGAGAAAAAGAACTTAAGATTGCCAAAATATAATGAAATCAATCTTAATGTTTTCACTAACATAGATAGATATTTAGCAATTTGAATTAATTTAAAGTATTTAGTTTGTTTTCTAATTTTAACCCTTTTCTTTTAAATGTGATCGTTAACAGCAAAGCTTTACTATATTTGAAGTATGTACGTTAGTGCAAGCATGCATCTTCTCTCTCAGATGTACCCACAACTGAAGTAATTGGAAGAAAAAAAATCTTTAAATGTTCTTTCTATCTGTCACCAAATATATCATTTAGATTTGTATCGCTTATTGACTATCCTTTATAAATAAAAAATAAAATAGTAGATATAACTTCAGTTTCAAGCAAAAGATTTCGAAAATATCTGGTCTGATTAGGATATGCTTTCTAGGGAAGCTTTATACATGTCATGGGATGGTTTGAAGCCATTACCAAGGCTTTTCCCTATGAAAGCACCTAGATGCTAAGCAAAGCCGCTAGTAATAGATAACATAAATAAATATTGCACATATCATTTTTGTTTTAAGAAAAAAAAATATTTTTGTATGCATTTTATCCTATAGCATCAATATAGGTTTTTGTAGAAGCATAAATATTCTACAAATTTTTTAGTCAGTCATAATGCATATCGCATATTATTCATTGTATATATTCGCTTAATAGATTATTAAGGTTAAAACATTGCAGATCTTTGGTAGAAATTTTAAAAATCCGTCAACAAACAAGAATGTTTTGTTATTAACCCACAATATACATGACAATAAATCTAAATAGTAAGGTTTGTTCGTAAACATTAAGTGAGGGGATAAAGTGGCTCAAAATAATCTGACGTCATAAAAATATGGGATGAAGAGAGGAGGAGTGGGAAAGAAAACCCCTGAAAAAGGGATGGATAATCCCTCATTTTTATGACGTCACAGGCTGATTTTTTGAGCCACTTTGTCCCCTAACTTACAAACCACTGAACCAATTGTCTTTTCAGTTTTATGGAAGTTTGACATTAAACCCTGGATGCTTTTAGGCTATTTAATGTTTAATTTATAATTCAATATCTTAGGATGTTTACATTATAATTTACAGCCCTAGATGTTATTGGCACAGCCTATAATTTAGTAACACAGTATTTCAGCTAAAAAAAGATGAGTAAACTGTTATACATAAAAATTAGACGTTCTTGTTTTGTTGTTATTTTTGTCATATATACAATAATAGGATGTAACCTACTTTTTCTTCTTTCCTTATGTATGTTTTTTTTTTACATATTTTTGTATAATATATTCATAAAAATATAAATATTAAAAAACTAACAATATTTTGCATCCAAATAGAAAAACAGGGAATTTATATCCATAAGTATCACAGCAATAACAAGCTGATAATTTGTTACAGAATTGCACTCAATTTCAAGCAGTTTGTGTAAAAAGCATGGCTCGGCAGTCGCGCATCAGCATAAAGGAAATCAACCTTTTACAATTCTAAAAATCAGCTGGAAGTCTATATACTACCCAAATATGACAATCCCTCCTTAAAAATATATTCTAAGCATCCAAAAGGGTTTAAATTTGAGGCTTAGTCCCGGCTGACGCGCGGCTGCCGAGCCCTGATAAAAAACAAGGTATTTTAAGGATAAGACAATGGACAATAAATTAATGTACATCCGTTCCAATGATTATAAATATCAGACCTGGACGTTTTATCAAATATTAATTTATGTTTTTAGGTGAGAATAAAAAGTATTTT
This sequence comes from Acartia tonsa, assembly GCF_053477335.1. Lineage (NCBI taxonomy): Eukaryota > Metazoa > Arthropoda > Copepoda > Calanoida > Acartiidae > Acartia > Acartia tonsa. The sequence continues at coordinate 40,173,421 of NC_137267.1, read as the reverse complement.
GTTTATTCTCTTTTTCATCTGTCAGTCAGAAAATGCACTTTTTCAAACGAAAGAGAAAAAGTAATAGGTTTAAACAAAAAAAAAATTTAAATGTAAATTTATCTAGTAAGAACTTTTTTAGAGGGTTCCAGTACCGATTAATATCCGCAGGATTAGAACCAGTTCTAAGCCATACTGAAAATCATGTATATTATCGTATCATATCCAGTTTTCTACAAATAATGAAATAAAAGTCATAATATTGAAACCAGTTTTTTTTTCTTTTATATATCCGCAGAAAGCTGTTTATGATACAATGCGGTAAATAACTATTCTATTATCATTCGTGAGTCAAGAACTTAAGGTAACCCTGTCAAAAAAATAATGCACACTCACAATAAATGATTTGGGAGATGTTTCATTACAAACCTTTTATCTTAAATATTTATGCTACCAGATTGACAAATTATGTTTGACACATTAATTAGGCGCAGAACTGATACCTCAATCCGTGAACAAGATATGCAACAAAAGAAAAGTGAAAGAAAACATATTCAAATAAAAACATAAGATAAGTATTAGGAAAAATAATTAGACATTTTAGTAAAATTTATGGAATTAAGCCACCCTCCACTTCAAATTAAATTTTTCAGGGGTTCTCCATGTAAAACTTGAATAATAACCTAAAACTATCCTATAAACAGCTACATAGAACAGGGAGACTAATTAGTTTAGCTCTACACGAGACCCTAAAAAAGAATACATACATCTAGCTAGCTTAGAATATTAGTATATCAGCCTAAGACTTTTTTGTTGTTGAAAAGAATACAAAATATCTTTTACACATTTAAATTTTGACCTTTATGCAAGCACAGCATTAGATAATATTTAAAGCAGGTTTTGTTTCTGTTAGAAGTGTAGAAGTTTGGCCTATTTTTAATAGTTATGTTTTTTTTGGTGTGGCAAAGCTATTCTAAAAGATTTGGCTGCATCACATAGGATGTAACTTTATCTTTCTTGTTTATTGGTGGATTTTAAAATAATTAATCAATGTCCCTAAAATTGAATTGGTCTATGGTTTTTCAAAATCAAATAAGATTAATTCATATCTAATTTTTTAATAGCCTTAAACCATCTCTGGATCAATAGAAGGCTTCCTAATATGAGCATAACTTATTTGGTATAGCTATTAAATTAGCTTATGCTAAAAATTACAATTATTAAGTTTTTTTGTTTCTTTGATAAGATCTTGTTAACCACTGAAACGATTGATTTCTCCGTTTTAGGTTTTGTAATTCCTGGAAATTTTCTGCCCTCTCCTTCCCTTTCGAATTAAGGGCTTCTATGTGCCTGAGGCTAGGCGCAGCCGTTAGTTCAAATTATATAATGTCTTTGATAATGTATAATTCCTAGAATTTTGTATTTTTGGTTTAAGTAGAAATTTACAAGACTTATATGTCTAGTAAATCAACATATAAGATATATTAGATTCTTTTGTTATGAAGAAAGTAGTTGGATGCTTGTATGTATGTGTGTTAAATTTTTCAAAATTGGTTGGTTTTTATTATTGGATTAAATCAAAGTGCTTAGACTGAGATATTAGTGGCATATCACTTTTAAAATATTTTTTCTTAAAATAAAAATACTTGCACGAAAGAATGACTTATCCAACATGGAAAATATAGAATTGTCCCTCTATTCTAAAACCTGTTGTACTTAGAGCTTCATTATATTCATATTAGCAATTTTATTGAAACTTTTTGATTTATTTGTCTGTCTGTCTCCAGGGACAGATACAGACATTAAAACATTTAATTCTCATTTAATTTTAATTCTTATTACACTTGTCCCAAAAATTTTATAACGCTTTCTTATTGGCTTAGAAACTTTGGGGAATAAAGTAAATTTTTATTGGTTGGTTAATTAAGTTGAATATTCAAACCGTTTCAACCACTAATTTTAATATACCACAAGGGTAATTTTGTATATCATTATTGGGGATGTACATTAATTTATCATTCATTGTCATATCACTTTAGATTCATGTTTAGTTCTTGGTTTTTTTAGGGAAATTTAACTTTTTAAAGATTTTATTAAGATTTTACCGAATTATTATACAATTTACAAAATTAATGATTAAAATTTATGAGAAAAAAAAGAATTTTAAAATCATGTTAGTCTATGTTTTAGGGTCTGTGCGTTCATTAAGATCTTTGAACGGCTATACGTATAGATATTGATACTAAAAGAAAACTATATGTTGGTTTAAAGCTTTTAACATGTAATAAACACCCAGAAACGTACAAGCCTTTCCAAGTTTTATAAGAAATTTAAATTACATAAAAACAATTTGGCCAGCTAACTCAACTTACTTATTAAGTGATCTTCTTTTTTACCTCGTAACACTATTATTAAACTTCCTATCGACATTAATGTCCTTGTCCTTATACTATTGAAGTAACAGGAAGTTAGTCTGTCTATCTCTGTGTAGCAAAAGATATCACCAACCCCTGAACCGATATGATTATATTTTCCAGTGAAGATTTATATTGGTTCAGGAAAGGTATATAACTATATTGGGGTAGGGTAACCTAACACTTCCAAGAAAAATCACCCCTAGAAAAAATGCATCCCCCAAAATTTAAGTTGAAAGTGGAGGACAATCCCCCCCATTTATGTGCGTAGCCACTTAGGGATATAAAGGAATAAGACAATGGCCGATAAACAGCCCATTGTCCCCTCTCTCTCTTGTACCTGCTAGCTTCATCATAAGATGAATATTTCTTTAAATTCTAAGAAATCTACACATTACACATTAAAAATTTAAATTTCCTTTGGTGCGGCTTACAATTTAAGTGGAATTAATTTTCAATGGCTTCCATTCCCTGCTAGGGTTATATAGTACACAAAGAAAAATAATGCTAGTCATTTTCTTTTCTGCCACTTGAAAATTGCAGTTTGATTTTGCACTATAGCAGGCTGCAATTGTTATCATCAATTATTAACGGTCGCCCCCCCATCCAGTTTTTTCTATCTTATTTTCTGTGTGTGAAAGATAAAGAGCCCAAACTGCTTGACTTTTTAAGTGTGGGTATGAGACATAACTGAGAGTTGAAATTTTTTGAATATCTCCATCCTGGCGGGCACAGGATGCCAGCAAACCTGGCAGGGTCATCCAGGTAAAGAGCAAAAATATTTTTTTTGACTTAAACAAAGCATTTCATCTTACCAAAAATCCTCTAGTAGTACATCCTCATATTAAATACAAGTGTTCAAGTTAATTTTAGGTTCCAGGTATGATCCTGCAGGTCCTGATCCTCCAGGTCTCCAGAAATCTTAAAAAGGCTCCTGTGGCCGCAATTTTTGACTTAGAGACTCCAAATTTCAAACTTAAGCTTATCTTACATGTTAACATAATGTATTAAAATTTCATAAAGATCCACCGCCGTTCTCCCGCCGACCGCCGACTGCGGCGGCTGGCAGCTGCCAAGTACAGCTGCGGCCGCTGAAATTATATTTTAATATTTCAAATATAAAATTTACATAAAGATAAACATTTTCTGCTAAAAAATTTTTATTCTAGCTTCAAAAATAAAAAAATTACAGCCGTTTGAAATTTATAAGTAAACAAGGATGACAACATCCATAAGTAGCGAAGCACAAAAAATTGTGGATAGGAATACGTATAAGTAGATTTAAAGTGTATTTATTAAAGTCAAGAATAGATTTATTGGAGAAAATAAACACGAAACCTTGTTTTATTTTGTATGATGAAGACGGTTAAAGTAAATTACATACTAGATGCACATATCAATGGGAAAAATATTTTGAAACTGTTAATGCAAAAAAGTTTTAGAATTTTTAAAAGATATGGGGAAATATGTCAAACATATAAAAATAGCCAAAAAAACCTGCTAAAAGGCAGTTTGGCTGCCATTGTTTATTTTCTTAAAACGCCAGAAATTTGATTTTAATATCTTTAACTGAAAACTTTTTGAAAATTGGACCATAAACACCAAAGATATGGGGGAAAATCTGAAAAATATAAAAATAGCCAAAAACCTGCAAAAAGGCAGTCTGACCATCATTGTTGTTTTCTTCAAACGACAGGAAATTTAATTTTGATATCTTTAACTGAAAACTTTTTGAAAATTGGACCATAAACACCAAAGATATGGGGAAAATCTGAAAAATATAAAAATAGCCAAAAACCTGCAAAAAGGCAGTCTGACCATCATTGTTGTTTTCTTCAAACGACAGGAAATTTAATTTTGATATCTTTAACTCAAAAATTTTGAAAATCGGGCCATAAACACCAAAGATATGGGGGAAAATCTGAAAAATATAAAAATAGCCAAAAACCTGCAAAAAGGCAGTCTGACCGTCATTGTTGTTTTCTTAAAATGACGGGAAATTTAATTTTGATATCTTTAACTGAAAAAATTTTGAAAATCGGACCATAAACACCAAAGATATGGGTAAAATTTGGAAAATATAAAAATAACCTAAAACCTGCTAAAAAGCAGTCTGACCGCTATTGATGATTAAAGGGACTGTGAACGTAAATTTTTCTCATCTTAATATTAAATCTTAACATTATCTCATTCATAATATCTCACAGATAGAGCAAAAAGCGCTTTTGTTTGCTTAAAAAACGGCTTTTTCCGACGATTTTTATAAGGTACGGGGAAAGGAAGAAATTTTCCGTATTATATAAAATGTGCATTAAATTGCTTTTTTCTCCCATTATAGCTAAAATTAAACTTTTTCACATAGTTCTAGATTTTTCCTAACAGTTAAGCTGACTTTTAACATAATCCTTGCTTTAATCCAATGTATAGTTACTTAGAAATTGATAAAATAAGCAATATTTTTTTATTGAAAACCAAATACAATAACAAAGCCAGAAACAGGTTTTTTATTAGTATCCAATTAACTTTAAATGGCCCATCTCTCGCCCACCTTTAATTACAAATTTGTAAATAATAAAGACGCAATATTTCTTTATAAACAGTCTGATAAAAGTGTAAACTAATTCTCCAAAGTGGGTTATTTATTGTTCAACACAATAAAAAAGGATATTATTATTTTATATAACCTATGAGATTCAACCCTTTGTAGACAGTGAGGTATTTTTTTGGTCAATAATACGAATTTAAAATATGTCTTTATTACCTAATTACTACGTTATAAAAAAACGAATTGGCAATTTTATAGCATAAAATAAATCCTTAACAGTAAGTAAATTGTTTCAACTATATATGACAAGTTAAATATCCCTACAAACATTATAAGAAACAAAAACGTTCAGATTTTCCCTGTTTTTTCCATTTTCCCTCTCAAAATACCATAAAATCAAGGCATTATTTCTGGATATTTTTGTGAATAGGACATTTTTGGTTGATCAGTGTAGTGAAATGTGCTTAGTAAATGTTAAGATTTGATAATCAGATGAGAAATTTTTACGTTCACACTCCCTTTAAGAGTTAATTGTGCTTCTTAATAATGGGAATGTTGTCAAAAAATTTCAGCTCTCTATCTTTTATATGAGCCGAGAAAATCACGTTTCCCCCAATTCATTAATTACGGACGGACGGACGGACGGACAGACGGACGGACGGACAGACGGACGGACGGACAGACGGACGGACAGACGGACGGACGGACATTGTGAATTATAGAGTAGCTTCGCTACTAAAAAGGATCTAAAAACAGAGGTTGTCAAATAAAAGGGTGAAGGAAGCGAAAATTGACCTTGACTTACTTAAGGTCGGAAATTCATCATAACACAGGGGACTAGCCCTCTAGCTCTAATAGAAACTGAGATAATAGGGGGGGGGCGTTCAACGCCCCCCCCCCCCACCCCGACTGATTAAGGTGCGGCAAGGGGCCCGACTGTAAGGGTTTAAGAATCACAAAACCTTTTAAAAATGTATGATGGTCTTTTTAAGCATGAAGCTAATAAGAAAAACGTTAAAATCAATATTCGTTTTAGCACCCCAACCAACAGTAAGTCTTTATAAGACTTGATCAAAATATGTAGAATAATGACTATTTTAATCACTAAAAATTCCACCCGCTTATCTTGAACAGAAGTTCAAAAACTTTAAAAACTAGGAATCGATCTAGCACCACAACTAATAAAGGTATCGTAACAAAACTTGATGGAAATATGTAGAGTTTAAACTTATTCAATCCCTGAAAATTCCAGCCATTCATCTTGAACAGGAATAGAGAAAAATGCAAAAACGTAAAAACTAGGAATCGATCTAGCACCCTAATTAATAGACAAGGATATTATATGACAGGGGAAAATTATATTTAATTTAGTTTGCTGACATGTAACTCGTTTATTGGCCAATTCCTTTATCCAGTAGGAGGGGAGGGGACAGGGTAAAGTGAGTGGAAGGGAGAATCTTTTTTTAAAGTCCGCTACAATTTTCATTTCATTAGATAACATGAAAATCTGGTGTAAGAACCAAGTAATAATAAATCCTATAGAAGAAATGACTTTAGGTCATATGATAAGTAAGGTTAAAACCTTACTTTAGTAAGTTCTATAGTCTTCTGTTTAAATAAATAACACCATATTATCTGGCTATTTGAGTTAGTTATTCTACAGTCATATTAAAAGATTTTAGTCTAAAGAAATAGACTTTCATGTAAAATATCCCTTTTCATAGATATCAGGGATTTAGGGAAATGTTAATTGAATTTAATAGTATAATTTTTATGTTATAGATGCATTTGTAATAGTTTTTTTTTTATCGATTATGTATTTTAGTACATATTATCACATTGTATTTATTATAATAATATACTATCTATGTAATCTTTTATGCCCCTTAATTTAATTACCCTTGATTCCACAAAATCTGGTAATGTAGTAAACATGTCTTATTGCGGGATTAAGAGTAGTGGAAATAAAGAAAAATAGTAAACTAATAAGTGGAAGGTAAGTTATCCCTTGTTCCCTGAGAATTAATGTGCATGTGTATGTTGTGTATGTGTTCCTAGATTATTAGTATCCCTTATTCCCTGAGAATTAATGTGCATGTGTATGTTGTGTATGTGTTCCTAGATTATTAGTATCCCTTATTCCCTGAGAATTAATGTGCATGTGTATGTTGTGTATGTGTTCCTAGATTATTAGTATCCCTTATTCCCTGAGAATTAATGTGCATGTGTATGTTGTGTATGTGTTCCTAGATTACACTCGGCAAATAATTTACCCATTACTTCACAGTGAAATTTTCCCAGATTTTTTATGAAAAAAATAAGAAAATTGTATGAAAAAAAAAATATTTTTTTTTATGTAATAAACTATCTTACATAAATATACTCATTTTAAATGCCTCTATTATCTGTTTGAATGTCTCCCTTTATTGAAGTATAAAGAGGAAAGTATTTTTCTGAATAAATTTTATTAAAACTTCTACTTTTTTTCCACTGATAATATTTGTTTGTTTGTTTACTCTGTTGATTTGTATGATAGATATGATAGATTAATATTTGTGCAGATTTACCTATATAGTACATATTATAATAGATAGATATATGGATAGATATAGATATATAGATGAGTAGATAGATAGTTATATAGTTACATTTATTAGTAAGTGCACATTTACCTTTATAGTATTGTTTACAATTTAGTTTTGTATATATCTTTGGACGGTTTTAGGCTATCACTGGCCTTTACCGACCCTCCCTAAAGGCCAGGGGTGATTAAACTAGAATTACATATAAAACATATATTATAGATAGATAGATAGATAGTTGGATAGATGTGATAGATTAATATGTTGAGATTTACCTTTATATTATAAATACATAAATAGATAGATAGATATATATATGGATAGATAGATAGTAGAATAGATGTGATACATTGATATGTGCATTTACCTTTAGCGTACATATAAATAGATAGATAGATATATGGCTAGATATATAGTTGCATTGAAGGATGGACAGTTACATATTATACTTGTAGATTTTTTTTCTTCAGATTTACCTTTATGGTATATATAGATAGATAGACATATTAATATCAATCTCTCTATCTATCAACATGTAAATAGATGGATAGAAAGATAAATAGATTTAAAGATATATGGATATAGATATACTGCAGATTTTACTTTTAGACTTTTATGTGAAAGGGTTAATATAAGTACACTTAGAGTATAAGAAACTAAATATTAGATATAGAGAATAAATCATCTTTTTTTAATAGAATTGAAAATGAGAAAATAAGAAACAAGGATGACAACATCTATATGCATCATAAAATAAATGGTAAAATTCATAATGAATCTTTAGACAAAATTTAAGAAGCCTATCTAATAAAGCGGCCTAGATAATCCCAATTCCCTTACAGATTTAAGTTATTAATCTCTTTTCCTAATAACTCTATAAATATAAAGGGAAGTACTCATAAGAAAGGAAATCAAAGAGGGTGAGTTTTCATCAAAGGGATTCAGGAATAGGTCTTCAGGAGAGAAATGAATACATCCTTTAAAACCTATAGTTTTCTATGATAGAAAGACAGTATCAACAATATAACTATCCATTTATAGTTATCTATGATAGATAGACAGTATCAACAATATAACTATCTATTTATAGTTATCTATGATAGATAGACAGTATCAACAATATAACTATCTATTTATAGTTATCTATGATAGATAGACAGTATCAACAATATAACTATCCATTTATAGTTATCTATGATAGATAGACAGTATCAACAATATAACTATCTATTTATAGTTATCTATGATAGATAGACAGTATCAACAATATAACTATCCATCTATAGTTATCTATGATAGATAGACAGTATCAACAATATAACTATCTATTTATAGTTTTCTATGATAGAAAGACAGTATCAACAATATAACTATCCATTTATAGTTATCTATGATAGATAGACAGTATCAACAATATAACTATCTATTTATAGTTATCTATGATAGATAGACAGTATCAACAATATAACTATCTATTTATAGTTATCTATGATAGATAGACAGTATCAACAATATAACTATCCATTTATAGTTATCTATGATAGATAGACAGTATCAACAATATAACTATCTATTTATAGTTATCTATGATAGATAGACAGTATCAACAATATAACTATCCATCTATAGTTATCTATGATAGATAGACAGTATCAACAATATAACTATCTATTTATAGTTATCTATGATAGATAGACAGTATCAACAATATAACTATCCATTTATAGTTATCTATGATAGATAGACAGTATCAACAATATAACTATCTATTTATAGTTATCTATGATAGATAGACAGTATCAACAATATAACTATCCATCTATAGTTATCTATGATAGATAGACAGTATCAACAATATAACTATCTATTTATAGTTATCTATGATAGATAGACAGTATCAACAATATAACTATCCATCTATAGTTATCTATGATAGATAGACAGTATCAACAATATAACTATCTATTTATAGTTATCTATGATAGATAGACAGTATCAACAATATAACTATCTATTTATAGTTATCTATGATAGATAGACAGTATCAACAATATAACTATCTATTTATAGTTATCTATGATAGATAGACAGTATCAACAATATAACTATCTATTTATAGTTATCTATGATAGATAGACAGTATCAACAATATAACTATCTATTTATAGTTATCTATGATAGATAGACAGTATCAACAATATAACTATCTATTTATAGTTATCTATGATAAATAGACAGTATCAACAATATAACTATCTATTTATAGTTATCTATGATAGATAGACAGTATCAACAATATAACTATCTATTTATAGTTATCTATGATAGATAGACAGTATCAACAATATAACTATCTATTTATAGTTATCTATGATAGATAGACAGTATCAACAATATAACTATCTATTTATAGTTATCTATAATAGATAGACAGTATCAACAATATAACTATCTATTTATAGTTATCTATGATAGATAGACAGTATCAACAATATAACTATCTATCTATAGTAATCTATGATAGATTGAAAAATCCAACTACATGGCTATCAATCTATAGTAATCTATGACAGATAGAAAAATCCAACTACATGGCTATTAATCTATAGTAATCTATGACAGATAGAAAAAAAACAAGTATATGGCTATCCATCTAATTTTATCTATAGATAGAAAGATGAACAATATTACTATCTATATTTAGTAATCTATGACAGAATAAGCTTATAAATAGCATCTATTAAAGAAGCGAAATCCCATCTACATGGTTATTCTTCTGTAGTTATATATGATAAATAGATAGCATAAACAACTATATTATCTATCTATAGTCATCTATGATAGATGGGAAAATCTAGTTCATGGCTATACAATACATCTATACTTGTTGTCTTTGATAGATAGCAAAACAAGCTACATTGCTATCTATCATTTCTATCTATAGTAATCTATGACAGATAGAAAACCATGTACATGGCTTTCTATCTAATTCTATAGTCAACTATGATAGATTGACAAACCAGCTACATGGCTACCCATCTATAGTTGTCTATAAAGCTTGATTATAAAATATCTATCTATTCAGTTATTAATGAGGGTAACTAAATGAGTAACCCCTCCCCCTAATTATATATGCATTTTCATAACATTTACTTTTATACTATCAACTTCTTGCCTAGATATGCATTTTTAGTAGCGAAACTACTCTATAATTCGAAATGTCCGTCCGTCCGTCTGTTAGAGACAAAATGGGGTAAATATGATTTTTTAAAACAATATTTTGGATGTTTATCAATTCCTCGTCTATGGTCTAATCCAAAAAATCCATGATAGATAGATAAAAGAAGAAATATGAAATCATTTTGGATAAACAGACTGAAAGAAGACAAACAAGGAAATAAATAAATAAATACCCAAATGGTTTTTAAATGTATTCTCATATAAAAGTAACAGTATTTCTGTCTGTATGTGTGTACCGAAGGATTTCGCTAACCGTGGAACAAATATGGTTCTCCTTTACAGTCTAGCTGCAAAGGTTTATAGGGGAGGGTAACACCATCCTCCTAAGAAAAATCTACAAAGAAGATGTTTGCACTTAATCTTTTAAAAAATAAAATAAAAGACGGGGTCGAATCCAACCCAAAAGTACCCCTAGAGGATTCTCGGAGAGTAGCCGTTGCTAGATAGATACACTGAAGGAAGACAGATAGGGAATATTTATATGGGCAATCAGGGAAACAATTAAATGATTTCATCATTTAGATGGATAGAGGTAATTAGACACGGATATGTTTGAGGAAAAATAAAAATAGCAAGGACGTTCAGACTTCTTGCTTTGGGGACAGGGTAAAAAGTGTCAATATAGGGGGGGAGGGGGGTAATTTAACATTTGGAGCATTAAATTGTGCACGAAGCACGATAAACATTGTTCACTCCAGAGTAAAGTTTACATGGATTTGGGGTAATACCCCTCCCTAAAGTTTTGTGTGTAAAAATATCCAAAACCGCTACTCGACTTATAAATAAATACTTCAAAGTTTTTATAACCTCCCCTCGAATGTTTTGGGGATACCTAGGCCCCTTAAAAATGTTATTCATAATTGTACGAAGCCTAATTTAACGTCTATTATTCTATACCTTTATCCCGTAATTATTAATTGATGTATATGGTTTTTTTTTCTCCAAATATTTGTTTGTAATTCATCTCTTTCTCCCTGGGAGTGAAAGGGGGAAATAATAGGGAATTAATGAGGGGAGGAAGAGTTAGGCACAAGTCAAAAACAGAGAGAGAGAGAGAGATATGGGGAGAGAGTTAATGTAAGAGAGAAAGAAAAGAAAGATTTTGAAAGATAATTCAGTATAAAAATAATAGGAAATATAAGAAGAAAGTGGAAAGAGAGAGAGAGACAGAGAGACAGACAGAGAGACAGAGAGAGAGAAATCAAGAGATAGAGAAAGAGAGAGATTTAAATTCAATGGTAATATGCTCTGATTAAAACAAGGATGATAACATATAGTAAAGAGAAGCTCAAAAATGGACTAACGTTGCAATGTTTGGGTTATGATTAAAGAGTATTTCTGACATCTAATTGATAAAACAATTATAAAGTAAGAATCAACCAAATTTTGACTTTTATTTGAGCAAACTTTAAATGGAAAATTTTAATAATTTGAATCTCTTTGACGAATAACGTAATTAATTTGGAACGTTTACAATCGTATCAATAAATAAAAGGAAAGATAGAAAATTGAACATAAACAAAGATATCAAATAGATATCTTACCTCTGGATACCATTTTGGAAATGATATCTGAAAGATATACATTATTATAGGAAGAAAGAAAGGTATAAAAAGGATATCTTACCTCTGGATACCATTTTGGAAATGATATCTATAGGAACAGGGAAGACAATTGTGCTGTTGTTCTCAGCTGAAATACTGCTCAGTGTCTGGAGATATCTCAACTAAAATAATTATATATGTCAGGAGTATGATATTAATACTAGTTCTCAGCTGTAATACTGCTCAGTGTCTGGAGATATCTCAACTAAAATAATTATATATGTCAGGAGTATGATATTAATACTAGTTCTCAGCTGTAATACTGCTCAGTGTCTGGAGATATCTCAACTAAAATAATTATATATGTCAGGAGTATGATATTAATACTAGTTCTCAGCTGAAATACTGCTCAGTGTCTGGAGATATCTCAACTAAAATAATTATATATGTCAGGAGTATGATATTAATACTAGTTCTCAGCTGTAATACTATACAGAGTGTGTAGATATCTCAACTAAAATAATTATATATGTCAGGAGTATGATATTAATACTAGTTCTCAGCTGTAATACTATACAGAGTATGTAGACATCTCAACTAAAATAATTATATATGTCAGGAGTATGATATTAATACTAGTTCTCAGCTGTAATACTATACAGAGTATGTAGATATCTCAACTAAAATAATTATATATGTCAGGAGTATGATATTAATACTAGTTCTCAGCTGTAATACTATACAGAGTGTGTAGATATCTCAACTAAAATAATTATATATGTCAGGAGTATGATATTAATACTAGTTCTCAGCTGTAATACTATACAGAGTATGTAGATATCTCAACTAAAATAATTATATATGTCAGGAGTATGATATTAATACTAGTTCTCAGCTGTAATACTATACAGAGTGTGTAGACATCTCAACTAAAATAATTATATATGTCAGGAGTATGATATTAATACTAGTTCTCAGCTGTAATACTATACAGAGTGTGTAGATATCTCAACTAAAATAATTATATATGTCAGGAGTATGATATTAATACTAGTTCTCAGCTGTAATACTATACAGAGTATGTAGACATCTCAAATAAAATAATTATATATGTCAGGAGTATGACTTTAATTCTCAATCCTAACTGAAGTTCAAAACACTATAATTGTCTTTTAAAAATGTAAATATTATACTTAAGCCATAGGTATCAAGAATACAAAGAACAGATGGCAAAAAGGCGTGTAATCAAAGAGTTGAATGTAGGATATTCATTAGGTTGCTTAAAATTTTAGATTTCTTTTTGTACATGCTATTAAATAAGACAGAATTTCAACGCAGGAAGTAAGGGAGGGGACAATGGATCGAATATTCAATCTTTAGGAGTCTCAGGCTTTGGGGACTGGCTTAAAGGGAATGTGCAAGAATTTAGCAGTTTCTGACTGAGTTTGGGGACTTGCGCAAGAAATGCCGTTACTCGCTATGTTAGTTTTGAATATATATAGTTTTGCAGACAGAGAGTAGTTCAAATATAAATACACGGTCCCCCTCCCATACTATATTTCACTCCCTTCATCCCCACTTCCTTTTTAAAAGTAGACGAGAAAGGGAAATGGAGAAGGGAGGTGGGGGAAATAAACAGGATAAAAAGGGGCAGGAAGGCGTGCGGGTCATATACTTGCCCATCCAGCTACACGCCTGCCTGCCCCTTTTTTCCGTGTTCACAACACTGGCCCCCAAATCTCTTTTCTCTTTCCCTGTCATCTGAAGAGATCCAGGGAGATATTTCTAGTAATTAATTACCGAATGGTTATGTCAGTCTGTAATACTGGTAATCTTATTTTCAAATGATTGCTTTTTTTCTTGGAACTTTTTTCTTAGTTTATGGTTTTCTAGATTTAATCAACAATCACTTTACAATTTCCACCATATTTTCGGGATTATTCTGGTTTTCATGGCCTTTCTTCAAAAACACTCAAATTGAATTAATTGCCCATTGTCCCCTCCCTTACTCCCTGATTTCAACGGCTATTATTCAAGATATAATGCTGGTACTTTTCTTGAAGATTCCTCTGACAACATTGTATAATATGTTTATATATTTGCCTTTATATGAAGCTCGATAAAGTGTCCAAAAAATGAACCTTGTGATGTTATAAAAGGGAGAGATATGAGGAGAGGTGGGAAAAGGAACCCCTTAAAAAGAGATGGATCTATTGACGTCACACGGCTTGTTTTTTAAGACTAGAGTCTCCCATTTTTATATATTCATCTTCCTATTCTGTTATCCATCTATCTATTTATCTTATATCTATTATATCTAACAAATGTCTTTCTGCCTATCTAAGTTGTATTTTTGTCAATCTATTCATTATATATCTATCTTTTTCATCTATCTATCTATCTATATGTCCATCTATGTATCTATATGTCCATCTATCTATAAAACGGGACTCTATCAATCATGCCTAGCACACACCCCACTCAACAAAATTAAATAAAAAAGTTTTTTTTTCTCCTAACCAAAATGTTCATGTGGATAGAATTATGGATAGATATGTATTTTTCATATTCTAAATATAGATATTTATTTAGATTGATTGATTGATTGACTATATTTACAATGTTGTTCATAGACTATTTCTGATAGTAAGGGAGGGAAATCATAAAATTATTTTCAAAATTTTTTCTATACATTTTTCTCATACATAAAAATTTACTCAAGCTTGGTTATTTGGTTCAGATTAACAACGGCGGCCAAGTCTTCCAATAAGTAATTCATTGATATACCTAAGTAATTTCCTTATAATTTTGCATATATATTTATTTATTGTTGATTATCTTATCCCTTAAGGTAACTGCATTCATATCGTTAAAGAAGAAAGTACAGAATGACATAGAAGGACAGAAGGACAGATAGACAGACGGACATACGATCACTTGTAAAGAAGCTTCGTTCCTGAGAGAGAAAAAGAATTTTTTTTTTCTACTAATGAAAATATAATATTATCGTAGAAACATACTTTTGGCATACAGACTGAAAACACTTCAAATAACTGGCAGATTTTACATATATTTATTTCGGTAAATTTTGAATTTCAACAACAAGTGATTTGTTAAGAATAAAATAAGGTTCTTTAATTATCTTAATCAAATTTATTAAAAAGATTTATAAAAGTTACAAATATCGTTCATCAGTGCATATGTCCGCCCATCTTTATGATAGTAAATTTTAGTGGAAAACATGATTTTCTCGGCTGCTAGTTAATCTTTGTGGATATCCGACCGACAAATTCACATTAAAAATCTGCAAAAATCCTATGTTAATAACACTTTTATGATTTTATTTAATTTTGTATGTGATTTTGGAGGATTTTTCACAAAAACAATTTTGCCTCACCAGCGAGCACGGCGACTCAATTTTTTTAAAGAATCCATCTCAGCTCAATGTCCCCTACTCCCTGGTTTAATAGCCTTAACACTTTTTTTCACTGATGAGGTGATGGGGAATAATTGTAATTGTCCTCTTCAGTTTGATTTCATTACAACACCTCTTCAACACAGAAAAAGAGTTAGCAGCGTAGCTCTTTTATTCAAATGTCAGTCCGTAAGTTAGTAAGTGCTAATTTCGGCTATTTCCATGACTAATAAACATTTGCCTTATACAACTTGCTTCCAATGTTTTTTTTTGTTTAGGCTTTTGTTTGGATTCTAATTTGATTATTGATTCAAATTTGGATTAATAGTAACTTTTTATTCATTAATGTGTCACAACTTTTGTAAATTTTGTAAAAGGCTTAACAACATGGATAAATATGAGTTTTTTTTTAAATCTCTTCTTATACATTTAGTTTTGGTTGAATGCTAGTATTCCTACAAATGTGTATAACACGAATATTAGCTAATCATATTAGCAATTTTATTAAATGTTGACTTTTTCCTTGGTGTTGGAAAAAAACAGCAAACCTTAAGTATGTAATTTTAATTATTGAGTTATTAGTGTAAAACAATAGATATGGAAGGGGTAGAATAAGTGGTTGTCGCCACCCTGAGAATCCTGTGCCGACTTTCAATTGGGTCTTTGAAAATCAACCAATAGTGTCGGGAATTTTAACACAGCAAAGTCGCTACAAAAGAGCATAAATCAATTTGCTAGCAGACAGAAAAGGTCCCCAAAAGGGAGATCCAGGTAGTTGTCAGGTGATACATCTATATTTATACATTTATTTTTGAGTTTCATAAAAACATAGGTTGCAGCATTTTAGTAACACCCACACTTGAAACATTTTCTGAACAAGATAATTTTGGCAAAGTATATCTCTTCAAAAATATTCCTGTCACTTAGAAAACAGGAGATTGCAATTGACAGTGAAAAAAAACACAATAGCAAAACATCTGAATATCTATTTATTTTTAAAATCATATCCCCTATTCTTATCTTTACGACCTATTCTAGCTACCTGGCTACTCCTCTATACTTATCTTTACGACCTAATCTAGCTACCTGGCTATTTCTCTATATTTATCTTTACGACCCAAGCTAACCACCTGGCTATTCCTCTATAATTATCTTTACGACCTAATCTAGCTACCTGGCTATTTCTCTATATTTATCTTTACGACCCAAGCTAACCACCTGGCTACTCCTCTATACTTATCTTTACGACCTAATCTAGCTACCTGGCTATTTCTCTATAATTATCTTTACGACCCAAGCTAACCACCTGGCTATTCCTCTATAATTATCTTTACGACCTATTCTAGCTACCTGGCTACTCCTCTATACTTATCTTTACGACCTAATCTAGCTACCTGGCTATTTCTCTATATTTATCTTTACGACCCAAGCTAACCACCTGGCTATTCCTCTATAATTATCTTTACGACCTAATCTAGCTACCTGGCTATTTCTCTATATTTATCTTTACGACCCAAGCTAACCACCTGGCTACTCCTCTATACTTATCTTTACGACCTAATCTAGCTACCTGGCTATTTCTCTATAATTATCTTTACGACCCAAGCTAACCACCTGGCTATTCCTCTATAATTATCTTTACGACCTATTCTAGCTACCTGGCTACTCCTCTATACTTATCTTTACGACCTAATCTAGCTACCTGGCTATTTCTCTATATTTATCTTTACGACCTAATCTAGCTACCTGACTATTCCTTTATAGTTATCTGAACATGTGAGCTAGCTACCTGATCATTTCTACATATTTATCTATGCCAGCTAAGCTGGCCAGTTAGACAAAAAATAACTAGGAGACTATCTATCTATAGTTATCTGAGCTATCTAGACATAACCAACTACATGACTTTCCATCTATATTTATCTATGTTAGGTAGACATAACCAACTTCCTGACTATCCATCTATATTTATCCATGGCCCTACTCTGATTATATTAGCCTAGGTTGAGTCATAAAGTGGCAAATAACGAATAATGGGGCACAGAGGTGGAGAGCCGTACTAATGAATAAAATATGTGGATATATTGACAGGAAAAATTTTGTCCTTAACTTATGTTGCTAATATGGACCTCATTTATTGGTAATTTCGTTCATCAAGTCTATCCAAGTAATAATATATGGATTTCTATAATTGTAATCGTGAAACGTTTTTTTTGTTACTTTCTTTTGCTCAAGTCTAAACAGACAGAAGGTAAATCATCATCTGAAGGAAAACTATTTAACCTAAATTTTTGCTAACTTTTTCTTGAAAATATTATTTTTAATTATACATTATTTATATAATAATGGTTACATACTTATAATATGCTGACAAAAATGAATTAAGATGAACCATCCCTTACTCCTGAGTCTAAAACATGTTCTCAATCAATAGTAGCTGTTTATGGGATATTACTGAACATGTATATACATATAAATTTACATGCTTCTATAGAAAATAAAATGTATCAGGTTCCTAAACACTGCCAAATAAGTTGATAAGAGGAAAAGGCATACAAGGGGAGAAATAAAGGTTTGAAATAAATATAATGGTAAGAGGTACTATACTATTCAGCTGGTACATAGGGATAAGACAATCAAGATACATTTTCTTCCCAATTTTATAATCATTTCTGTAAATCTACATTATTGGTGAAAAAAATCCCTATATGTACTATATAGACTTTGTCTATAGTTTATGAAGATACGTGCATTAAGATTTTGTATACGGCTTAAAGTATTCAATGATAAGCTTAATATTAATCTAGAACAGGTTTTAGGCTATTTGGTAATAAAAGTCAATTGTCCTAAGTGACATTTAAAAAATTAGGGGGAATAGACATCAATCTTCATTCTTAACCATAGTACCCCCAAAACAAAATTTCACATAATAATTACTGGGGGGAGGATTAATTAAGCGTCCATTGTCTTTTCCCTGGTATTTATGTGGACAATAGAGACAAGTTTTACAATGAGATCACTCGTAAAATTATTATTTATGGAATCACCAGGGATCTCAAAGGATAAGAAAATTTATAATAGATTGATTATACATATTATTACTCAGTGTAACCTATTCTGTAGATTAAAAATATTGATTTAAAAATTCTTACATTTTTGGTTTAAACTAACCAATCACCAAAGGCGTTTTTTGGGATAGGCGTTTTTGAGATGGGCGTTTTTTGAGATAGGCGTTTTCTGAGATGGGCGTTTTTGAGATAGGCGTTTTTTGAGATGACCCATAACGATTTTACAAAAAAAACCTAAAGTTTTTAAGTTAACGTTTCAGAGAACCTATAAATAAAACTTTGGGTACCAGTGTAATTAACAGTCCAATGTACCCTCCCTTCTTTTAAATCACTGATAGGAGAGATGTAAAAGAACAAGGATGACAACATCCATAAAAGCGAAGCACTGAAACGATAGGACAAACGGACACTAACACTTGTAAAGTGTCAGAACTGAATAATCAGAATATAAATGTATAAATGTCGAAGCAAAATTGTAAGTAAAATTGTTGAAAAACTGCTTGATACAGAATAATGTTTATTGACAATCTAACATTTTTAGGACTTGATTACAGAGTTGATTCGCTTATAATATTGTACTTTAATGTCCCAGGAATCAGTATACCAAAATCAGATCAATCGGTTAATTAGATCACATGAAAATTTGTTGTTAAAAAAGAAAAAAAAATCAACATGTTTAAAATGGACGTACGGACATTCTGGTAATAATTATAGAGTTGCTACGCTTTCTAAATCGTAACTAACTACTACAGGAATCACCATGCAAAGTTTGAAATCAATAGGACAATTCTAACATGCCTAAATTAGCAAAAAAAAGTTATCTGTTCCGGACGGACGGACGGACCGACGTACGGACAGACCGAGCATAATTATAGAAAAGCTTCGCTTTTAAAAATAAGGTTGATTAATTCCATAAGAAGCGCAGCAGTAGTAGTTAACAATAGCTTATAAACTGTTATCTCAAAATTTGTTAATATTAATAAAACTTTAATGTTCATTATACTGGTCCTTGCTTTTTGTATAACACGTTTTTTTTACATTTGTACCTTGGGTACTTTAAAAAAAATAATTGTAATCTACAGCTGGTAAAATTTAGTTTATCATCATTTGGGATGTACACCAATTCATCGTTTATTTTAATTATCCCCTAAAATCATTGGTCATTTTAGAAAAATAAGGTTGACAACATCCATAAAAGCAAAGCTCTGAAATGGAAGGACAAACGAACATTTACACTTGTAGAGTGTCAGGACTGAATAAACTGAATATTAATGCATAAGTCTATACAAAGTTATAAGTAAATCTGTTGCAAAACTGATTAAATACACAATACTGTTTAATGACACAATTACGTTTTAGGACTTGATTATAAAGATGCTTCGCCTACAACATTGTACCATGTTGTAATAGGAATCAGTATTTTAAAAATCAGATGATTAGGATAATATTAATATGCAAAAATTTGTTGTCAAAAAATTTAAAATTGAGCCTGATTTATATGGACGTACATACTTTCTGGTAACGAGTATAGAGTTGCTGCGCTTTCTAATTCGTACCTAACTGAAATCTACAATACAATCATAACCTGTTTAAATTAACGAAAAGAGCTAACCGTAACGAACGGACGGACCTACCCTAATTATAGAAAAGTTTGGCTTTTAAAAATCATGAGAACTTATTCAAAAGAAAAATCGTCATACATTATTTGATTAATCAAATTTACTTAATATTTACCCATGGTAAAAACTGAAAGTTGTGCTATAATAATAAAAGGTTAATTTGGGAGAATCACTCAAGTCTTTTGTGGATAACAAAATCACTTTTCCTATATAATTAAGTTAATGTACATTAAACATTCATACATTATTACATATAGGTTAGGTTAGGTTATAGGCAAGAGGCCGAGCGCCCGCGGCTAGGCAGGCCAGGGGGCCGAGCTCTGCGGCCATGACCTTCTAGCATTACAATTTTTTGTAAACGTTGGTCTTTTGTAGAGTTGGTCTTATGTAGCAGTTGGTCTTTTGTAGGCGTTGGTCTTTTGTAGAGTTGGTCTTTTGTAGCAACGCCATTAGAATGCTTATATAAAAATTTCTAATTAGTAATTATCCTTCCTAATTTATATATCTTATTTATCTACCTATCTATGTTCCCCTTCTGTCTATCATACTTTATACCTTTTACTCTAACAATTCAAAATAATTATTACTCGTACTATATAAACTGTTAAAAATACAAGCAAATTTAAGATTATAGAATTATTCTGTATAATATTAGAAACCTTATTATTATATGCATACTTTTAATGGTGTCAAATCACTTCCCATATTAGTAACTAGCACATTTGAAAAAAAGACTCAATGGCAATGGCAAATTATTTTTTTAAAATTCTACTTCAGGATAAGATTTAAGATGGTGGAGGAGGGAGTTAGTATGAATAAGATGTATTTAAAACCTTTTTAAGGTCCATGTATCCTGTGTTAGTAATTTGACAAAGAAAAGTTAATTACATCCAATGCAGTGGTAGAAAAAATACAAAATTAATTATAGTTTAGATCATAAGAATTATTAGGAGAGGATTTTTTCCGTATTCATTCGAATCCGGTGGATAGGAACCGGTTCTCATCCATACGAAAAAACTATGTCTAGCATCGAATTATATCCAGCTTTCTACGAATATAAAAATGTACAATCACAAGATTAACACCAGTTTTTTAAGCCGGTGCCTTCGGCACCTCGGGGCTAAAAAAACTGGTTTTAATCTTATAATTGTACAATTACATTCTATATCCGCGGAAAGCCGTTTAAAATACGATTCGAGAAATAACTATTAATACCAATTTATCTATCCTTAAATTCTTAACACTATTGACTTAACTTGGTCAAAAAAGTTAACTCTTTTCCGCAGTGGATATAACTTAAAATAGGGGGAATCATTAATGTATCCTCTATTTACCTATCACTGTTTCTATATTTGCTTCACAGGCTAGCCGCATGATTAGAGCACACTATGTATAGGTTCTGCAGGGTTAGAGACCCATGCAGTTGTTATGCATAGAGAAAATAAAACAGGTATCTAAAGGGGTACGCCAATAGCCAATAAATTGATGCACAGTATACTCCCCCAATGATGATACACAAATTTACCCCTTGATAAGATTTGAAACCTTTGGACACTCAACATAATGAACCAACAAATCAAAATTTAAAAAAAACTCAAGGTTGTCAAGCCAGGTTGTCAACAAGAAAACATATTTTTATAATACTTATAGGACTAGTGTAATAAACAGGCCAATGTCACCTCCTTCCCTGGATAAAACGACCCTCCCCTGAAATCAAATTATTTTAAAATTAAGGGAGGAGTTGAATTTCTGGGCTCATATACAATACTAGATGATTCTGTTTTTTTCTCCGAAAATTGTTTACATCAAAAAATGAAATACAAACAAATTCCTGTCCATCTAGCTCAATTAATCTTAAATTAATAAAAGGTTGTAAGCCTCACCAATTCATAACTTGAAGTCTTTACATATCCTCTTATCCATAATAAGACTGTTATAATAACTTGGTCAAGAAAAGTTAAGTCTTTGGCGCAGTAAAAAGTAAAAACTTGTTTATAAGTCAAAACAAAACAACACCAAAAAACAAAAGGAGGCAATAAATAGTTTGTTTTCGGTCCATCCATCTCTTATGTATCTATTCAATTAACCTATTTGTACATTTATCTATCTTTCTATCTATCTATATCGCATAATATTCTTCTGTTTAAAATATTAAACGGTATCACTAGGTTTTATTTCATTGTTTTATTCACAATTTTCCAATTTTTCCTCTATTTTTTTTACAACAAATACAACTGAATTGCTTCAGAATAAAGAGATTGTGCCAATTACAATGTAATCTAAGAAATAAAAATATATTTTCCAGTATGACTTCGAAACTGATTGATATCCGGTGGATTAAAACCAGTTCTTAGTCATACTGAAAAATCATGTATAGCATCGAATTACAGAAAATACCCTACAAATATTAAAATAAAATAAAAATAATACCCTACCAAAACTGATTTATCTTATAAGTTTTCATTTTACTATCAGCGGAACGCTGTCTATAATATGATGCGATAAATAACTATTCTATCATCTATCTGATTTATTTTGTATCCATTATTTATCCTGTATCCATGAAGATATCAAGTACCTGGTAACTGACATGTTAAGAAATCTGGCTCAAATTTATGCCCCCATCAACCCAGGATAATTGTCAAGGGCGTGCTCATACATTTCATTTTCTGGGTGGGGGGGGGGGGGTGAAATAAAAACCATTGATCCTCCACTGAGAGGAGGATGTCTATTGTACAACCTTCCATATAATAAGTTATAACACGCAGGGAAGGGGGGTAGAACTCACCATGGAATTTATCATAGGGGAGGGGGGAGGGGGTTGCTATACCTAGCACACCCCCCCCCCTTAATGTGCACGCCTATGACAGCAACCCAGGATAATTGTAGAAATCACAACCCTTTTATTTCTTTATACACACAAAATATGCATAAGCGGAGTATTTAGGTCAATTCAATATATACAGGATTAAATAGTTTTTTTTATTGCATCGTATTATAGAAAGCTATCTTTGGATATTAAATTGAAGCCTCTCGGTATAATTTTATCATTTTTATCCTGATATTCGTGAAAATTTTCTGTAATTCAATGCTATATATGATTTTTCAGTATGGTTTAAAGCCGGTTCTAATTCAGAGGATATTATTCGGTTTCGAAGCAATACTGGAAAACAAAGTTCCTATTAGTAGTATAACTATAATATAGCTAGGGTTTATCATTCCGTCCGTTTAAAGGTTGTCACTAAATAGACAATAAATACTATAATTTACAAAGTACAACTCTCTTCATGAGCTATTGACACTTTATCTACATTTCGCTATCTAATTTCATCGTTCATATATTTTTCTGTGATCCGAAAGAACACGAATTATCCGAAAGTAAATACAATCCTTTCTACATATTTCCTATATTTATGCATTTCTAAGATTTTTTTATAAAACTATTTAAAGTTAGGTTTAAATCAGGTAAAAACTAGGTATGAGTAAATAAAATATATATAATATCGTCAGTTCCTAGGAAGGATGGGGACATTGGATTGAAAACTATATAGGTACCCAAAGTTTTGTGATCATAATTTCTTATTCCTTAGCTTAAAAACTTTGGTTACTTTTTAAAAATCTTGATTTTTTGGTTCAAACCAATAGTGTTTAGTAGTGTTAAGATATTTTGATCTACAGAAGATGTAATATATTTATCATCATTGGGAATAAACATGAATTGGTCGTCCATTGTCTTATTTCTTAACATACTTTCTAGTTTCCCAACCTATATGTAAATTTAACTTGTAATGAATGTCGATTTTTGTGCAACGGCTATTAAAAATAATTTGAAATACAGTTGGGACTGGGAGAAAAAATGTCCTCTAATCGTTTTATCATTTTCTTAAATAAGGCATGAAATGCGTTTTTAGTAGCGAAGCCCTGCTTTAATTATCATGTGTTAGTTTGTCATTATGTATACTTAAACATGGATAATATTACTCAAAGGGGACAATACATACAGACTCAAGCAAGGTGATGCTAGGGATGAGGCCACTAGTATTCTATCCTATAAAGAAGTAAGAGATTTTTGTATGAAGCTTAGGATCTCAATAACTACTGAACCGATTGGGTTCTCTATTTTAAGTGAACTTCAAATAGGTCCTGTGATGGTTTTAGGATATTTTATTTTCAGATTTAAGTCTTGGGGTAGTTTTAAGCTATTATTAGATATAATTCTTTTAAAAACAGAGCCCAGGATGATAGGGGTAGCCGCTAGTATTAAGTCATAGAAAAAATTTAGTAAACATGTTTAAAAACTAATAGGATAACATTAGGAAAGCAGTAAAAAAAACAAATTTACTATTGAAATATAAATATGCTTACATTTGTATTTCCTATCAGGCTGGGACAAGGGATAGTGCAAATCATTTAATTCAATTAATATCCAACATTTTTGCAGGAAGGAGAAAATTTATCAAATTAATCATCTTCTACCAAAATAATCTTAACTTCTCAACTACTTCACAAACAATAATTTTAAGGAAGAATAATTTTTAATGAATTATCTTTATTATTGTGTGTGTCTGTCGGTATAAAAGTAATAGGTTGTCTATCCAAATATCTGTGTGTGTGTTTGTATGTGTGTGTGTGTGTGTATGCGTACCAAAGAATCCCGCTAATCGCAGAACTGATATGTTTCTTTATTGAAGTGTAGCTTCTCATAGGTCCTGTAAAGGTTTAAAACTATTTTGGAGGAGGGTACCTCCAACCTCCCAAGAGAAAACACCCCCAGAAAAAAAATACCACTACTTTTTTATAATTTTTCTTTCGAAACCAAAATTCAAAGTGGTATGTGGGCGACTTTCTCCCTCATGTGCCCCTAGAAATATTGGTATAAATAGAAATTAATAGACAGAAAGACAGATTTGATAAAGTTTACAGAATATTGTTTGAGTAACTAGTTAATAGCTGGATATTAGAGGATAATGTATCTCAACAAAAAAACTATTTTGTATACAGAATTATAGTCAGCAAATATACATTGATTCAGACAAAATGAATTATTTTTATAAAAAGACACAAATTTTAACCAAATAAGCCCTAAACTAATTTTTAAAGAGGCTATGAACTAATTAATCTAACCCATTAAATTTATGAACCTGTTTTTTGCATTTTGAAGCTTATGTTTAAGGATACAAATTTTCAATTTTATCCCAAAAATTACTTCTTTTTCATAATCTAAAAAAATTAAAACATCGTCCATTGCCATACCTCTTTAAACCTAGGAGTTACATAATTTCAAACATAATTTCATTTTCTAATTCGAATAATTTCAATTTAGGTTTGTTGGAAATAGTCAGCTAGATAGATAGATAGAAAAATAAAAGCAAAATAACAAGTAGAAATAAAGCCAACTGATAAATAGATAGAAAAGTAGAAAGAAAAAGAAAATAGACAAATAGATAGATAATTGATAGGTAAGTAAAAAGAAGAAAAAATATATGCAGCTTTACTTAAAGAGTTATAAATAAGCCAATAAAAAATAAAAACTATATAAAAAGATAGGAACTAGAAAGAATATATAAATAGAGAGATTTCCATAAACAAATCAAAATGGAAGGCATTTTTACGTTACAAAAAAAGATAAATTAAAATGTAAAGCTGACTTGTAGAGTAGCTTTGTTTTTTAAAAATTAAGATTTTTTTATTTAATTAATTTGTTTTATATTCAAAATCAAAATAAAGTAAAAACTAAAATTTTACTTTCTTAGTCTTTTATCGCATCGTATTAGTTCTGCGGATAGTAAAAAATATAACAATAACTCATGTATTGTTGGCCCAAGATTTTTAATGAGGGTTAGTTTTTTTATACTTGTCGATTTTATTTATTCTTGATAGTGGACAATTTATTGCCACGTCTCGCGGTCGTAGCGGTTATGCGTCATATTTGAAGGGAGACGCAAATTTCAGATCTCGTTTTCGCTGATTTTTCTTCATAAGATAAAAGCGATGATTGCAATATTATTTAATTCGCTATAATATAATTAAAGATAATTTTTTCTCAAATCGCGAAATCATGGATCTGAAATTTTCGTCACCCCCCAACCTGAAAGTGGGGAAGAGAATAAGGGAGGGGGTAGAACCGTTTATAATAATGTTTTTGTTTTCTTGACTTTAAATTATTTAATTTATTGAAGACAACCAACCCTTTGATTGCAAAACTTTGGATGGAAATTCTTTCGGTGCATGGAAATGGGATTTGCTTGTTTTTTGTTTTTTTTTTCTTAACTAGAATGTCTTGAAGTTTCAATTTTGTAGTTTTTAACATTTTTCTAATGACATCATTTGACCAAACCTTCCACCTCCTAAAAACGGTATAACTAAATTTTTATGAAAATAAAAAATATTTTGAAGCTGGCAACTGTTTGATAAAATTGTCCCAAACTTGATCTAACATTTCCCTTTTAACTCATGAACTAGCTGAAAAAAATAATTCTTCAAAGTTTCCAAATTATCTGGGTGTTTCTGTTATTAAGCAAAATATAAAAAAGTACAATGTCATAATTATTAGGCATTAGGTAAGATAAAACCTAATAGACCTTTGTCTAAAAGTCCTAACTGTGCATGGTATCTCATCAACAAGCGGCCACTACAGGCCTCTAGGGGCATTTTAGGTGGGGGATGGAGAGAAAAGTCGACCCCCCATCTTTAAATAAAACATGTGAACCAAACCATTCTATTTAAAAAATATTCCTGAACATTTTAAAGAAGGTTTTTACATATTTTTCAAAGTTTACAAATTTTTGTTGCAGGGTTTGATTCACACTTTAAACTTTGTCTTTGATGCAGTCAGGAGCGGGAAAATCATTCTGTCAGTTAAATCATTCAATATTTGTGTTCAGAGGTCTAAAGGGATAAGACAATGGCCCATCCCTAATGATAAAAAACAAAAAATTACTACTTAGTGGTTGAAACGATTGGACACTCAACATAATGAAACAACCATTCAAAATTCAATAAAATTCCAAAGATTATTAAGCCAACGAATAAGAAATGATTATTTTAAAATTTAGGGGACAAGTGTTATAAACAGCTCAATGTCCCCCTTCTCCTTGTCTTTAAAAAGTCACGTAAACAGATGTAAAACAAGGCCAATAATATTCATATTTAGTGCAGTAATAAGTACAGTAAGAAAATTATACTTCAAAATTATTTGTCAAGAAACAAGATGCATATTAAAAATTAAAAGATTAAAATTGTTTAATATATGTTACTGTCCTTTGATGCAGTATTTAAAGGCTATTTAATGTCATAAAAGTTTTAAAGTATCTATCTATCTATTCATCTTTCTATTCTGTGTTGATCTTTCCTGTAATAAAAGGTAGTAGGGTTTTTTTGGTTTATTAGGATTTTGTTAAACACTGAACCGATTGAGTTCTCTTTTTAGAAAAGCAGTTTACAGGTTTAATTCCTTTTTTTTATATTTATCTCTTGGAATTATTTATGGAAATTTGTCTTCACAAGGTTATTTTTTTCAAACACTTCAAATGAGTGCTTTTATTTTATCTGTTGTACAGATTCATAAATTCTGTTTTTTTTTCTTGAACGTCGGGGCGTAGCAAAAAATATTGAACAATTTTTGGCGCGAAATGTTCACCCTTTGCATAAAAATTTACCTGGAGAGCCGCTGGACTGTCAATAATAACCTCGGCAGCGTGTCTCAACGCGCGGCTAGCTTTATGCTCACCTTCGGCGGCAATAACCTGAATAGAAACCGGTTTTTAGTCGGCTGTAAGAACAGAAGTCGAACCAACCTGCAAGGCGGCGGGACTGTCGGCAATGACCTCGGCGGCGTTGCGCAGGGCGCGGCTAGCCTTGTGCTCACCCTCCGCGGCTATTACCTAAAGAGAAACTGGTTTATTATTTGGCGGCTGACAGAGTTCGCTAAAGACTCCCGTTGTGTCTTAATAAACCTAAAATAGAACGAGTAAGATTTACATCAAATAAAATCTACTTTAGAATTTACAATAAAACAAGAATGTATACGGCCATAACAAACAAAGATTAAAAAGAAAGAACAACAATGCTCAATAGATTATTTAAATTTTTTAAAACAGTATAGTTGAATAATACAGTAATATGCCTTTATCATTAGACTATAAAAGTTTTAAAGATTTTTAATCAATATAATAGATTTGAAATCTGCATAAAATTTTAAGGATTTTTTATAAAATTCGTTTTTTATATAATTCTTTATTTAAAGGCGCAAATACGATTTAAGTTAATAAATTTTGACCAATAGGATAGCTGGATTGGAAACTACCTACGCTCTAATTGGTTGAATGATGTACGTCACTTAAGCTTCTCCAATCAGAGCGCAGATAGTTTTCAATCCACCAATCACAGATCTCAAAATTATTTAACTTAATTTGTATTTGCGCCTTTAAATAAAGAATTATATAAAAAACTAATTTTATAAAAAATCCTTAAAATTTTATGCAGATTTCAAATCTATTATATTGATTAAAAATCTTTCCAACTTTTATAGTCTATTTATCATCTTGTAAAGACTGTGAAGTAAGTCAGGGAGTAAGGGAGGGGACAATTGATCGAATATTCAATTTTTAGGAGTCTCAGACTTTGGGTACTGGCTTAAAGGGAATGTGCAAGAATTTAGCAGTTTCTGACTGACTTTGGGTACTAGCGCCTAAAGAAAATTAAAGGAAGCCTGCAAGAAATACCACGCTTTAACTGCTAAAAGACTGCCACAAGTAGACCAAATACCCCAAATTTGAAGCCTTCAGCTTCTATAACAAAAAAGTTCTAGGCATTTTAAAATGACATTTTATGTACAATGAAAATTTTGAAAGAATTGCAATGCTCATGTTGAAAACTTTGAAATTAAACTACGTGGCCTAGAAACAAAATTATAAGCTTATTTTTGTCATAAATTTAGGTTTCCAGTAACTTATTATTTTTTTACAATAAAAATTCCCATTTTTATAGTCCAAATCATTAAAAAAAATTAAGTTTTACTTGCGTTGTACCAAATGTACTGTAGCCAATCAGAAGGCTGAATCAGCTTAACAACCAATCACAGCTAAGCTTGTATTAGTTTACCCCTTTGTTTCCGCTATGATTTTCGTTTAAAAATGCAATTTAAATCGAATTTTTTTCACAGATTTTGACTATGAAATGTGGTGGTTTTATTGTAAAAATGTAATCAGTTACAGGCAATCTAAGTTTCTGACAAAAATAAGGTTATAATTTTATGTCTAGGCAACGTAATTTAATATTGTTTTTTCTTTTATGAGCATTGGAAATCTTTCAAAAATTCCATTGTACATAAAATGCTATTTTGAAATGCCTAGAACTTTTTTGTTATTGAAGCTGAAGGCTTAAAATTTGGGGTATTGGGTTTTCTTGTGGCAGTCTTTCAGCAGTTAAAGCGTGTTATTTCTTGCAGGCGTCCTTTAATCTTTCATATATAAAAACAGACATACAAAGTGTAGGCTAAACTTTATAGAACATGCTCTGTGATTTAAAACAAACATAATTAATATAATCACTTTTAAAATATGATTTTAAATATTTGGAAAAAAGATGTTACTTTTTACTAGAATAACATGTTGCATGGTCTTCAGACATAACAAATTCTTTAAATATATATTACTAACCTTAGCTCTAGCCTCTCTAGCAGCTTCAGCCTCAGCAGCCATGGCTCTCTGTAGCTGTTCAGGAACTCTGACATCCTTGACCTCTACTCTCTCAACCTGGACTCCCCAAGGCTCTGTTGCTTCATCTAGAGTTGCCTGAATAAAAACAAATGTATGAAAACTGCTAAATTGAATGATAACTTTGTCTATGACACCTGCCTTTCTAAAAAGTTATAAGAAAGATGAAATAATGAGGAGCTCTCGAAGAAAACTCTGCACTGATGAGATTATGTTGAATGTTATACGTTCATTGTCTTTATTTGTGTAAATATAATGTAAATAACTACCTATCTATCTTCTTTACACCAATTTTGATATCCTACTTTCATATTAAGAAAGTTTAAAAAAAACCTAAAGTAATATTTCATTGTAACATGTCCTAATTTGTGTAAAATAAATACTTAACTATCCATCCATATAACTACCTAACTAACTATCTAGTTTTTTCTATACCAAATGGGCTATCTAAATAAATTACAATTTCTTCTGTACAATGTATTTTTTGTAACCTTTATGCCACTAAAGATGCTATCTAAAGTAATGTTTAGCCATTCTACAAATCAATGTTTTATTATAACATTAGAACCAACAATCCCTGTAACTACTTAACTCACTATCTCTCTCTCTATACCAATTGTGCTATCGAAAAAATTACTACTCCTTCTATTGGATGTTTCTATATATCTTTCAATACCAATTGGGGTAAATAAATAAATTACAAGAAATTTAAGCACTTCTGTTTAATGTTTTATTGTAACATGTCTTAATTTGTAAAAAACAAATACTTACCTATGTCTAACCTTCCATATAAGTACCTAACTTACTATGTTTCTTTCTATACCAATTGGGCTATCTAAATAAATTACAAGTCCTACTTTAGATGTTTTTCTGTAAAAGATAATTTTTCCAATTATATATAAAAAAGTTAAAACCCTAATATTAATATTTCATTGTAACATGTCTTGATTTGTATAAAAAAAAATACCTACCTAAGCATCTATGTAACTACCTAACTAACTATCTAATTTTCTATACCAATTGGGCTATCTAAATAAATTACAAGTCCCTCTATAGAATGTTTTATAGTAAATGACCTTATTCATGTAATCTTGCTGGTTGCCAATAAGAAATCAGCCACTTATACAACAAACAAAAAGAAAAGTATTTTCTAACAAAAGCTGAAATATTTTACATTCATATTTTAGCCCAAATGAATGTTTTTTTCTAATATGACTTTAATAAGAGTTTTGTTATAGTATATTTCAAAGAAGGATTTTCAATGTTTAAGAATCTTTATATTTTTTCATATACATTTTAGTCAATAACTGCAATAGGATGAAATTTGATATTTCTATCAAAAGTACCTTTTTTGGTGATATTTAAGATATACTTGCTTTTGTAATTCTTATGCGTCTTTTCGTTGTATAGGTAGGTTAGGTCATTAGAGTTGTTTAATTTGTTATAGCAGCCAATGTTTAGCTTTTGACATTTGCTAGGGTTAGTGATACAACGAGAGTAGGATTTAAAGTGTTGGAAAAAATGCATACCATGCTATAATTACAATTTTTTTATCAATTTTGAATGACAACCTCATCATAATAAATTTACCCCACAAATGACAGGACAAAGGGATTGGTAAATGAACGATTAAGTGATCTTCACAAATATCAAGGTGTTAAATGATACCTCTGTTTGATTAAAGCATATTTGTAGGGAAAATTTTATATTAATTAATTTTTTGATATCGTTATTGTCCATACTTCTCTGTGCAAATGGCTTTGTAATAAATTTGATTCCGTCAATGAATAGTAATACTGTCGTCATTTATACTGACAAGGGACATATTTTAACCAAATTAATTTTGTAATTTTAGTTTGTATTGTGTAACAAGATTGAACAATAGTATACTAATGGATTTATTATTACTTAGATCTTGCACCAGATTATCATGTACTCTAATAAAGTGAAACTTGTAAAAAATAACTATAAAATAACAACCCCCCCCCCCCCCCCCCTCCTCCTACTCCACCTTCTTTACCTCATCTTCTCACCACCTACTAGATTAATAAAATGCCCAATAAGTGATGTCCATATTAGCAACCTAAAATGACAACAAGTTCTCTCCTGTTATAAAA
Source organism: Acartia tonsa (assembly GCF_053477335.1). NCBI lineage: Eukaryota > Metazoa > Arthropoda > Copepoda > Calanoida > Acartiidae > Acartia > Acartia tonsa. The sequence goes on along the minus strand of NC_137267.1, from coordinate 40,141,182 downwards.
TCCACGTATAATCTATATCAATTAGTATACTAGTTAACAGATTAAATTATACTTGGGACTTAGGTTAGGATATTTTCTGATAGATTTTGAACAAACTTCACGCAAATCTATAGAAACTAGTGATGGCAATCCGTCGAATTTTTGGGCCGGATTCGGATTCCGGCCCAAATTCATTTGGGGGGGGGGTTATCACCCATTTACCCCCCCTTGGACGTCTATGGGAGGACAGATAGACAGACAGACATCGTTTTACTTTGTATTATAGATTTTGCTTCGCTACTTAAATATAAGAACAAGAAACCAATAATGAAAAGTTGCTCTTAAAGAAAATAACCTCGTTTGAAAGAGACAAAAATGTCATGACTTTTCTTGTTAAGATCCTGGGACAATTTCCATTCCAATCTAAATGAATCTGGAAAACCTCTTAAAGAAAGGTATACTATATGATCTTTGTCCAGGTTAACTTTAGAGGACAGGCACAATGAAGATAGTTAAATTTGATGTATCTGAACCTGATTAACCTCAAAATTAGACAGGCACATGGTAAATCCTTTTTTCCGATTATATATATAGAATAAGCACGCTACAAAGTTCTTAATTTATTTTACCTGAAATTAAAAACCTGATACACTGAAAAACCTTGAATTATCAGCCAGGAGGAGGTTGCTACTCTTACTATTAATGTTAACCCATATAGTGTGCTTACTTGCTATCGGGAAGGTATAAGGTTCAAGTCTAGTCCACACCGTGTCATACTAAAAACGTAAAAAATGGTATCCACCAGTGCAATTTGACAAGTAACACTAATATTGAGAGAAGGGAGAATGCCTTGGCCCATAAACAGGCCCAACTCCTTAGCATGCACAGTTAGGACATACAGATAAAGGTCGTGCTATAAAAGGGTTAATTGTCTGTTAGATGTTACTTAACGTAAAATCCATGGGTGTTAGAATCTCGTATTTAATTACAAGAGGATGATGTTCTGGTTTCTCTAGATAATCACATAAAATCAAGGATAGGGTTTACTATTAATGTTCACGTGCCTGACATAGCAGCAATAAAACCAATTTTTATTTGACTAGCATTACCCTAAAGACAAGAAAAAAAATAGGGGTTGGGAATTTTGTTATTTTTCCGTAGTCAGAGAAACTGCCAATGATTTTGAGTGATAAGTAAGGTTAAAAAGCCTGTGAAAAGTTTTAATAACACCAATTATAAGCTCACACAAACTTTTTATGCTCACATCAACCTACCAAAGTTAATAAATGTCAAAGAGGAAGGTTGTCTAATTGTTTGTCTGTTACTTAAGTTCTCTAAAGCTATACCAATTCATGATTATTTTTAATAATCAGTAATTCAGTAATGCGAGTAAGGTCCATAGTTTTAGGTTTATTGATAAGCCTAATCTAAATCTTTGAAAATGTAATTTTGTTTGGCTCCAATGATGGATGGTTGAATAAAAAATGTCTTATTTGTCCTATTTATCTAAAAATAAACCAAACAAAATTGGATTAGCCTCCTATAATCAACTAACTAATAAAATATATACTATTATTTTTGTACATTTTTGTGAGAACATAAAAAGTTTTTTTTTACTTGTATAAGTTTTGTCCGTGTCATCCAGTGACTGTAAGAACACTTTTTATGTAGGCTTATGTAAATAATGATTATTAGGGCTCGACAGCCGCGATCAGCGAGCAATAAACTGCGGATAAATTAACGCTTAACAAATATTTAAATAAGCTGGATCAGAAAAAAGCAAAAGATTTTTAATGATCTGAATATACCATAAGATTTTTTGATATTTCACCATAATACCTGATAATGCCAATGCTTAAATTTATCTTTAAGGTGTCTGCCATAACTACTTTTTGTTAAAGTCATAAACTGGAAGTAAATATTGAATGATGATGCACAAAAATTATTCTTTCTGTAGATTACAATTAAGGGTTGACACGTTTTGACCCTTTATGAACCAGTCAGTTAAAATTCAACAAATGTCCCCAAAGTTCTTGATCCAACGAATAAGAAAATGTTATTAAAAAATTTTGGGGACTAGTGCAATAAACAGCCCAATGTTCCCTCCTCCCTGGGGTACAAGTGTCATGTTTTTATTGAAATAGTAAAAGTGGTAGAAATTCGATAAGTAAACAACAAGTATATGATAATCCAAAGAAGATTTTCTGTATTTTGATTAATTAATTGATTATCTTCAATCGCAAATGTACCTTGAACTGAATTGTTATACCTAAATCTATACTGTATTCGAAAGAGTAAGGAAAGTATAAAAATAGCATATATCCAAACTTAAAATTATTAGATATAAGAATTCAATAGCTTAAAACCTTCAAGGCACCTAAAAAAAGCTTCTATAAATTAAAGAACTCAATAAGTTGAGTAGTTATCGAAATACTAGGCTAATATCCAAATAATTCCTATTACGTTAGGATAATAAGAACAACTTCTGTTTGTCTGCCGTTATAATATTTGATGATTTAGAGACATTACCTGCATTTCCTGGGCTATAGACTCTCTCTCGCTCAGAATATCTCCCAAGTTACGGGTACCAAGAACGTTTCTGAGGGTGGTAGCGGCCAACAGCCGCGCTGAGCCGCCATAATCGTCCACATTTGCGACGGCAGATGTCGCGTCTTTTACCTAAATAGATAGATGGATAATTGGATATACAAAATGGATAGAAAGACAGTTATTTACTTGGTAGCTGCACTCTTTTTCCAGCTAAACCCGCTGCAAAATTGAATAACCTATTATTTAATCCTAGTTTTTTTCTTTTACTTCAAAATTATGTGTTTTTACATTGTTGTAAAAATTACAGAATTTATTTATATCCTCAATAATTATACACAAAACTACCCCTTCTGTAGATTACAAATATTAGTGGAGTCGTTTGAACTCGTTTAAAATTCATTAAAAGTCCCCAAAGTTGTTAAGATACCAAATAAGAAAACATTACAATAAAACATTGGGGATTAGTGTAATAAACAGCCAAATGTCTTCTCCCTCCCTGTCTATTAGATTTACTTTCTTTTTACATGTTTATTATAATGCTATATTTTATTGATTTAAATACATAAAAGGAGGCCTTTAAATTGCTTATTTTTAAATCTATGAAGTTTGGATATGTTAGGGGACAGACAGACAAACATACTTTTACTTGTTATTTTTTATTTGCTGTTTCTACGGGACACAATTATTGACAGTGTGGAAAGAAACTGCAATTCTCGTAGCCGCCAATAGGTCAACTAGGACATTCCGGAGAAAATAGGTAGATATATAGATTGATGGGTAGATGAAAAGATTGATAGATAGATGGATATTTTGGTAGATGAATAGATTGGTTGTTGTATAAATGGATATTTTGGTATATGAATAGATTGGTTGTTGTATAAATGGATATTTTGGTAGATGTATACATGAATAGATAAATTGATAGAGAGATTGATGTAAATATGAATAAATGGATAGTTTAATAGTGATGGATAGATGATTGAAAGATGGAAAGATTGATTGATAGATGAATATATAGGTAGATAGATTGATTGATAGATAGAGAGATTGATGGGAGATATTGTTAGATGGGTAGTTGAATGGATTGTTGGGTGCATAAATTAAAAGATGGATAGATAGACGAAAAAATGAAAAGACTGGTTGATTGAAAGATGGATGTAGAGTCTGATATAAATAGTAATTGACATATATTGAAATTTTAAACATCTGCCTATAGGACCTATTCAAATAAAATGTCATTAAGTATATACACAACACCCCACCTAAAGAGAAGCTTATCAATTTAAACAAAAACAAACTTACTTTATAGTACATAATAGCATTTACAAACACCGTCACGCTGTCTTTTGTCAGGATCTGAAAAAAATATAACGAAATTAGATTTTTAAAAATATTTTCTACTTTTCAAGGACTAAGTTAGTTTCAGCTATTCTTTTTTGATTTGTTTTTTGGGGGTGAAATCTTAAAAATGAATTTTTTAAAGTAAAGAGTTAAAGACATTTATACAAAAGAAAACAATCAAAATAAGTTAAAAGCGCTGAATCTATCTTATTTCTTTGGTGCTGTTTAGCTTATCATGAAGTAAACTAGATATTTATCATTTATCTATAATATACCATTTTTAATACAATATTCAAAATTTATATATATGTATTTTGAAGTATATTTATTTTAAAAGCGAAGTTTTTTAATAAGGCAGTGTCTTTGGCCATTTGTTCTAAACTTTGTTAAAATCATCTTTTCACTTTTGTGCCGTTAATACAAATTTCTATTAAAATATTATCTTTAAAGCATTTTCTTGTAACTCTTTAAACATTAACAAAAAGTCATAATTTAAACACATTGATTTTAAAACCAGACGGAATTTTAAAACCACTATTCCTAATGTTAATGTCCAATTTTAAAAGCGAAGCTTTTCTATAATTAGGGTCGGTCCATCCGTCCGTCCGAGACAGATAGCTTTTTTTCTCGTTAATTTAGGCATGTTAGAATTGTCCTATCGATTTTAAACTTTGCATGGTGATTCCTGTAGTAGTTAGGTACGATTTAGAAAGCGTAGAAACTCTATAATCATTGACAACAAATTTTATGTGTTATAATTATCCGTTTGATCTGATTTTTGGTATAATGATTTCTGAGACAACAAAGTACAATATTATAAGCGAAGCAACTTTATAATCAAGTCCTAAAACGTAAGTATGTCCATAAACATTGTCCTGTATCAAGCAGTTTTTCAACAAATGTACTGATAATTTTGCTTCGACACTTATACTTTTATGTTCTGATTATTCATTTCTGACACTATACAAGTGTTAATGTACGTTTGTCCTACCATTTCAGTGCTTCGCTTTTATGGATGTTGTCATCCTTGTTTTTGTTCATCTTCGCCTTTATGGATGTTTTAATCCTTTATTCTTTATCAAATACAAGATTAAATAACGCTCACAGTTTCAAAACAAGAAAAAAATATAAATAAATAAAAGAAGAAAAAGGGTAAACAATTCAAAAAGGATTCTAAGGCAAACCTAGAACTGTACAAATAATTAAATTCAGTTAAATGACCCAATACAAAACAAAACTAATGGGGGTATTTTTGGCATTTTCATTTTTTTCAGAGGGTTGGAAGGGGGGAGGTGGGTAACACGGGTGGGTAACACCCCAACCACGCCTCCCCCTTATTATAGGTCGTCCTTGGTTCCAATATTTCCTAAACTGATTTCAGTCCAAATTGAGTTTATGAGTTGGGGATTTTTATATTCAAAGGATAGAAAACAACTTTGTCTGTAAAGGTTGCTTTGTAATTTTCAATTATTTTAAATCTTTACGATTTCTATGTATTATGTTTTATTTTATAGTAGAAATGTCCAATAAGATCTTAATTACAATTTCGTAGAAGCTTTCTATTAGTATTAGGTTTTTAGTATTATAACAACTTTTAATAATGTAAAAATTAAGAAAACTTATGGTTTAACTTCTGGATTTAATCCCTAAAATATACACTTTATTTCCAAGACTATGAACAAAATTGTTCTGATTTTGATGTATATGTTATCATTTAAAAAAAAAAAAATAATGAATGTCCAGTATGAAGTATTCTAGCTGCACCCCCTCCCCACCCTCCCCCCCCAGTTCTCAACTCCAAACTTTTTTTCTATAAAAGCAATTCACTGTTAACTTTCAATATCTGTCACTATTTGCCTTTTATAATCCACATAATACTGCAAAAATAAGTTCCTTTAAACACGGTTTTTTTACTGGTCGAAAGATGGAAATTAAGCTTTTCATATTGCCTATAAAAATGACGTCATACTGGCCTATCTTTGGTCAATTATAATGTATACTGGCCTGTCATTGGTAATTTAGTCTGTGTATTGGCCTTTAACTGGTCATTTGTATTGTATGACGATAATCTTTATTATAAACTGGTTCTCTTTTGTTTACTAAACAGTTAAATTGCATTTTTAAAAGGTAATTTAATAAAATCATTATGTTATAAAAAAGTGTATTTGTTACATTATAAAATATCTTCACATTAAAAGAGAGACAAGCAAATAAATATAATATCATAATAATAAATATATAAAATATGTCCAATATTTTTATATTTAGCTTTTATATGTTCAACATTTTTTAGGAGCAAAAATATATCCTATTATATAAAGTAGTAAGGTTTTTGTATGAAGTTTAAGATTTAGATAACTACTGAACTGATTAAGTTCTTTTTCATTGAGAAGCTTCACATAGATCACAAGATGGTTTTAGGCTATTCAGATTTTATTTTTAATCCTTGGAATGGTTTAGGCTATTTTTCTGTCCCACCTAGATTCTAGGGGCGCATCCCCTAGTTGAATACTAAAGTTGAATTAAGATTCATGTGTCCAGTAAGATCTTTAAAAATGCTTTACAAATCATAAAGTTGAATTAAGATTCATGTGTCCAGTAAGATCTTTAAAAATGCTTTACAAATCATAAGGTGACATGTCATTGCGTTTTAACTAGAAAAGTTAAAAATTCTACATACTGCTGCCATGTCAGGTGTGTAACAGTAAGGGAAATGCTTTGGTCAAAAACAGTCTCTAATCATTACCATTCACAGTTTAAATTTTCACACAAATGTCGTGCAATTAACGGGTTCCTTGTCTGTAGGGCGTTTGGTCTTAAAACTATACATTTTATCATCAAGATTTGGTTTAGAGATACACCAAAAAAGTATACAACAAAAAGTTATCCAGATTTATCATGCCATCAACAATCACTTTTATAATTTATAGAAAGAACAAGGACAATTATGACTATTGGTAGCGCTGCAATCAAATTCTAACACAGTATTTTTGAAGGCTGAATAGCCATCAAATAGGTGTTGCTTCATAAGGCCTATACTCATAAGACTTACACTAACAAGACCTACACTCACAAGACCTATACTAACAAGACCTACACTAACAAGACCTACACTCACAAGACCTACACTAACAAGACCTACACTCACAAGACCTATACTAACAAGACCTATACTAACAAGACCTACACTCACAAGACCTATACTAACAAGACCTACACTCACAAGACCTATACTAACAAGACCTACACTCACAAGACCTACACTCACAAGACCTACACTCACAAAACCTACACTCAAAAGACCTACACTAACAAGACCTACACTCACAAGACCTACACTAACAAGACCTACACTGACAAGACCTACACTCACAAGACCTACACTCACAAGACCTACACTCACAAAACCTACACTAACAAGACCTACACTCACAAGACCTACACTCACAAGACCTACACTCATAAGACCTAAACTCATTAATTGTTTTTAGTCCACTTATTGTAACTTCAACTAATGTACTCTACTCATTTATAGAGTATTTTTTCTACCAAAATATGAAAATGATAAAAGAGAATGGAAAAAAGTGTTCTAAATAGTTTCTCATAAATTATGTCGCAAGGCAATGAATAATATCGATTTATGTATTTTTCCTCTCTCACTATTTATCTATTTTATTCTTTTTTTCTTTTTGACTGGTTAAAAAAATTGTTCTTAATAGCCTTCCCCTAAATATTATCTATTGAAACAAATTGTAGTTAAGATAAACAGGTAATCGATAAAATTACATTCAAAGAATGATATGACGTTAATATGTCATCTATGACTACTTTAAATGCATACATTATTTTTGAATAACAAAACTCTCAATATTAAAAAATGTATATAACCCATAGCAAGTTTTATTTTCGGTTATGTAAAAATAATGTTTTTGATGAAATAAATTGATCATAATCTAGGGCGTTTAAAATATTAGAAAGAATACTTTTTTTCAATTTGTCTTTCCCTGTATCAAAGGAATCTCTATCGTTTTTGATAATTTGGTTAAATAACTTTTGGTACCAGTGTAATTTATAGTCCAGTGTCCTCTCTCTCCCTGCGTTTTACAGTCTTTCTCTTCTTCTTTTCCCTCCTCTATAAACCTTGATTTCCTAGGTTTTCCCAGTATAATAACTCCTACACAAGACATGTAAAACAAAACTATAGAGTTGCTTTGCTACTACAAAAAAAAATATGTACATACAACCTACTGAAATGAATGAAAAATTATACTTAGACATGCAAAACCAGGGACTTGGGGGAAAGGAAAAAAAACATTAAATTAATATTTTCTTAGTAACTTAGATTGTTGGGGGGAAAATTGTATCCATGAATATTAGTAACAGGCTCTGTGTCTGTCTGTCTGTAACAAAGGATCTCGCTGACCGCTGAACCGATATAGTTCTTCTTTACCGTATCGCTCTCATATGTCCTTTGAAGGCTTATATTTTTTTATTACCCCAGAAAGAAATGACCCCCCCCCCCCTACCCCTCCTAACAAAAAATAGTTTTACTTTTTCTTTTGTAAACTAAAGTTGAAAGTAGTGGGGTGTCAACTTGCCCCCCCTCCCCGCCCCCGCTCCACAAAAGTGCCCCTAGAAATGTAAGGATGAATCTGCTAGTATTTATTAAATCAACACTTCTCCCTATCTCTGTTTAACAAGCTCTTGTTTGTAATAAAACTTTCTAAATACTTTTTGTTTTGAAGATATAAAACTGTGTTCTTATTTTAAATATTTAGGTTTAAATTTAAATAAAATTGTAGAATTTCTATAATAATTTCTGTTGGTAGTTCCATAAGGGATAGGTCTGATTGTATATTTAGTTAAAGTTAAAGATTCATTTAGTATAGCAAAGCATTACGAAAGCATAGTAACTATACGTTCATTACTATAAGTCCATCAGTTAATTTTTCACAATAGTAAATCCTAAGATGGTTAGGGATATTGATATCCGTCTAGTAACGCTTTAATGAAAGTTCTATTTCTTGTGTTTAATCCAATAAAATGGGAGTTTTTCTACAACTTATATTCGATAAAATATTATTTTACAAGAATTTAAATTCTTTTTTGGGTGTAAGAGACCCTCACACCCCCACCCCCTCCCCTACATTAATTTAAAAAACACATAAAACAAGCAATGTAATAATGGATATAGGATATACGTGGATATATTGACAAAGGAAAATTTGTCGTCAATTTAGCTTGATATTAGGAATCGCATTTATTGGTCAGTTCTTTCTTAAATTAGGAGAGGGAATGTGGTAAAGGGGGTAATGGGGAGGGGGAGGGGCTTATCGTTATTATTGCCAGCTGCAAGCCAAAATCCATGTAGATATATATCGATTGTAATAGAGCAGCTACTCTGTTAACTTGTTCGTCCGTAGTCATATAGTTTTTACGTTTCAACATTGTACATATGGTACTTATGGACATAGACATCCTTGAAAAAGAAGATGGGGTGGGTACATACATGGTCTATGTAAAAAAAAATACTGGAAAATTATTAGAAAAAAGGTAAAGCTAAATTATTGCTTGAATATGGACAGCGGTGTGTCATCACTTCCGCTATAAAGAATAAATTTAACAAGTCATCAAAACCGCAAATTCACAAACTGCCCCTTTTTCTCGTATCATTTATGCACTAGCTTAATTGCTATATACTAAACCTTTTATATAAATGGACTTGTTAGAATTGCCCTATCTATTGCATGATGATTCCTATAACAGTTTGGTACTTTTTAAAAACCGTTGCAACTTTGTAATCGATTTTTTACCTTTTTAAAACATTTGTTTGAATAATAGAGTTATCTTATTTATCTGATTTTTGCAATAATGATTGCTAGGACAACAAAGTATAATACTGTAAGCGAGGAATCTCTTTAAACAAGTCCTAAAAATGAAGGTAACCCCTTTTTCTGTATCCTGTATTTACGCAATGTTGCAACAAATTATGCATAATTTCGTTTAGACTTACAAAATAATATTCAGCCTATAAAGTTCTGACACCGTACAAGAGTTAGTTTTTCGTTTGTCCTTCCTTCTGATTTAGAGCTTCGCTTTTATGAATGTGATTATCCTTGTTTTACATGTTTTAAGGACTTTGCTTGCTGTATTTGAAATAAGCGGAGATGAGCGAACACCACGTCCACAACTCCAACATGCATGGAACATAAAAAGATAGGAGCCCAGGAAAAAATATTGTCAGTCATAATTTTACTTTTGTGCAATTGATTGAAATTATTTCCCCTCTATCCTTACACACACACACACACACACACACACACACACATACAGATACATAAATCCAGGGAGGAAGAGGACATTGGACTGTAAATTACATTGGTACCTAAAGTTTTATAACATCACTATCTTATTCGTAGGTATACAACTTTGGGTACTTTTGTAAAATATTTATTGGTGGGGAAGTATATAAATGTACTGACCATAGTACTATTCCCTTAAGATCCCTCAGAAAATCTATTTTTAGTAACTTTGCAAAGCAAACAAATCTAATTCCTTTTTAATAGCAAATTTCTTGTTTATCAGTGGATTTTTAGATTTTAAAAGCATAAATGTCTTTTTTAATAATCTACTAAGAAAACTCCAAAAAAATCTAGCTTTGTATTCTTTACATATTCTTGAGAGAATAGCTATTTACCACATCGTATTATAGACAGCTTTCTGTGGAAAAAAAAAAAAAATAAGATTAATACCAGTTTTGTTAACCCCTAGGGACCGAAGTCCAAGGTAACAAAACAGGTAACAATCTTATGATTTTTATTTTCATATTTGTGGAAAAAGAATGGCTGAAAACTGGTTCTTATCCAGCGGATATTTATAGGTTTCTTAGCCATACTGGATAATACTTTCCGAATTTTACAAAAAAATATTTTTGCCTAATATTGCTCCGCTTTATAGGTCTATTTATCCTTGTTTAATTATTTCTTGGGGTAATTGGGTGTACAAATATTCAATTTAAACAGTTTTAATGCACTTTCCTAATATCAGGGCTTAGGACAGGTTTTATTAATTTTAATCATGTTAAATTTTTGTTAATTCTTCTATCTCTAAAATACATTCAAAATTTAAATGATAATAAGAATTAAATTTTGTTGACTATCCTATTATATAAAGTAGTAAGGTTTTGTGTCAGAAGCTATAGATTGCATTTATTGCTCAGCCGATTTGGTTTTCTTTTTTAGGTAAGCTGCATATAGGTCCTGTGATAGTTTAAGGCTATTCATTAAAGTATCCATAGCTATTAAATGTTTACTGAAGTGGATCAAAATTGTTTCATATATTAGTATCTATCCTTTGCTATAATTAATTGAACAATTTGCATTTTGTTTTAAAGAAAATTTAAGCCTAATTAAAAAAGGGCTAAGTAGAGCTTAAATTAAGTATATTCGATTCAAGGATGTTAGGGATTGGGAAATATGATTGTACTATTATCTCAAAATAGTCAATTCATAGGTTAGGTTAAGTTGGGTTAGTTAATCTTTAATTATATATAGGTTAGGAAAGTCATATAAATGAAGTAGAAATTGGATGGCTGTAGTCACAATTCCATTTTCCTAGTACATAAAGAAGTTCAAATAAAGTGAACTTTTCAAGGAAGCTTAATATGCCTTTGGGTAGTTTTGGACTACTTTCCTGACCACCTTCTCCCTTTTCTAAAGGCTTAGGGCGAAGCAACTAGTAATAGGAAAATGCCACTAGCGGCTTCGCCACAAGCCTCTAGGTAGTTTTCAAAAAAAAAAATTTAAAAAAAATCTGGTGCTCCGAACTATACTCTCCCCCCAATTTTTTTTTTTGAGGGGGGGGGAATTTCATTTTTTGGGGGGTTGGGGGTGTCCCATCCCCCAAGAAAATAGCTTAAAACCACCACAGGACCAATAGGAGTAGAAGAGTAGAATCCGATCGGTTCAGTGGTTCTTAAGAGATCTTAAGGGACAGACGGACGGACGGTAAGACAGACAGACGGACGAACATACATCAAGCTACTTTGTATTATAGATGCTATAGTCGACATAAAATAAGAAAGTTGCTTTTATTAAAAATCTTTCAGTTTCCATCCCTGCTTCCCTGGCAAGTATGCAATGTATATATGTGTGTGTGTGTGTGTTTGTTGTGTGTGGCTATTTAAGTTGCACTTTCATAGTATTTTATGAATTTAAAAGCTTATAATTTGCCCATACCACTAGAAAGAAAATTAAAACAAGAAACGCAACATCCAAAACTAATTAAGCTTTAGGAAAAACCTGCTAACACAATGATTTTTTTAAGATTTAGATTTTCTGGGAAAAGATTTAAAGTAGAAAAGTGTTGGTAACTTTTGAATGAAAAGCTTTCCTTTAATCAGAGTCAGTCTGTACGTAAATGTTAACTCTTGTCGTATATTTAAGCATGTTAGAATTGTCCTATCAAATTCAATTTTAGTATGATGATTCATGTAACACGTAAGGCATTATTTAGGAAGCATAGCAACTCTATTATCGTTACGAGAGAGTCTGTTTAAAACATGCTGAATTTTAACATTTTGACAACATATTTTGTATGATATCTTAGACAGTATTCTGTATTGAAGTAATTTTTTATTACTATTATCATTATGTACAAGTTTGTTTAGACTTGAAAATTAACATTCTGCTTATTAAGTTGTGAAACAAACACATCTCAATCTTTTTATTAATATAAAAAGTTAGACACTGACAAACCATCCAGATTTACAGAGTAACTACGCTATCAAAAATTGCATATTTAGGGTCATTAGATATGCTGCGAATTTAAATTTAAAAAAAAAATAAGAACGATTACAACCAATGGACTAGATGAAAGTGTTCATAGCTGAAATAATTTATAATTAACATGATTCACGTCAAAAGTTGATATGATAACGACACAAGCATCTAGAGGCTCTATATTTGAAGGGATATAGAAGGTCAGAGAAAATAGCCTAAAACGATTGCCATACTTATCTATTTGAATATAGTAACTTAAAACTATCACAGGACCTAACAGAAGCTTCACAGTAAAGGAGAACCCTCTCGGTTCAGCGGGTAGCGAGACCCTTCGCTAAGGACAAAAGGAGCTTGCTATTTTATATGTTAGGATGGAATGAAACAAGTTCATGTAGGAAGATTAAAAACATAGCGTACAATATTTTAATTATATTTTATAAATTAAGTGTGCAGGACATGTTGTAGCTAAGCTTATAATGTCTATGATAAACTTGCTAAATAATGAAGTTATTATTCTCGTATCATTCGAATCCGGTGGATAGGAACCGGTTCTCATCCATACGAAAAAACTATGTCTAGCATCATATTATATCCAGCTTTCTACGAATATAAAAATGTACAATCATAAGATTAAAACCAGTTTATTTTGCCGGTGCCTTCAGCACCTCGGGGCTAAAGAAACTAGTTTTAATCTCATAATTGTACATTCTATATCCGTGGAAAGCCGTTTATAATACGATGCGAGAAATAACTATTCTTTTATTTTGCACCAACCCTACATACTAAAACCAACTTTGGCCATAAATAATTTGTCAAATTAGAAACATAAACCCTTCAACAGTGGTTTTGTGCAGGGATCTAAAGGGATACGACAATAGAGGGATAGAACGATGTACATCCATAATGAGGTTACAAATAAATTATCCTGTAGATTACAATTAGTATTGAAACGTTTAGACCGTCAATTTAATGAGCCAACCAATCAAAATTCTATAAAAATCCCCAAGGTTGGTAAGTCAATAAATAAGAAAACAATTTTACAAGACTTTGGGGACTAGTGTAATAAACAGTCCAATGTCCCCTCCCTTCCTGGAATTTGTGGACTTTAATTGAGATACTTGAGCTAGAGGGATAAATTGCGTTTTGGTAGCAAGACTACTTCACAAGTCTTAGAATTAGTTTACCTGTATATTTATAGGACAGAATACTTATGGTTTATTTCAGGATATTTCTTAACCAAAAATTAATATCTATGGACCAAACAGTAATGCTTCAAAGAAAGGATCATTAAGATATTTGATCAACTCTCTATTTTGAAATACCAATTGTTTGATGAAAATGCACAAAATTGTTATGAATTGGGTTAGTAAAATTCAAACAAAAGTAATGAGTTTAAGCCAGCAAGAAATGTGTAATTATTCCTTCAAAACTTGAGATATAATTATCAACAGCTTTCTTCAAATTTTCTTTAAGTTTTTGCACATTCTCTCTTTTTCTTCTCTATGATATGACAACTGGAAATATGCTCTTTAACTTTCTTTGTCCGTTTGTCCATTCTGTGGTTTATTAATTTTTGATTTTTATTTGTATTTAGTTATCTTAAACTCATACTCTTTTTAAAATTTTATATATTATTGTAAATACTCAGTTTGGTTTTATCTCTTAGCATCATTTTAGATTTAATAAGCAAAATACAGTTTTCTAAAATTAAAATTTCCTTAACTTGAAGAAAAATCACAATAAATAAGTTAAAACATACAGGAATGAAAGCTGTAAAGATATTTGATATGTAAATTATCAAAAACATAAGTTTAGAATATGATACAAGTTATTTTTAATGATAAATTGACATAAATTTAAAACATATAATTGGCTTTTTTCAGATCAAATTCATTATCAATCATGCATTGCATTACAAACATAATTTTAAAGATCATAAATTCCAACTCCCCCAAAATTTCTAAAAATATCACATTATTAAAAACTCTTTTAGCATAAAAAATGAGTTATGCAAAAAGTAATTGTTTTTTAAAACACAATTTTAGATAGATGATAAAATTGCGCTAGGTAAAGTGCAAAATTTATTGGATAATAGGATTAAATATTTAAAATTCTCTCAACTAAAAAGAAAAATGTAAAAAAAATATAAATACCTACCTGTGCCTTTATATAAATATCTAAAAACCTGCATCTACTATAAGAGTGCAAAGAATGGGCACTTTAAAATTCTATATTAATAATAAATATGAGAATGCAAGCAGAAATTTTAAAAAAAAGTTAGTATATATGATAATAAAGCATATATCTAGAACAGGTCAATTCAGAGCAGGTCCCATAGTATTGAAATGACTTGTTTTTTCACAAGGCAAGGCTTTTGAAGCAGCTGAAGACAAAACTGCATGCATCGATCATTATCACAGCATCATTGCCGCTTACCTCTTGCGGGGGAACGTCAAAATTTTGCACTCTCATATCAATCTTTTCATAGATATCAACACATGGAATAATAAAGAATACTCCAGGCCCCCTTGCTCCGCCGGATAGAAGGCGACCTTAATAAACGACGACATTTAGGTAAAGTGTACACACAAGTGTGTAGCGGGAATGTAACATACCTCTTGTGGTGGTACGTCAAAGTTTCTGACTCTGATGTCAATCTTTTCGTACACATCAACACAGGGTATTATAAAGAAGACGCCAGGCCCACGGGCACCTCCAGATAGAAGTCGACCTAGTAATTATAATTTTTTACATTTATTTAGTTCTGTTTCAGGTATCTTTTTATTCCATTGTCAAGTCTTATTTTCTATTGTTATACTACTATAACTATAAAACTGCCCCAAAGAGTGATAAGTTAAGGCACAGTTTGAGCTCTAATTGTAATTTAATTACACTTTGCTGTCAATTTTTTTGTCAATATTTCTGCAATTTCTCAATAGATATACTGTCAAAATCCTTATTTTGTTAGTAGACCACAAGGCAACCCCCCTATATGCATACTTTTCAAAATGAAAAAAAAATGTGGTTAGACAATAGACAAGAGAATATTTTCTATAAAAGAAACTGGATTTGCAGATAAATTAGTCAGTTATAATTCATGATAACTATACCGATTTAAAAACAAGTTTTTATTGGTTTTTTTTTAATTAGTAAGCCTTCTGTCAATATGTCACTGATTTTTAATAAAGCATTCCGATGGTTATACTAACTTAATGACAAAGCTTATTTAAAAATTCCTGAAATAAAATAACACATCAATTAACCTGAAAGTAGTAAAAATTATAAATTAGTCTATAATTATATAATTAAAGTTTCTTTATATTGTTAATCTATAGCTTTTACTGTATTAATTATCAATAATTAACTTATTTGCTAAATAATTATTGATTTTTCTTTAGTAAATAGAAATTCCTGAAAGGCCCTGTAATAACTTAAATTGTTCATATTATTTATCAAAAATAAACTGTTCTTTTTCTTATTTGTTGTGATTTATTAATATAATTGTCCTTTAACAAAAAAAATATATATTTTTGTAATGTGTTTATAGGAAAACCAAATTTACGTATTTAGCATAAAGGTTAAATATTAAAATAATTTTCTAAATAAATAAAAATCAATAAGCTCTTGGTATAACATCAAATAGTTTCAGCGGCTGAAAATAGTTTTACTCGCTTCAAAAAATATTGTTTTCAGTGGTAAAGTTACTCTATAAGTCTTTAAATTAAGTAGGTATCCACCCTCCTACACCCTCTCTTGACAAGTTCCAACACCCTTCTAACAAAACCTACTTAAAGCCAAGAGGGGTGACAAGTCAAAAAGTCACACACCAACCCCCCCCCCCCCCTCCCTTTAAATTTAAGGTGAGCGTGAAAAATTTGTGTGCTTTGTGCAATAAGTCACTAGTTTGAAATGAAGTATTTTGACTGTGTAAGGTTGAGTATTCTACCCAATAAAATTAAATTACAACCCCTATTGTATTTTTTAGACCTTCCTCGATTTTAGGGGGTGTCAAAAATCATTAGATTTTATCAAATTTTAGAGAGCGCTTCGCGCATTCTCTTGCAAAACCCTGTGCACGCCACTTCTAATTAATGAACCTATAAATATAGTAGACATTTTACCATATTAATTAATCATACTTTTAAAAAGTTAGAGGGAGAAAAAAGTATGGGAAAATAGTAAGGTTTTAAGTAAACTAAGATGTTTTCAGCCTCATATTAGCAAAATATTGAAAAATAGTGAATAAGGTTATAATAATATTATTTATTAAACTACGTTTAACTTAGTTTTTGTAAAAAAAAACATAAATTAGAAGGTTTCTTTGGTGATGAGTGAAAAAGGAAGCTGTATTAAAATTTTTTATGCTTAAATGACGTAATACATTTAAACAGTAAATATAAAACTCTGCTCTTTTAATGCTTTAAATATGAGGGGGTAAAATTGGATCTAGATGCATTAAAAGGCATCAATAAGACAAAAATTTCTTATATACACTCCTACATGTTCGGATTAGATTATAAAGATGCCTAACTTAGGAATAATAATACAGTATACACAAAAACTTAATGATTTAAAGTGATTAAAATAACAGAATATCATACAGTAAAAACGAACAAAGTAAGTTAAAGAGCAAAAGTTTAAGGGTTATTATTAAGATAAAGAAAGAAAGAGAAAGATACCTTTTTTTTATTGTTATGTAAAGGGAGAAAGAGACCTTTAAAATAAAGCTTAGACTGACTGACCAAGTAAGTTGTATATCGGATACCTTGTGAAAACAAGGTTAAATTTATCTCAAAATAACAGCAGTCTTAAATAACAACTGGATAATCATCTCCCCCCATAGCAGACTGACAGGCGAACGGGTGGATAAATTGAATTATAGAGTAACTTCGCTGCTAAAAACAAGGATAACACTTAACGTAAGTAGCACAACCAGTACTAAAGATAAATAAAAACTGTACATACCAAGACGGAAGATAACTGCTCGTTCATACTCCTAAAATAAATTTATTGTTAACTTTTATCAAAATGCTTGAAGCTTAGCCTAAAAGTGTGATTTATTATAGCTTAATTAAACCCATGTAAAGCTAAAAAATAATAGCAATTATAATGTAAGACCTCTTATTTAATAGCAAATACTATATTTTAAAGAACCCCTGATTATCTTGAATGGACGTACTCTTGTAACCCCTGGTAAATAAGCTATTATAATTATATTGTTTTTGATGTATAACTAGGATAATCTATATATTATGTTGCTTTATGCGAAGCTACTCTAATAGGTACGACCTTCGGATTCTCCGACAGCCTCTAGGGGCTTTGATTCTCAAATAAGACTTTTGGACTATCTAAGCATAGCATAAAAGTAGCTCGAGACCCATTGTTTTGGTTCAGCAATTTGGGAAATCTTTATCTTCAAAAAATATTATAGTATTGTTAGCTTGTTGAACTACTATTAGACAAAATATAGGTTATTATTGTTTCGCTACTTATGACTATAATGATACTAGTTGCGTATATATAAATACCTATATTGTTCCAACATGATAATGGCAGAATGTCACTTTGTTTTCTGTCATTAACATATTTTCTTACAATATGTCAGTGTTGGGGATCTGAGGCAGTGAAGTTTGGCGTGGGATTGCCATTTACAAAAAAAAGATACCCATCAGTTTGTGCGTTATGGGATCTTTAGTAAATTCAAGCATGTTAGAATAGACTTATAGATTTCAAACTTCCAATGAGCAAGTATTTATGTATATAGGGATAAGACTATTCACGTTAAATTTTTATAAAATTCAAATGATGATAAACAATATACCCCTTCTGTTGATTAATATTATTGGTTAAAAAGTTTGGAACTAACAAAACGCAATTCCAAACTTTTGAGCCAATTCATAAGATATCGTAATAATAAACTTTGTGGACATATTAAAACACAATTATATAATACGAATATTTACATAGGTATATTGTTTATATAGTTTTATTTTATTTTATTTATTTTAATGCACAAAAATATCAAATATGTTGCCTAGTGGCAGGACCTGACACAATGTGTAAATTTTTTTTATAAAGTGGATTATTAATTAAACAATAACATTGTGATCATGCGGTAAATATTATTAAACAGTATTTGATAAAACTTACAAGCTTCTTATTGCTACAAATAAATAAAATGATAATGTGCCTAATATTGCCAACGCTTAGCTATATTATCTCAGCTCCCTAGCTTGCAAATGAATATTAACCCAATAACAACTAAGTAAATGTGTATATATCAGCTTTACTATCAACCATATACATATATTTGCAGGCAGAGAGGGAACATTGGACTGTTTGTTACACTAGTCCACAAGGTTTTAAATGAACGTTTTCTTATTCGTTGCCTTAATAACTTAGAGGACTTTTGAATTATTTTGATTGGTTGACTTAGTAAGTTGAGTGTCCTAACTTGTAGACCACTTACGGTAATCTACAGAAGGGTAATTTTGTGTAGCATCATTTAGGATGAACATTAATTTATTGGCCATTGTCTTATCTCTTTAGATCTATTAACCATATGCAACATATGCATATGAAAATAGGTAGGTAGATATTTATTCCTTGGTTATAAATTGTAAAATATAACATATCAGAATCATCTTGCAGAACCGATTCTTTATTTCTATATTAAAATTCTTTGGGTGGTTTTACGCTATTTGTCACCCCACCAATCAAATATATAGATCTCCGGGATACTAAAAGCTAATTTAAAGTAATAAGTACATAATAAGATTTTAGCCTTCCAAAAACTTCAGGACAAACAGCTTTATTTATTAAGTAAGATCCTTCAATTCCCTTCTGTAAAGACTGACAGACTTTCTTTATAACTTTAGTTATAGAAGTGGCTCAGCTGTTGAAGTTCTAAAATGAAAAATCATTATGCTTACTAATTGTACTTTTTCATTTGTTTTTTATTATCAGTAGTTCTCTTCATTCATAAAAAGCTACTTAAAAAAACAATATCGTTTTTTTCAAGTGAAGCTACTTCACAACTAAAGTTTGTCCGCATGGAATTCCAATCGTCCGTAAAAATATCACTTACAACTGTTTATTAGTAGCGCAGCAATAATAAGCTTTTATCATCTTTGATGTAGTTCGTTTATCCAGTAGAGGGGGAGCGGATGGGTTAAAGGGGGTGGAAGGGGAGGAGGAGTAACTTTATTTTTGCTGTGAATATCATTTTATTAGAGTACATGAAAATCTGATACAACTTTTAGGTAATTATACAACAATTATTGTTAAATACCTCAATCTGTTTTAAGTATTAACAACCAATCCTTGAATATGTAATATTTTTCATATAGACCATTGAAGTTGTACTGACGGTATTTAGTTATAGAGTAGCTGCGCTACCAAATTAATTTCCTATGACAATTTATGGTTAGGCTAATGATCTAAACACATCCATTTTTACTGTGCATTCAGTTCCGCACATGTGTTATTATCAAAAGCAGCTTATAGTGCAAATGGCGTTATTTTGTATTAGGCCCTATAAGCTGCTTTACATTATTAGAACAGAATGCCTCTCTATTGTTTTGTGTGTGTGTGTAGTTTGCAGGTTAAGTTGTCTTATAAACTACATTTTTGCTTCCTACCAAGACAAATTCCAACCCCCCACCCCCCCTACATGTTAGATTATAATTTAATTTAAGAATAAGAAATAGTAAAATAATGGTTGGTGGGGATATTTTAACTTTCTTAGTAATCTAGATCTACAATTTCAATTAATAGCTTAAAACCTGTATGGGACAAGAATCCTTTTTTTTAACTTTTAAAAACTAGTCGTATCCAACAAAATGACTTTTGAAACCACCCCACTGTCCCCTATACTATAGTATCAACCAATCATAAAAATACCTTTGAATCTAATTAGAGTAGGGTCCGATTTTCAGCAAATTAATTCCATTATAAATTGCTGAAAATTTGGATATTTTAATGGCGTACAACTAGTTTTGTACTGTAACTAAAGGAAAGTGGGTTAGAAAGGAGGGAGTGGGTTGTGAGGGAAACTTTTACTTAGAATTCTTTGTCAGAGTCCTTATCCCTGAATTAGAGTCAAATTGGCAGACACTATATCCCTGAAAATTGACTAAATGTTGACTCTTTTAAAAGGTTCCACTTTTCTAGACTTCCAGAATTTTCCATCAATTCATTCTTAGGATTTTACAATAAAGTTATTACACTTTTTTTTCAACCTCTGCTTAAATTTAAGGTAAGACTTGCTTTACTTGAAACTCCCATTTGCTGTTTTTTTTTTGTGGGGGGGGGGGGGGGGGGCGGGTGTATACACTTGCCAAAAGAGTGTACAAGGGAAGTTAATGAAACCTCTTTTCCTTGCTTCTGGTCTAGTACATGTTTCAGCTTATTGATGGGGAGAAATGGGAACATCCTTTCTCTAAAAAAAGTATCTACGAGAAAAAAACCCAAAATCTTCTTTAAATTTTATACCTTTATTAAGAAGAGCATTTGAAAATTTAACATTAGCATAATATTTTCAATTTATGCATATATTATGTCATCGCATTTAGGCATGCTCATATTATAAATATTTCTAGAAGCAAAGCTGATCTATACATCTATCTATAATTCTGTCTGTCATTTGTTTGTCATTCTGAAATACTGCTTTCTATTCGGTTCTCTAACACAATTAATTAGTTTAGTAGTTCAATCTCTTTATATTTCTCTCTCCATTTCTCATTCTCAGCATTTATTAATTCTTCTGAATATTGTTAATATTGCAGTTACTCTTTAACTAGGGTATGTTTACAATTTGCGTCAAAGCATAGCCCTAGCAGAATGTATTTATTATTACTTGGACCTTACACCAGATTATCATGTATCTAATAAAGTGAAACCTGCAGCGAGCTAAAATAACGAACCATCCTTCCACCCCCATTCCCATTGGATATAGCAACCTATATTGACGACAATTTTTCTCCTGCCATTATATCTACGTATATTCTACATCAATGCTTAGCAGAGATACTCTAAACGTTTATAGAATTGTACATTTTTTTTACCTTTATATGACTTTTTAAAGTTTTATTTTTGCATTTATTTGAAAAAAGAATATAAAAGTGTAAGACTATGCAAAATGCAATGTAAATATTAAAATGTGAGGGATCAATTTTCAATTGTGAGAGAGTATCTTGTCAAATAAAATTTAAACTTTACCATAACTTTCAATACAAAGTTGCTGGTGTGTCCTGACAAAAAAACCTTTAACTATTCTATCATATTAAGTCGTAAGATCTCAATAAACGAACCCAGTAATAGTGTTGGACTGATTATGACGTAAAATAAAATTAGCCAATGAGAGGCCATTATTGACCAATGGTAAAATTTATAGTGGCCTCTCATTGGCTAATTATTTTTTTACGTCATAATCAGTCCGACACTTTTACTGGGTTCTCCGGCAAGTTACACAAAGGTCTTATGAAGGTTTTAGGCTATTTTATTTTCAGTTTAAATCGATTTTGCTCCTTTGAATACAGAGCTAGGGTCGTAGCTGCTAGTATAGTCTTAAAGTCCTTTGACAGGGTATATATAAGTAGAGTACCTACGATATGAAAGCCGCTAAAAAGCTACATATTTTTTGCAGTCCAACGGCTGAATTATTATATTAAATACATGTATTCAATTAGGTTTATTGTCGTATTAGATCAAAATACTCTATCATTTATATGCAAGTGAATGTGTGTGATGGAAAGTAAAATTGTTGGTAATTTTACCTTAATTTAAAAAAAAACATAGTTTTAAGCAGTGACATGGACACTGGACATGGGTAAATATCAGGGGTTAGTAGTAGATCCTTTTCTAGGGTAGTATAAAGAGAAGCAGGGGTGCAAAACACTTAGTTTTAAATCATCCTATTAAAGAAGGATGATAACAACAAGAAGGTCTACTCCACTCATACTATATAAATAATTGTTATGAAAATCATTAATTAATGTAGGTTTGACATTAGCAAAACGTTTGATTGTCGATAATGTTTGGGTTTTCTATCATATAAAGTAGTAAGGTTTTATTTTGTCTGAAGCTTAAGATATAAATTACTACTGAACTGTTCTATTATGACCTGGCATGGTTTTGGGCTATTTTTCTCCCCTTCCTTAACCCTTTTAATACAGAGCCCTTTATTGCTAGGGGCACAACCACGGGCGTCCAAGCTTTTTTATTTGAGAGGGGGGGGGTGGAAATTTTTTTAATGGGGGGGGGGGTAATTTGTTTTTTCCGGGGGTAAAATTTGCTTGGGCGGGGTAATTAATTACCCCCCCTGAAATCTGTTGGCTGGGTTAAATTTTTTTTGGGGGGGGTAATTTAATAATGTAAAAAGGTACCCACTTTATTATTAAATACTATTAAATATTTAGTAGTAAATATGCGCGCGAAGCGCGACAAAAATTTTTTGTTTAAGATTTTTTTTTTTTTTGGGGGGGGTATTTACCTTACAAAAATTATTTAGGGGGGTAAAAACATCCTCCTAAATGGTTAGGGGTGCCTGCCTAAGGCACACCCATGGTAGGGGTAAATTTTTAATTGAGGGGGGGGGGTAATCACTCCTTTAACCAACCCCCCCCCCCCCTTGGAAGTCCTCGGGCGCAACAGCTAAACAATTTCAAACAGCCACAATTTCATATAATTGTTGAAAGTAAAATTATTTATTTAAAATAATATAGTAAAAACTATATTTTTTATTGTATGATATTCATACATTTTGATTTTTGTGTGTTACAAAAATAACACGTACTATAAGCAATTTTTTCTGTAAGTACAATTCAAATTTTTAAAAATGAAAAGCATGAGCAGATCTGAGCAAGAGATGAAAAACATTTTTGAAACGTTTGACCCACATAAATGTAAACAAGGATGATCATATTCACTGGTAGCTAAGCAAAATAAAAATTTAAAATTTATTTCTCGCATCGTATTATAAACAGCTTTTCGCGCATATAGAATGTACAATTATAAGATTAAAACCCGTTTTTTTAGCCTCGAGGTGCCGAAGGCACGGGCTAAAAAAAAAGTTAAATTATAAGATTAAAACCAGTTTTGTTAGTACGGGTACATTGTATGATTGTATATTTTTATATTCGTAGAAAGCTGGATATAATACGATGCTAGACATAGTATTTTTAGTATGGATGAGAACCGGTTCCTATCCATCGGATTCGAAGGAATACGAGAAAAAATAAATTACTTGCTTGCAATAAAACATGTTCTTAGCTAAAAATTTTAATTCCCACCTGAAATTACAGGGAAGTCGGCAAAATGATTCTGAAATTTTGGGAGAAAGAATTGCTTTAAAGGCTAAGGTCCACGGGTCCAGCTTGAAAATGCCTTTATATTGGAAGGACTGATCGAGAGAGTATCCATGAGATCCTAGGACCTTATAGAATATACAGAGAAACAGACTGATTCTATTTAGGGTTTTGTATGCATTCATTTTAATTTTTTGCTAATATCCTATCCTTATAATAAAATAACAGGATGTGTGATTGTCTGTCCGTTTGTCTGTACCGAAGGATCTGCACGTAAAGTAAAATAAGAGTGGTGTTATAATTACAAACATACCAAAATGGGCTAATTGTCGAGTAGCTTCGCTACTAAAAATTTTCATTGTACTGAACATGATAATGTATACAAATTTAATTTTAATGTTCGTTTAAAGAATGAATTTAGGGAATGCGAGAGTAGCCAGGCATGGAGGGCACGTTGGGCTTTTTATTACACTAGTCCCCAAAGTTTTTTAACAACATTTTCTTATTGGTTGATTAAGTTAAGTGTCCAAACGTTTCAACCACTAACTGTAATCGACAGCCGGGGCAATTTTGTGTATTATCTTTGGGGATGTACATCAATTTATCGGCCATTGTCTTATCCCTTTATATCCCTGGAGAGAAGCATACTTTCATCATTTTTAATGTCACCAGGGAGAAAAAGGGACTGTGTAGACCAAAAAATTATACTGGTACCCAAAGTTTGAACTAACCTGAACGACTTTAACAACAAAGCATAGAGAAACTGGTAGTGTGGATACTATGAGAAGTAGAGAGAAAACTGTTAACAAATGTGCACATATACCGGGGCCTTCTTCACATACTGAAAAAAATAAACATATTAAAAGTAGTAAGGTATTTTTGTCAGAAGCTTAAAATCTTTATTATTACTGTACTGATTGAGTTCTCCTTTTTGGAGAAGCTTTATTGAGTCCTGGGAGGGTACAAGGCTATTTTTCTGCCCATTCTATACGCCTCTGAATACAGATCCTCGAGATATATCTATAATACAAAGTAGCTTGATATCTGTCCGTCTGTCCTTTAAGATCTCGGTAACCACCGAATCGATTGGATTCTACTCTTCAGGGAATATACATACTGATCCTGTGGTGGTTTTAGGCTATTTTCTCGGAGGTGGGACACCCCCCCCCCCCTTAAACCAAAAAAAAAATCCCCCCCATTTTTTTAATGTGGTGGTTGCAGCACCAAAGTAGAAAGATATTTTGCTTGTTAGTTATTATCTCGCTAACTTCTAAACTGATTAAGTCTCCATTGTAGGGAAGATTTACATAGGTTATGGGATGGTATTAGGCTATTTTTATTTTAAATACAGGTCTTTTGTTAGTTTGATATTTTTCTAAAACATTATAAAAGTTATTTTGATCTGTTTTACACTTCTGCGTTAATATTAAATCTACACTTGTTCCTAAATACAATTAGTAAGTTTTAATTATTCACAGATGAGAGTCAAATGATAATGTATTTTTCAACACAATAGACAGTTTTTACACAGCTAATATCCATTATAACATCTCAGCTTTTAGCAATTTCCTTACAAGAAATAATCGGGACTCGCAAACATACCCCCCACCCTAAAAAAAAAGTTTATGGGGGGGGGGAGGAGGCTGTTTAAGAAAGTAAAAGCAACTATACCTCTTCCGAATAAGTTTAAAAATTAGCTGAGGGAGGGGGAAAGGGGGTGTCATGAGAAAAATACACTGTAAGGGAAAATGTCCTGCTATTTTCTTAATTGCCTGAAAAGGCATAAAGCTAATCTACATTTGTTTCTTTTAGTGCTTTAAACAGGCTTGTATATTTTTAGTAGCGAAGCTACACAGTCACAAGAATATGTCAGTACGTCCTAACGGCGTTACTTTGTAAAATTAAAGTTTAACATTGTTTAAGGTAATATTGATTACTGTCAAATGAAGTAATTTATTGACAATGCATGCAAATATTATTCTTCTATCTGTACAATCTGTATAATACTTTACTGTTTTAAATCATTCTTATTGTTTCGCTACTTATGGTCCTAAGTATCCTTGTAGCTGTTGTATATTTGTACTAACATTAATTTTAACATTAAGGCCATAGCAAGATATTTGCCGATTTCTATCATGTTACATTTGGGTGTCTTTACATATCACCTAAATTTTAAAATTTTACAAGCAACAGTGAATGATTTTATTTTAGACTCTACTAGCGGCTTTGCCTAGAGTCCTCTAGGGACCCCCCATATTTTATTTTAGTTTTTGGAAAAATATACAAAAACTAAGATTTTAATTTAGACTTTTAAAGTGTTAAATTATATTTAGTTAAATGATTAACGTACGGACGTAATAAACAGGCATCGCATACTGATCCTATCTATAAAGTAGCCGCTCTACTTAAAATGCTAACATTGAGTGAAAATATAGTGCATAATGTTAATGAGACGTTTAGCTCACAAATTTTTGTTCCAAATTTCAGCAGCAAAACTTTATAAAAATCACTACTAGTAACCTGATTTTTAATAGCCGTTTTAAATCGTGGAACTTTTTTTCGGTATCGCTTCGAAACCGATTAAAATCCGCTGGAATAGAACCGGTTCTCAGCCATAATAAAAAAATATGTATATTATCTATAATATCCAGTTTACTGCGAATATTAAAATATACAGTAACAAAACCAGTTTTAATCTTATAAATGTAATTTTTTTGTAACCGCTGAGAGCTGTTTATGATACGATGCGATAAATAACTATTCTAACATTTTTTTTCTCATTTTTATAAAGGTATAAAAAATAAACGTTGATAATACTATATGTAGGTAGTAATACTGTTATCAACAAAATAAGACCATAATATTTCTTTAATTATTGGCTGAAAATTCAGTGAAAAAAAAAACAGCTTTATTGATCATTAAATTATTAGCCATATTATTTGTTTTAAGCTTTGCTTTTAAACCTGTTGCATCCTTGTAGCTGTTTTGTTTTTATTTTAGTTAATTAAGGATTAACTTAACCGAACAATTGATTGTTATCTACTTGTTTTTCTAAATGTAAGCTGATTTTTTTTTCAATTATTATCTTTGTCTATCATAATAAATGACTAAAAACATGTACTTTAAAGCGTTTTTAAATTGTCTATAGATATTTATGAAAAATAATTCTTTACAAAGACTTAGTGAATTACGATTATAAAAGATTAATACAGCAAAAAATAATTTAAAAAGTTTTGAATTCTAAGTTAAAAATAGTTTTAGCATGTTAAATTAGAAATGTATGTATAAAAAGATGTTTAATATTACTTTTACAAACTATTTGTAATCAAATCTTCAAAGAATCAAGTGTAATTATGTACAAAACAAGCAAGAATAAATTGTGAAAAAAAGTAGTTCAGCAATAATAAAGCTTTTTATTGTACCAATAAAAAAAATGGCGTCATACTGGCCTACAATTGGTCAACTAAAATATGTACTGGCCTGCCATTGGTAATTTAGACTGTGTATTGAATTGTCATTTTTTAAAGACACTATAAGGAGCTACAGCAAAAATAATCAAGAAAGAAATACTGTAATACAGAAATACTATAAATATAAATCAATAGCTTAAATTGTTAATAAATCTGAAATGGGTAGTGAAGACTATTAGTGGCCTAACATTAACTCTAATTCCTATAATCTACAAAAGGGGTAATTTTGTTTATCGTAATTGTTATCTCTTATATTTCCCAGTAGCTTCTCAAGAAAACAAAAATGTTGCTAAAACAAGAAAACATAAGTTGTAGAGTAGCTTTTCATCAAGAGAGGCTAAGAAAGAGTAAACAAGAGGGAGGGAGAGAGAGAGAGAGAGATAGAGATATATATAAATATATATAGACAATGTTAATAAATCTGGAATGGGTAGTGAAGACTATTAGTGTCTAAACATTAACTCTAATTCCTATAATCTACAAAAGGGGTAATTTTGTTTATCGCAATTGTTATCTCTTATATTTCCTAGTAGCTTCTCAAGAAAAAAAATGTTGCTAAAACAAGAAAACAGAGTAGCTTTTCATCACGAGAGGCCAAGAAACAGTAAAGAAGAGAGAGAGAGATAAAAGGAATAATTTGAACATAAAGACAAAAAAAACTTGTTAAATTAAAAAGTTGGTAGCTATGCCCCACTATATGCCATTAAACCACCAATAGTTCTACCTCCAAATTCTCAATTTTCAGAAGCAGAGGTACTCTATAACTATCCATCTTCGTTCTACTGTCTATCCACATGTCCATATGTCCGTCTTTCCAGAAGGTAAATGTGATTTTCTAGTAAGGCTGATTTTTTTTGTAAAAATTTGATCTAATGAGGGTATGTTGAAAAAATAAAAATTGGTTTTGGGGAATGTAAAGTGCGTTTTGCCTATACGAGAAAAGTGACGTGGTTTACTTGTTCACAAAAAGGGATGCTAACAAAAAGTTTTGTAATATCATGTCCTTTAATATGTATTATGTACAAGTTTCTGGGAATAAGGATACAAATTTGCAAAAAAAAATATTATAAATTAATGTTTAGAACATCTATTAATAGACAGCTTTTCGCAGATATTAAAATACAAAAATTATAAGAGGACCGAAGGTCAACAAAACCTTTATTTCAATTTTTGTGGAAATTCGTCTGTGATACGATGCTATACACGATTCTTCAATATAGCTGAGAACCGGTTCTAATCCAACGGTTAGAAGCCATGCTGGATTATATATTCTTAGGTATTTTCACTTTAAAAGGGTTAATAATATTACTGTTATTTCTAAGAATCTTAAAATTGCAAATAGACAGACAAACAAACTGCTTCTTAGGCAAATAGACATTCATTAACAACAGTTTTAAATTTTTAAGCAATTTTTTAGAAACACACAGAAATAAACTTTTTAGAAACCAGTGTTTTAGATGTGTTAATGACCATACAAATGACAATCTTTTAGATAAGCCAAAACATAAAAATAAGTTTGATATATGGGAATTAAAATTTAAAAAAAATACATATATTCATTATTTAAGATTAATAGTCATTGTCCTTGATCTATACTTGGAAACTTTGCGTTGTAATTTGTTTTCTTCAATATCCTATACAATAGTGTTAAAATTCTGCTTTGTTTGGCGAGTGACATATAATATAAGATAAAGAGGAATGCCTTGTTTTTTTTAAGTTCTTATTTTAAATAATGCATTATTGTTTTCGTGCAAACAAAGTATTGGTATTAACTGTTAACACGTGACCGAATAAACAATGGACTGTTAATTGTATCAGTACCTCTCCCTCTTTTATTATGCCATTCGTCAACTTGCAAGATTTAATTTTGATTGGGTTGTACACATCAACAGTGTCCAATCTTTTGCACCAATAATTTTAAACTACATTATGAGTAATTATCAGAAATTTAAAGGAATAAGATTATGGCCGATAAATTTATGTACATTGTACATTCCGAATGATGATACGCAAAGTTGCCCAATAGAGAACATTTAGTGGTTAAAACGTTTGAACACTCAATTTAATTAACCAACAAATCAAAATTCACCAAAGTTGTAAAGCTAACGAATAAGAAAACTCTATAATAAACGTTTAGGAACTAGCGTAATTAACAGCCCATTGTCCACTCCCTCTCTACGTAATTATGCGTATCATAATTGGGGGTAACTGTAATGCATCAATACTATAAAATCTCTCTTGCTATTAAATGGAAAATTTTGCTGTATGTAAAAAAAATGTTGTTTTATTTGAGCATAAGATTTTGTTTTGTCGTTAATTCTCTTTTTTAATTGAATTCTTTCTTCTCAAAGATAAAAAAAAGTTTCAAATATATCTCTTTTACAGTAACTTTTCTAGCCTCGGATAGCTTGTTATGGCAATGTTATGATACATTAAAAGTTAACTTTAGGATTGGTATTTAATTTGTCTCATTTTATAAGAATAAATTGCTACTTTAAAGTAATCAAACTTAGGACATTAGGTTTTAAGGCTCCACTTTTTTAAGTAGCACAGCAGATCTATATTTAGTGTACGTACGTCTGTCCGTACTTTCATGATTTTTTTTTATTTTTATCGCAGTTTTTCATTAAACCTTTATAAGATTATCGGCTTCGCTCTTAGTTGCTTTCAGTGGCACTTTAAATATCTTTTTTATATTTCCGTTCTAAATAAGAACCATATCGGTTCAGCGGTTAGCGAGATTCTTTGCAACACGCAGACTGATAGACATAACTAGGAGCAAAGGGAGAAGAATAATCTTTCTCTATTTTACTGTTATAGCAATGCCTTTTATACCTTCAAAATAGAAAAGACAAAAAACCTAAACAATAAAGCTCCTAAAGTCAAGATGTTGGAAATTATTCATGTGTTTATTATCATTGCATTAGTGATTAACCAACCGAGCGAATGCAACTCCTGTCGAGGAGCTACGCTTCTTAAAATCTGTAAAATAGTTTTAATAGTTGATGTTTTAAGTTTAGGAACAATTAACGGGCTATAGACGAAAGAATTTGGACCAACTACAAAACTGCTTTTTACCCGCTTTCCTTTCCATATTTTCTGGGTTTCTCTCTCTCTCTCTCTCTTTTTCTCTCTCTCTCTCTCTCTCTCTCTCTCTCTCTCTCTCTCTCTCTCTCTCTCTCTCTCTCTCTCTCTCTCTCTCTTTCTCTCTCTCTCTCTCTCTCTCTCTCTCTCTCTCTCTCTCTTTCTCTCTCTCTCTCTCTCTCTCTCTCTCTCTCATTCTCTCTCTCTCTCTCTCTCTCTCTCTCTCTCTCTCTTTCTCTCAATCTCTCTCTCTCTCTCTCTCTCTCTCTCTCTCACTCTCTCTCTCTCTATATATATATATATATATATATATATATATATATATATATATATATCATTCTCAATCTCTCTCTCACATACACTCTCCCTTCCTCTCTTATTCACTATTATAACACTATTTCTCTCTAATTATATCCCTGCCCTTTTCCCTTTTATTTTTCATTAAGTTTGTTTTCTTGTTGTTACTGTGTAACAATTTACTGTTCTTATTTTGTCTAAAATGTGTTAATTGCCCTATCCGACGGTTTTTTTCTGAAGTTAAAATTTAGTTGTGCCTAGTAAAAATTTGTCATGTCACATTGTTGAAAATGTTTAACTTGCTACGCTAGATTTAATTTACAATTTTCATCTAGATAATTTTTAGATATTCTGTATTCAATATGTTTCAATAAAATCATTTTTGTATTTTATTAAAGATTAAAGACATATTTTCAGCATAATCTTACATTAACACATACCCATATGGAATAGTTCTGAAACACTTACACATATATTTGTGCCTGTTTTTGGCCAAGGCATTACCCCTACTCTAACTATTTATGTAGCGAACCTGACATAGCAGCAGTTGGAACAGTTTTTAGCATTTTTAGTTATCATGCGGTGTCGGGCCGAGATTTGAACCTATCCTCTTTGCGATAACGAGTAGATGCGATGTTATTACGCCATAGTAGCGGGTTTTAACGAACTGACTAATACTATCCTACTGCTTAATCACCTACATTTATTGGACATGTTATCAGGCTATCATAATTCTGTATATTAGGCGTTTTTTTTAAGTTTGTTCCTTACCACGCTACCTATAAACATGATCGATCTTGTTTTTTAAGTATATGTGTCACTAAAAAATTAGCACACTTTTATTTTGCAAATTTTATTTAATTCATTAGTTTTAAATTTAGCCAGTACTTTCTGTAAATAACAAGGATGACAACATCTACAAAAGTGATGCTCAGAAAATCGTACTAACAAATATTAACAATCAAAGATTTGCTACGCTGAAAACATTAAATATTATCATTTTAAAAAAACGTTATAACATCCTATAAATTCGGTGTACAAAAAAATACACTTATAAGCAAAAAAGGAGGTTCAGACTTTCTAATATAGAGTATAGAGTTGCTACTCTTTACAGGCAAACCCCCAATTGTTACAGGAGTCAGATCATGCAAAGTAATTTAAAATTTGTCCTTTAATTTCGTAATCCTAATTATACATAAAAAAATAAGAACGATTAAGTTCAATAGTAGCAATTACATCAAGAGGACAATGGCTTATAATTTTAAATCTATAATATATTCTTCGCTCCATTCTGTATGGCTACCACATCAAGAATTTCGCACATACATGATAATTGGGGAGACTATCACATGTCGCCCATTGTCCGATCTCTATATTAGGAAGTATATAAATAATACAAATTGTTGTGCTCCTAGGATCTAAAGGCTCTCTGGGCAGAAAATAGCCTAAAACTATCCCTAAACTGTAAAACTACGCCTCTAGGGGCACTTGAGAAGACGGGAATTGAATTGAATAACCCAGTTTCTTATTTTAGATTTTGAAAGAAAAAGTAAAAAGATTTTGGGCAAACAAACAAACAAACATCCTTTATCTTTATTATTAGGATGTATCTATCTATTATTGCTACATATAAACAGAAAAACAAGCACAGACTGCTTATAGAGAACCTGTGTTTGTGGAAAAGTAGAATTGTAATTTATGTTATTTTTCTTTTAACAAGAATAACAACATGCATTTTTATTTTTGTGGCCCATCAAAAGTTTTGAAAAATATACTTTATGTATCTGGAATCCCATTTGCAAGGTTTTAAAATAATAGAATGTTTCTGATAATCCAAAAATACTTCATTTTATCCGGAATCACATTTGCAAGGTTTTAAAACAATAGGACGTTTCTTATAAGCCTAAAGTTTGTGGACTAGTGCAATAAACTATAGTCCCCTTTCTTCCTGATAACAAACTATTACAGTTACAACTATAGAGTATTACCGATACGGATAAATATAATATTTTGTATTTAAAAACATCGTTTATTTATTTATTTAACATTTTTTTTCGCTGTCTACAAACTTAAGGACATTTTCCGTTATAGTGAATTAAGCAAAATGACCCCCTCCCCCCTTCAATTTTTTTGATAAATACACATTATTTTTTAATAGATATCTTTTTCTTTCTCTTTATCTCACGCTTTCTCTCTCTATCTCTCTGTATACATCTTTATTTCTCCCCCTCCCTTTCTTCTATCTTTTTCTCTTTCTTTCTAACCTATTTTCTGTCAAATACTTTTAAGAAATATTTGTCTATATATACAAGTTGAATTTGCTTCTAAATGAGCTTAAATTATAAGTTAACATATTCCCGTAGTGTTTTAGCTCCTTAATAAACATAATATTTATATATGGGGTGGGGGGGGGGGGAGAACATATCTTACTTGAAAAATACGGAAAATAACCGAAACTTCACACAAAGTAAAACTTTTAGCATTATTTTTTTCTCAGTATTTCACATAAGTATATAACAATTGAAATTTGAAGAAGAAAAAAAGTTTATTTATATAGATTTGTTACTTTAAATCATAAAACTGTCTTTTATATAGTTACTTGAGTACTTCATTACTTTTTTATCTCTAGAAAATAATTTATAATGTACAGATTTCAATTAATAGTTTCTTTAATATTTCAATTAATATTTACTTATTTTAGCGAAGCAAAAAGAAGTAATGGAAAAAAAAATCTTTAAATCTAAGGTTATGTATTATGAAGCATGAGAGACATACAGACTGACAAAACTATGTATAGACAAGATCAGCATATGACATATGTATCTTCACTGAACAGTTTACCTGTCCATCTACAATAAAAGCAGTCTTTTTGCAAAAAGAAGCCAAGAAAATCACATTTCCCCCAGAGTGTTACTGTCTGACAGACAGACAACGTTTGAATCATAGAGTAGTCTTGCTATTGTAAAGGTTGTTACAATAATTTTGGTATAATACTGAGCTCAGGATACACACAGGATATATGCAGGGTAGAGGATGATACAGAAAATAACCTCTTCATTATCATAATTAGTGGTTGAAACATTTGGACACTCTAATTAATCAATCAACTACTCAAAATTCAATAGAAGTCCACAAAGTTTTAAGCCAATAAATAAGAAAACGGCGTTATAAAACTATGAGTACTAGTGTAATAAACATTTCACCTGACTCAGCAGTCTCTAGTCCACCCTTTCCTTTTGCCATGGCGCTGTGCTCAGATTCAGAATCTCCGCCGTTTATCTAAAATAAAAACAGAGGTAAATTCTTTAAAAAAAACTTTTGCCTCACTAAAATCAGTTTGCCCCCAACTACAATTTTTGTGAGGCAAAATTATCCCCTTTAAATTTTTTCATTGAGTTAGTGAGGCAAACTGATTTTAGTGAGGCAATTTTTTTTTAAGAATTCACCTCAGGTGTCTCGCCAACGGCGGGAAAAACAGCCAGCATGAAAAGTCTGAAAGGATAAAGAAACTAATATCTAGACACCCATGACACTTGGTTAAAGTAACAGACAACCAACCTTTTGATTTTAGGACAGTTGTACTGTATGCGCATAGTAATGAGTTAAGTTTAGCATAGGCCAAATTATTCCCCTTATCACTTTTTGTGATACGCAAACCATTTTAACGTCTTTAGTTTATTTTTTCTATCTAAAAATAAAATAAAAAATACCTGTTTCTTTTTTCTTGCCACGCTATTAATTTTGATTGGCTCCTAAAAATGCAATTATAAATGTTAGAATAGTTATTAACCGCATCGTAGTATAGACAGCCGAAGGCCCGGGCAAAGAAAACTAGTATTAATTTTATGATCTTTATTTTAATATTAGTGGAAAATCGTCTGTAATACAATGCTAAATATGATTTTTCAATTTGACTGAGATCCAGTTCTAATCCAGTGGATATTAATCGGTTTCGAAGCCATACTGGAATCAAAGCTACTCTATAAATTTTCTATATTGTTTGGTCAGACTGTAATTCCTATTTGGGTTGTTATTATATTATTTGTACTATAAAAGTTCATAGTAATATTTATATTTAAAAATTATATTAAAATGAAATTAGCAGTAATTAGTGATATAAGTTTCTGTTAAATAGACAAAGTGAAAACCAGACGCACTTACTTACCCTAGTTGAAGCGTAGCTGCGCTACAAAAGTAAAAAGATTGTCTCCTACCTCAGTCAAGGATTGAACGGAAGTGAGAAGCGGAGTTTCTGTTTCAGACATTCCTGGTCATGTCAGGTGAGAGCACCATCACACTGGAGCTACCCTAGCATAGATAGATAGATAGATAGATAGATAGATAGATAGATAGATAGATATATAGATAGATAGATAGATAGATAGATAGATAGATAGATAGATAGATAGATAGATAGATAGATAGATAGATAGATAGATAGATAGATATATAGATAGATAGATAGATAGATAGATAGATAGATAGATAGATAGATAGATAGATAGATAGATAGATAGATAGATAGATAGATAGATAGATAGATAGATAGATAGATAGATAGATAGATAGATAGATAGATAGATAGATAGATAGATAGATAGATAGATAGATAGATAGATAGATAGATAGATAGATAGATAGATAGATAGATAGATAGATAGATAGATAGATAGATAGATAGATAGATAGATAGATAGATAGATAGATAGATAGATAGATAGATAGATAGATAGATAGATAGATAGATAGATAGATAGATAGATAGATAGATAGATAGATAGATAGATAGATAGATAGATAGATAGATAGATAGATAGATAGATAGATAGATAGATAGATAGATAGATAGATAGATAGATAGATAGATAGATAGATAGATAGATATATAGATAGATAGATAGAATAAATTTCTGTGCTTAATACCAAACTAATGTATAAAGCTAAAAGCCAAGGTGAAGGTTACAATATGATTTTTCATTTAGGTTATTATCTTTCTATCTATTTTCACGAAGGGTGCCCAAAAAAATAAACCATAGAAATTAGAAGAAAAAATACTCTTTAGTTGCCAAAGTTGCTAAATTAGTTTGTTTCTTAATTATAACTTTAAAATGTCTACTTTTTAAACTTAATGTTTTCTAAAGTCAGTATTTCAGGTCATATTAAAGCAATGGCGCTAAAAGTCCTTATAATAATAAAAATTCCTTTTTATCAGAAAAATAGAATATTAGGTTATATGATTACGATACGGAGTGATGGGTAGATGTTTATAGTAGCTTCACTCCAAATATTTCTTTCTCTGTTTCAACAGTTTAACTACTATTGGACTTAATTATCCTATTTTATGAAACACCCTGTAAAAATGTAAAAGGTTGGGTATGAGGAGAATATTACTACTACATGTATTGACACAATATGTATGTACAGTTGGGTACTCCAATATATTACTCTGTTTTGGGACAGATAATGCAGAATTGTCTTTTGTAAACCCGCAACTGTGGTTAGTTAGGTTATTAGAACAACCGCGTCATAAATGAAGACGTTAAACTGTAACTGTATAAGGCGTAAAAAAAGGCGTAGAGTATTACTAAGGTTAGGTCATTATACTCCCAACACATAGTTATGTAATTGTGTATCTAACTGATGTACAAACAGCCTTATTTTCAGATGTGATTCTCCCAATACACAGTTTTTGTAATTGCGTACCTAACTGATGTATAAACATCCATTTCTTTCAAATATAATACTCCCAATATACAGTTGTGTATTTGTGTACCTAACTGATGTATAAACTCAAATATGTATATTGTGAATATGAGTAGCCCAAGGCACAATGATTTATATTCATTTTTTATACATTTTGGTCTTTTTTTACTTTAATTAATTTTCATATTTATAATAGGAAATTGTATTGTTTGGCCGTTTAATCTGTTTTACGGGAGAGCGGAAAGTGTCACGTGTGACGTCATAAAAATACTTCTATTATCCATTTTTTTTGGGGTATCCTTTTCCTCCTCCTTTCATCCCTTCCTTTCAAACGTATTTTATGACGTCACACATGACACTTTAAGCTATCCCCTGTTTTACAATATACTGTTCCTTTATCATTTATTTTTTTAGCTAAATGTTGCTGCTCTACATAATTGTCCTTGTTTAAATTTAAATGCACCTCAAAAGAAACTTTGTTTGCTCAATAAAACTTTTTTCTAATCTGTTACAACCAAACCTCCCTATAATTATAATATTAAATGCTGGTATGTCATTATTTACTTGTGACGTCAATAGACACGTGACTTTGCCAACACATACACAAACAAAATGATAATTTGTAAGAAAAGCAAGATTAATGGCCATTTAAATATCACTTTTAATGAATACGTTATATTTTTCTAACATTTTACTATATTCTAGTTTCTTTCCTGTTTTTCTCTAGATATTACTTTCTTTAGATTATTATCTTATTGTATTTTGTCATACTTGTTTTATGAATCTGTTTCATGTAGTCTAATGATTTACCCTGCTCTTTTTTCCCTTGATTTTCCGCGACAAATACTCATATACCCATAATACCCCCCCCCCCCATCCCCTTCCCATAATATGTTTCATCTCTTTCTTATTATACAAAATAGTAAGGCCTTTTATAAAAGCTTAAGAGTCAATAAATAATGAACCGATTGAGTTCTCCAGTCTTTCGTATACTTTTGTCTGAGAAGTCCTCATTGTGCATGGTTATTAGTTGCACGTGTTTTTTGCAAAGCATACCCCATATAAACTATTTTTTTCGAGCACTTTACATTAGTAGGAACTATTTTTAAAGTCTTTAATTATGACGCAGTGTCTGGCGGATACGCCAGATGTAACGCCACATTCGCAGGTTAAATTTGGGAGGTAGGGACAAACTGACAACAAAAGGAAATTGGCTAAAACTTCTTCAGCAAATAATACGTTTCAGTTCTTTTATCATTATACATTTGCAGTGCAGTTCAAATAAAAATAATTTTCAGTGAATTGAACATATTTCAAAATATCATTATTATAAGCGTAGCGTTAAATCTTTTATGTAAGATGTAATTAATCTGGGAGGGAGGGGACATTTGACTGTAAATTTTCTAGTACCAAAAGTTTTATAAATATATTCTATTGTCTTGATAGTCTTTTCGAAATAACAGTACTTAAAGTTTTGTCTATGTATTGTCTATTGTCTTATCCCCTAAGATCCCAGAAAGTTGCTGCGCTTCTTGTGGAAAAATTTTTCTTTGTTTTTACATGAGTAGTAAAATATAGAGAGGTGGATTAATCTATTTTTATTACTTATTTTCCAGCTACCAGAGACAAATATCCAGAAAGAGAGGAGGTAACAGTCCCCAAAGTTTATAATAATATTTTCTTATGCGTTGGCTTTATAACTTTGGTGTATTTCGATTGGTTGATTCAATAAGTTAAGTGTGTTCAAACGCTTCAACCACTAATTTTAATGTACAGAAGGGGTAGTTTTGTACATCTTTTTATCGGTTATTGTCTTGTTTTCCAGCTACCAGAGACAAATATTACTAACAAGGATGATAACGTGATCCAATAAATGCAAAGCTTTTTAAATAAATATATTAAGTGGTATATGGAAGAAGGGGGAGAAAAAAGAAAAGTAATGTTAAAAAAAAACAAGATAAACACTAACGCCTTTAAAACATCTATAGTACACTATTTCATCATAAAATTGTCTAGGTAAAATTGAAGCTCTTTATAGTGCCAATAAAAAAGGAATAAATTAAAAAACTCGAAGTATTCTACATGATGTCATATCAGAATAGTCCATTATTACAGGAAATAATAATACAATTCTACAAATTCTTTAATAACAATCCTTGTTCTTAATTTTTTACAGTGTAGGGGAAAGATCGTAAAGATTAGTTAAAGTGTAACATCTTAGTAAATCTTTTGACGGGGAGTAAGATGACATTCGACAGTTGTTTGTTACATTAGTCCCCAAAGTTTTAAATATCGTTTTCTGACCCGTTGGCTTAACAATTTTAGAACTTTTATTTTATTTCTATGGGTTGATTCAAGTTGAGTATCCAACCTTTCATATACTAAAGTTAATCTACAAACGGGGTAATTTTGTGCATCATCATTGGGATATTCAACAATTTTCAATTTTGAAAAAGCTTTTTATTCGGGGTTTTCTTTGAAAGTGTCAGGCTTTTTTCATTTAGAGGTTTAATTTTGTTTATTATGATTAAGTTGGTAAATAAATGTATCGTCCATTGTCTAATCTCTTAGATCATTGTTGATTTGTGATTGGTTAATTGTTATCTAAAGTATTTAATATTATCTTTATTTAGAGTCAGTTTAACATTAGTAAAGTATTTGATAATTATTTGAAGAATCTGAAAACAGTGGATTTATTATTACTTGGATCTTACACTAGATTATCGATTACTCTAATAAAGTGAACTTGTAGGAGCTAAAATAACGACCCCCTCCCTCCACCCTCTTTACCCCATCCCCTCTCGAAAAACTGGATGAACAAACTGCCCGATAAATGACAGGAGACATAGCAACCTAAATTGTCGACAATTTTTCCCCTGTCATAATATCCATGTATATTCAACATCAATTCTAAAAGTTACACTAAGGACAATTAGTGTGGAGATGCGATCCCCAATTTTCAAAATTCTTTGAACGTACGAATAAGACTTTTACAGAAATGCTTCGCATCTAGTCTATCCACCTATGTTTAATATAAATTTTACACCATATAAAAGTAGAATCTGAATATTTGATTGACGTGCCACGGCAATTATCAAGCGCAACTCAGGCACGAGATACAATTACTCTAGCTAGCCCCGAGGCACCTTTTGTATGCTTTTAAGTATTTATTAGCCTATCTTTACCAATATAATACCATATATGGGTAATGCTAGCCTAATCATGGTAAATTGTATGTGATTTATTATTGTTATATGTTTATTAAAACATTATGTTTATTGTTAAAGTAACTATGTAACCACTTAGTTCAAGTATGTATGCCTACAACCATAGTTTGATTTACGTCACAAGTTTAACACTTAATTAAACAGACAAGTGCTTAGATCCTTATTACTAGTTGATGTTATAGCTTGCACTTCTTAAAATATCTCAGTTATTTATTGACTCTCTAACCATCAAGTTCTTCTGGCTTTAAAGGTAATGACTTAGTTGTTTGGCATGCATTGTAGTTTAAATTTAGGACCCTCAGTACTTAGCATTAATTGAGCTTAGGCCTTATGTTAGAACTCTAACACTTAGCACAATTCAATGCTTAGGACTTGGGGCACTTTTCTGTCCTACACTACTTATGATTATTATCACTTATCCTGTAAATATTTTCATACTTAACTTATTCACTTGTAATGTAAATACACTTTATAAAAACCATCTTCCTTCTTGAGTGCTTAATATACTTATATAATACAGATCGAATACCATAACCAACCATTTATTCTTAGTTTAAAGCAATATAATACCTCGCGTGGGTCTTTGTTGAGCTACCACAGGCTCAACCAAATTCGTATTATACTTGTGGGAATAGAGGGATAAGCATTCTAAAATGACGAACCGACGATGAGAATGTCTATGTGTATTGCAGTAAAAGTAGGATTTTTAGTAGTACTCATAGAAGAGCGATCTCCATACCATAATATTGGACAAGCGCCCCATTCGCACTACCAAGTGTGAAATAAAAGAAGAGAGAGAGAGAAACAGACGGAGAACAAGAAAGAGAAAGAGAGAAGGGTAGAATGAGAAAGAGAGAGAGAGAGAGAGAGATAGAAACAGAATGGAAAGAGAGAGAAAAAGAAAACAGAATGTGAGAAATTGAAAAAAAAACTAGAGAAGGTTGAAAAGATATTTAAATAATTTTTCCGGAAAACTAGGCTAGAATTTTAAACAGTACAAAATACTGTTAACCTTCTGAACAAGAACATTTATGTTCTTATGTAGCATAGCTCTTTTCAGTGCTCGACAGCTGCGACTTAGCCTTAAACTTAAACACATTTGAATGATTTGAATTTTTGTATTTTTCAAATGGATTGCCATATTTGGGTCAGGTTTAGACTTCCAGCTCATTTTTTTAAAGAGGGGTTCCGAATCCTGACCATTATATTCTAATCGCATGGTGAGTAAGAAAAATTAAGTATCAAACATTAGTTCTTTCATAGGAAAATTTTTTTTTTTTTTAGTTAGTAAACGCAATTGTAAAAGATTGTTATTATATGTACATCTTTTGATAGAAAAAAATACTCAAATTATATTTTACTTCTTGATTCTAAACTAAGATTTAATTTGTCCCAAGATACATATGTTTTAATAATGATAAGTACTAATTACTATGCCCCAAGAAGGGGTTAGATATCTCTCAACAAGCGTGAGCATTCCTTCTTTTTTTAAGAGGGAGGGAGGAGGCAGTAGAGCGGTAAGCGAGATCTTAATTTACAAACAACATCCTACTTTGTATTATAAATCTGATCATTTTAATAAAATGAATGATATAAAAATTATTTTTGAAAATTTCTTTCCTTCCTGTCCTTATACAAAATTCTGATTTTATAAATTTTAGTAAAATAAATATGTAAAATATAGAGGAAACAAATAGAAAGTGACATTCTGCCGCCACAGGTAATATAAATGGCGGCTGATTACAGCTTACAGCAGCGGTAAACTTTAGTTTTAACATTATTG
The DNA here is from genome assembly GCF_053477335.1 of Acartia tonsa. NCBI lineage: Eukaryota > Metazoa > Arthropoda > Copepoda > Calanoida > Acartiidae > Acartia > Acartia tonsa. Next base: position 40,099,662 of record NC_137267.1, on the reverse strand, counting down.
TTGAAAAGCCTTGATCTCATTTTTATATTTTCCTCTTTCTCTCTCTCTCTCTTACTCTTTAACTATTTCTCTCTCTCCCTCTCTCTCTATTTCTTTCTCTCTCTATTTCTTTTCCTCTCTCATTTAGTGTTTCTCTATTTTTCTCTTCCTCTATCTCTCCGTCTCGCTCTCTTTTTTAGTTTAATATTAATGGAAAAAAATTGGCAGGCAAGAAAGTTTTTGATCTAAAAAAGATCACGCTAGATTTGGAAAAATTTATTTATACCTTAATCTTATACTTTAATTCTCCTTAAAAAGCAGCTGAGCAAAAAATTTACATAATTTCATTTTCATTCAGTTTTGTAACATTTATTATCAATCAAATTTTATCAAAGAAAATTTAACTAGAAAAGTAAATATGTATAAAGACTGCATTTCTTTACATTAAAGCTAAAGTATTGCTATTAACATAGAAAAAGCTCAAAATTTTAACAAACACATACATAAAAGTTTCCCTAAAAAGCAAAACTCAATTGTTCCAGTCATATTATATACATTTTGTTTTAAAAAAAAATTAATTAAAGCTAGAGTTTAATAAGCATAATTATTAGATTATTCTTGAAGATGTTTTGTTTTCAGTTTATTATACATTTTCTCTGACATAATAGTACAAAATTAGCTACCTGGCTTTTCCTCTATTTCAATATATGTTCTAGGAAGAACTGCAACGGAAAAGCTTTTAAGTTGATTTCCATATTTTGTGTTATACATCTTACTTGAGTATTATTTATGTAAGAAAAGTTATATGTAATATATCTTCTTTTATATTTGTCTTTTAACACAAAAACTTTGTTCTAACCTTTATCTATCTACCTATATTTCTATCTGTATACTTATCAAATTTCCTAAGTATATAAAAAATAAATATTTATTTACTTAACTACCTGTCTTGACTCTTGATATCTATCTAAAACAATAAACTAACATGCTACTTACCTACAATATTACCTACCTACCATGTTACTTACCTGCCATACTACCTACCTACTATCTTACTTACCTACCATACTGCTTGCCTACCATAGTACCTACCTACCATATTACTCACAAATACTAGCCCTTATCTTCCATCCTTCTTACCTATCATACGTCCTACCATCCTACTTACCTAACATACTACCTACCTACTATCTTACTTACCTACCATACTGCTTGCCTACCATAGTACCTACCTACCATATTACTCACAAATACTAGCCCTTATCTTCCATCCTTCTTACCTATCATACGTCCTACCATCCTACTTACCTAACATACTACCTACCTACTATCTTACTTACCTACCATACTGCTTGCCTACCATAGTACCTACCTACCATATTACTCACAAATACTAGCCCTTATCTTCCATCCTTCTTACCTATCATACATCCTACCATCCTACTTACCTAACATACTACCTACCTACTATCTTACTTACCTACCATACTGCTTGCCTACCATAGTACCTACCTACCATATTACTCACAAATACTAGCCCTTATCTTCCATCCTTCTTACCTATCATACGTCCTACCAACCTACTTACAAACCATACTAGTTTTCAACCGCCCGTCCTACATACCATACTGCTTACTTACTACTTTACTATAAATGTTTCTAACTATATACCAATTTATCTATCTTGTAACTGCCTCTATTTCTATCTAACTATCTTCCTTTATATCTAAATATCTCCCATCTTATATGTTTACCTATCTAAATAAGTATATAACTTTAAATCTATTGTAATATAGGTATATAAATTTTTGTCCACATTTTAATCTGCATATAAGTAAACCCTAATGCCTTAAAAATAACTACCTATTACTCTATATTACTATTTAAATCTCTTATCTATCTACCTTCCTAAATAAGAATCTTTTTGGGGCTTCTATGTGTCTACACTATCTGTGTATCCAATAAAATGCAACTGCACAAGAGTACTGACAAAATTGATAATTTTCAAAGGGCAAAGTAAATTTTTATTTTAAGGGCACCTTCATAGAATGTATAATTTGTGCATTTTTCCACAAAGATCAAGTAATAAAAGTAGAGAGATAGAGGGAAGGTGGAGAGAGTGAGAAAGAGAGAGAGAGAGAGAGAGAGAGAAAAATAAAGAAAAAAAGAGAGTAAGGAGAAAAATAGAGAAAGAGATTAAAAGAGATAGAGAGAGATAGATAGAGAAAAAGATTCAAAGGGATAGAGAGAGAAAGATAGAAAAACAGGGTAATGGAGATGGATAGAGAAAGAGAATAGAGAATAAAGAGAAAAATTTACAAAGAAAAATGAACAAAAAGGAGATAGAAAAATAAAATAAAAAGATATTGAGAAATAATATAGATTACTGATCAAGTCTCCCTGTTTATAATTTGATGTTTAAGCAAAATTGCCAAAAATGTTAGCTAAAATATAAGATTACATATAGAATATAAAAAATTTCTAAGACACATATCAAATATTTATTGAGTTAACTGAATTAATAGTGTCTAAACTTTTCTACCAAAAATTATAATCTTTACAAAGACTATTTTTGTTTATTGGGATACAAGATTTATATAAATTTATCATTAATATATGTCAATGAATGATGGTTTTATTTTGTGAATAAAAACAAATTGTTGTGGTTCTTTTTGAACACCAACAATTTGTGTGGTGAAGGAGAGAAATTTATTTGTCTCCTAAATATCTTCCTGTCCACAACTCAAGGTGTCACAGATATAAATATAGAGATAGTTAGATAGATAGATAGATAGATAGATAGATAGATAGATAGATAGATAGATAGATAGATAGATAGATAGATAGATAGATAGATAGATAGATAGATAGATAGATAGATAGATAGATAGATAGATAGATAGATAGATAGATAGATAGATAGATAGATAGATAGATAGATATATAGATAGATAGATAGATAGATAGATAGATAGATAGATAGATAGATAGATAGATAGATAGATAGATAGATAGATAGATAGATAGATAGATAGATAGATAGATAGATAGATAGATAGATAGATAGATAGATAGATAGATAGATAGATAGATAGATAGATAGATAGATAGATAGATAGATAGATAGATAGATAGATAGATAGATAGATAGATAGATAGATAGATAGATAGATAGATAGATAGATAGATAGATAGATAGATAGATAGATAGATAGATAGATAGATAGATAGATAGATAGATAGATAGATAGATAGATAGATAAATAAATAAATAGATAGATAGAAAGATTGATTGATTTATTAATTAAAAGAGTTAGGGAGTTGAAAACCCCGCCTCCTCTTTAAAGTGCTCTAAAGAAATCGTATATGAGTAGATGAACAAACAATTCTGATTTTCAAATATAATACACTTGTAATAACAAAAGATATTTTTTTCTTCTCCAAAATGTGTCACACCTTGTTTTTTACTCTTGTAATATGGGCGCCACACCAAGAGCCATTATATTTTATTTGTGTGTACCTGACAGCTACACACACATAGATATTCTATCCTGTTCAACTTCTCTGCTGTTATCATAGCAACATAATACACAACATAGTCATGGATTACAGAGATTTAAAGGGATAAGACAATGGTGAATGAATTTATGTACATAACATGAGATGATATACAAAATACCTCTCTTGTAGATTACAATTAGTGGATTAAACGTTTGGACACTCAATTTGATGAACCAACCAATCACAATTTACGTCCCCAAAGATGTTTAGTCAACGAATAAAAAAACGTTAATACAAACTTTGGGGACTAGTGTCCCCTTCCTCATCGCATGAATTTAATTTAGGGAGTAAAATATATGGTAGATTAAGGTATAAAGTTGTTATGGATGCATGCCTAAATGTAAAAAATGACAAGTATTACCAATTTTGATAGAAAAACTTGCTAATATTGACCTAACATATTGGTCAGTTCGTTCATCCAGTAGGAGGGGAGAGGTTGGGGTCAAGCAAGTCGAAAGGGGAGTATCATTATTTTAGCCAGATGCAAGTATCTTTTTATCAGAGAAAACATAAAAACCTGATGCAACATCCGGTGATAATAAATCGATTACCACTTGAATTGTATGTCAGCAAGTGCAACCAGCCTATCAGGGTAAGGTTATCTTGGTCAAGAGGGATCAATTCAAGATCTCATACCTTGGACAGAATGTCTTTTTAGCCCTCCAATTATCACTACAAAAGATTTGCTTTAACATCATTATAATATAACATATTTCTATCAAAAGCGAAGCTTTTCTACAATTAGTATGTACGTCAATAGGTTTTTTTGCATTCTATGCGTTGTGGAATTTTTATGAAGCTCATAATTGCAAAGGGACAGCGGAAAGTTTCATGTGTGACGTCATAAAAATAATCTATTATCCATCTATTTTTAGGGGTTTCCTTTCCCACTTCTCCCGTATAAATGTCACACATGACACTTTCCGTTGTCCCGATTGTAAAGATTATGGAACACAGTAATAGTGTCTGACTGATTATGACGTAACAAATAAAATTAGCCAATGAGAGGCCACTATAAATTTTACCATTGGTCAATAACGGCCTCTCATTGGCTATTTTTTTTTTGTAACGTCATAATCAGTCAGACACTATTACTGTGTTCAAGATTCTGCTGACCAATGCACATCTACCTAATATCTTACTTTGTCTGTTTGTCTTACAATTACAATTCTATTTTGTTTTAGATTTTTTATTTGTATGTGCTTCGCTACTCATGAATGTTGCCATCCTTGTTATTTACTTATTACTGAGAAAGGTATTATGGGATTAAATAGTTTATTAATACCCTGTAAAATATATTTAAGTAAAACTTTAGAATGCATTTAGAGTCTAGACAATGCAGGACTACTTGTTATTAACAACTAGGGCATTTCTACATTAAGTGTCGGTCAGTACGTCTGTCAGGATTAGTTCTGAACGAAAATCTTAGCTTGCTAGATAGTTTAATAACTGATTTAAGACCTAGCATGATAATTTCTGTAATCATGAGTAAAAATTTTATATGGTACAAAATATGAAGAAAAGGCGGCAAAACTGCGGCATTTCCGCCAATTTTTTTGCTTTTTCTCGCTGAATTAAGCACAAATTACTTTTTAATAAAGTTGACCTGAAACTATTGCCATTAAACTAACATTAAAGCAACTGCAGTGCCAAATTTTCCTTTATGGAAAATACTCGAAAAAATGACCCATTTTATAATAAAAGCTGAGAATATCTCAACTATGACTTCTTCTAAGTGTTATGAATTTATTGTAAATTAGTCAAAGTTTGCTGTTATGGATTTTGCGATACATGTTATATATAATATCAGGAAAAGTAAAGTTTAATTGTTCTCCAATATACTTTAGGATTTATTTAAATTGTTATTTATAAGAGGACAGATGTACCACAATGACATAATTATTATTTATGTATGATCATTTGATTGATATGGTCGAAATCCTTCAGACAACCAACCTTATGATTGCCTAGTCTTTGTCTAAAAGTCCCAAATGTGCATAGTAATTATTTTTAAAACATTTATTAATTTTGATTGGTTGGTACAAACTAAAAGTGTACAAACTTTTCTAGCAATAATTTTATTCTACAGGAGAATTGTGCGTTCCTTGTCTTTTCCCTTCAGAAAACAATGAATTTATTATTACTACGATCTTACACCAGATTATCATGTACTCTAATAAAATAAAATTTGTAGCTGGCTTAAATAACGCTACCCCTATCCTACCACTTTACCCCATCCTATCCCTCCTTCTGACTGATTTAACAGACCAGTAAATAATGCCCATGTTTTATATAAATTAAGTAGGTTTAAAATGGTCAAAATGCATTGTTTATCAGAATGCTGGTCCTTTGTCCTTGGTGTTTCCAATAAACAGTTTTTAAATCTATTTCCTATTTCTAGAGATTTTTATATCTCAACTCATTTGAGTTGTATAAATCTATTTTAATATGTGCACATTCATTTCTTTTTTTTTCTTTATTTGTTCAAAATTGTTATTTTATTTTATCTATATTAATGGATATAGGATATACATGGAATATTTGTCGTCAATTTAGCATGCTAATATGGACCTCATTTGATGCTGTGAGTATTGGTTTAAAAAATATGACGTAACAAAAAAAAATTAGCCAATGAGAGGCCGTTATTGACCAATGGCGGCATGCGTAGTGGACTCTCATTGGCTAATTTTTTTGTTACGTCATATTTTTTAAACCAATACTCACAGCATCACCTCATTTATTAGTCAGTTCGTTCATTCAATAAGAGGGGAGGGGATATGATAAAGGGGTTGAATGGTGGTGGGGTATAGTAATTTTAGCCTGCTGCGAGTATAACTTTATCAGAGTAAATGAAAGTCTGGTGCAACATCCAAGTAATAATATATCGATTGCTTTACAATTTCATGAATTATCCATCCTTGTTGGAGCAAGGAGCTTTACAATGTGGAAATTGGCAGTTATGACATTGAGCTGCCATGTCCCCTCTAGTGCCAAAAGGGACATGGCACTAGTGCCAAAAGTTTTATAATAACGTTTTCTTATTCTTTGGCTTATAAACTTTGGGGACTTTATTGAATTTGATGGGTTAATTCATTAAGTTGAGTGTCCAAACGATTCAACCGCTAATTGTAGTTGTAATTTGTGTATCATCATTGGGGATGTACAGTACATCAAATTATCGGCCATTGTCTTATCCCTTTAAATCCCTGGGAAATTGGTGAATTTCACAGAAATAGCTTCAAGTTGCAAAAGAATGACAAACTTTGACAAAACTTGCTTTTTTATTGAAATCCCTCCACACATTGAGAAAACTTTGGCGTCCTCACACTTCCACATAAGATTATATAATCAAAATGCCAATCATCCTTATAAAAAAGTAAAAGGATCTCTGTGTGTCTCTTTAGACCTTGGAAGGTTCATAACCATTTTGGGTGAATGTACCACTTCCCTCCAAAGAGTAATAACCACCCCAACAAAAATACCTCTTTAAAAATGTGTTTTAATTTTTTATTTTTAAAACTACAATTTATTGTGGTGGGTAGGTAGACTCCCCCCCCCCCGTTTTTTAAGGGCCCCAAGAGGCCTCTAGGGGTTTAAAGGAAGTTTTTTGTTTGCTAACTACTTCATTGATTTATTTCTGCAAGAAAGCTTCACATGTGTACCAGGATGGTGTTAGGCTATTATATTTTTAAATTCAAGTCTTAAAGTGGTTTTAATTTTATTGATAAGCAAAAAGTGAAGCAAAAAGGAAGGACAATTTTTGGTGTATTAATTTGTTTTTTTCTTATCATATATGCAGGGAGCTAAAGGGATAAGAAAATGAATGATTAATTGGTGTTCATCTTGAATGATGAATTAGGTTATTGTTTGAAAAACTAATTTGAAACAACCAATCAAAAGTTTGTTAGCTAACGAATAAGAGCGCACGTCTATAAAACCAGTATAATTTACATTCCAACGTAGCCTCCCTCCCTAGAATTATGTGACACATGTGTGGAAGGGATGGCACACCAAAGAAAACTTTGCCTTTAATTATTTTCTCTTTCTGTTAAAATCCTGCAGCTCAGGTTTACTTTAATGGCAGCTTGCACAAATTAATTTTATTTATTTTGTTCGAATATATTTATCTAATATTAAGTACCTATTTTTATATTATAATAGTAAAATAAATAAAGTCCGTATATCCAATGGATATAATATTACTTGCATAAGACTCTTATGTTTTCTTATAAAGTGAAACACGCAGCGGGCTAAAAAAAACTATTCCTCTTTACCCCATCCCCTTCCTTTCTAATCGATAAACAAACTGACCAACAAATGAGTTCCATTTTAGCAAGCTAAATTGGCAATAAATTTTCCCATGTCATAATATCCACGATTATTCTACATCCATTGTCTGTCTGTCCGTCCCAGTTTCCAATTGACGCAAAAGATTTATGAAATCGCATAAAATCAATTGGGTTTTGTTTTTCAGAAAATCTTCCTATTAGTAAAAAAAGTATTTTTAGCCATTCATTCCATAGGGGTTGTTGGAAGACTTGTCTTAATATAATAATCAATGAGTACATTTTAGTATTGAAGTGGGATCTACTGCAGTTCACGGTAAATTATTGCTGGTAACGAATATTGCCAAAAATCTATTAATTTTAAAGGCTGCTAGCTGCCAAACAGCTGAACGTACAGTTCATACCCGCACACCATTTTAGGCGGTATAAGAAGGCCTACAAATAATCCGGAATAGCCAAGATCCAATGATGCACAGGGAAAGCTTCACTGAAGAAAAAAAGCGTAAAATAGGCCTTTTCGCGCATTTCTCTGCACTTATCTTTATAATTAAGTTTCTCATAATATCATAATAAATGTACTTTATCGGTCCAGCGGGTGAAAAAAAAATTTTGGTACAAACGCTTTTTGCATTTATATAAGATTCAAATTCTACTAAAATGTTTGAATATAGGAAAAGATTTTTTCAAGTTAAATGGCAGTAAAAATGCTCCTTGAAGATTTTTAATTACAATTAAATAATTTGCCTTTTACCTTAATATATCTACTTATGGATTCTACTAAAGCATTATAGCAGTGAAATAAAATTAACAAATACAAATACATACAACATATGTTTTATTAATTTTACATTAACTAATGCCTTCATTATTGCAATAAAAACCTGGACTGACAGAATAAATAATTCACAACAAGGACTAGTAAACATAAGTAGCGCAACAATTAAAAGATAAAATAGACAATTATTATACAGTAAAAATATATATGTCACAAAAAAATATATATAGTTTTGACTACTAAATTTTTTAATTATGGTCAAAAAAGCACATGAACTGACGTACAGACATGACCTAATTATAGAGTAGCTGCAGTATTAACAAGACAATTTATCAAATTTCTTTGAAGTATAAAGCATTAATAAACTTTTATAGCTTGCAATTTAATATAAATTTTAACAATATTAAAAATATTTCTTGGTTAGTGCGAATTGTTTTGAATATAATTATGAAAATAATAAAAAAGGATGAATCTATTTTAAATACTCAGATCAAAATAAGTCAAGATAATCTTATGATTTTTATAATATCAATTACGAAAAATTAATTTAACCTATTAAAATTGTTTTTTTATTCAAAAGGTTAAACGTCTAAATAACCCTTTTCTAATAATGATAACGACTAAAGAGTAGCTTCGCTTTGAAAACAAATAATAAAAAGGTCATTTCCAGAAATCATTAGCATTGTTTTGTCCCAGTATAAATGGCTTTGACTTCATTTTTTGTCTTCAATAATTTTTTATTTATCAATTTATGTTTGTTCTAACTATGCTTATAGTGGATGCGGCCTTAGCGTCTAGGGGCCTCTTATTCTAAGGAAAAGGGTGAGCAGAACAATACCCTTAAACCATCCCAGAACCTATGTGGAGCTTCCCTAAATGGAAAACCGAAATAAGTTCTGTATTTATCAAAATAATAAGCTATAAACCTAAGACCTTACATACATATAAGGATATATTTTCCTAGTTTAAATTTGTTAAAAATTTTGTTTTTGACAGAGCTTACCTTACATAAAATGTTTTATGTTAATAGTAGCAAAAATTGAGTAAAATATGTTCTATAAAGCATAGTTTCCATAACTCTGTCAACATAATTTGGCTGTATTGGTAATACGAAATTGTTTATTTAATATGGCAATATGTGGAAGTGAAGTTACATCCCAAGGTTGATATTAAATGACTAATGGCTACTCATGTTTGTTTTTATCATAGACCATTAGAAACACAATAAAAATGTTTGTGGTTCACTATTTTCTTATAAATATGAGGTATATAATATTCTTTTAAGGCTATTGTAATGAGTAAGTAAATAGTTTTGAAAATCCTCTTAAGTTTATAAAGTTTAAAATCAATTTTTTGACCTCCAGAAAAGAAAACACCAAAATAGGCCGATTAATAATGTTATCCTGTTTTTTGTCCCATAGTGTATTGCATTTATTTTGATTGGTGTACAATCATATCCCCAAAAGTTCACAAAAAGATATAATAGCAATACATTAGAAGAAGTGCCAAACTCGGCAAGGGTAAGGTAATATTGAGGAGCTTGAACGTAGAGCTTGAGCTGGCTCTAGTAGCTATAAAAAAAAGTGTCTCAACCTACTCCTTGGAGACTTAGGTCCGAACACTAAGAAACTAGAGTTAAACAAAAGAGAAGTGCCAGTTTGTAATATTGTAATAATATGCGATTGTATTAATTTAGTAATGTAAGAAATGCGCGGAAATGACTGCACACTATTTATGATAGATGAGCCATTTTTTGCTACTTTAATTAAGTACCCTTTACCTCTCTAGGTTTGTTTGTTTGTCTTTTACAAACAAGAAAGATTTTGTCATGATTTTGAAAAAATAATATAAATGTTATAAAGTCAATATAAAGGATAATAACAAGTCTTTAAGTGGGGCAACACTTTTTTAATAAATAGGTCAATCAATAAGGAAGCACTAGTCACTATTTCAATAAGCCACGTTCATTGACTGACGTGTAGACATATAATTAACTATAAAGAAGCTGATCTTCTAAAAGAAAGCAAAATTACTTAGATTTCTAGTTTTGTAGGTATCAAATATTATATAATAGCATAATTTCTATCTTCAACTGTGCTACTGTTACCTATAGGCATTTGAAAACATATGTATTCGGGGATAGTATAATGAACGATAAATAAATCTCTCCCCATATGGTATATAGGAAGTTCTGCTTGTATAAAAATTAAATCATAAATGTCCATTCTCTCCCTGACTAAAGGTCATTAACAATGGGAGCTTTTTATCCAGAACTATTTCAAGTTTTTTAGACTATTTTATATTTGCTTTAAAGTCAAAATATGGAAACAGTTGCCCTACTTAAATATACCCTACATATAGAAATGTCTTAATTTTAATAAAATTAATTGTTGTATAATTACAAGTTACACGCTTCTATATCAAACAGACTTTCATCAAAATATCTTACACCAGACAGTTCATTAGGCACAAGAAAAAAATATTATATTTTTCTGGGGAATTAATCATACCAAAGACATGGAATTCTAACTCTACTTTCAGGTCAAACATGTAAATGATATACTTGGATATATTGACAAGGGAAAATTTGTAATAGATTTAGCTTGCTAAAATGGAACACATTTATTGGTCAGATTGTTTTTCCAGTAGAAGGGGATGGGATGGGGTAAATAGGGTAAATGGGAGGTATCATTATTTTAGCCAACTGTGAGCATTACTTTATCAGAATACAGTAAAATCTTGTGCAACATTAAAGTTATGATTTTGTTATATTCATCTAAATTGTCTTTTAAAAGAAATTAGCTGTCGAAAAATTTTCAAAATTGTAAAGTTCAGTTAACTTAAATAACCAAAAAAAGAAAAAGTTAAGATTTAAAAGAATCTTTTAAAAAGATATAAATGTTTAAAAAGTCTCTTAAGGTTTTCTGGTTTCCTGGACATAAAGTTTCGGATAAAGATTTAAGAAGTTGGTGAGTTTTGTCTAATCCTCCTTCAGGGAATTAATATGGCTGCCACACAATTTGGCAAACTTTTATTTTATAAATTTTTCTTTATTTTTATAAAAAAAAAATACGTGAAATTTCAAACTATTCATAGAACATACAAAATCAAAGAATGTTAGCAAAAAATTTATATTTAGAAAAATTTGATTGAGGCTAAATACCTTATATTTAGTCATGATATTAAAGTTACAAAAAGAATGTAAATCAAAAACATTTTATAATAAAGTTATCTTTGAATTATATCAGAATATACTTAATTCTTTTCTTAAAAATTTATTTTGTTAATAAATAAACCAAATTAATTACTTCTTCGTAAGAGAAAAATGTAAAATATGTTTAATAATACCACAGCCAATTAGGAATAAAATAATATTTGGAAGAATTTGTTTTCTTAATTAACAAGGTCCTGATCAAATTAATATACAATTTGTTTTTACTGAATTTTTGCTCTTTGATTTAATGAAAATTTTTTTAGTTGAAATAAAAGGATACTGACTTTGGGGTAAGAAAGTTTTAAAAAAGGGAAAGATTGATATCAAGAAAAGGAAAATGGAATGAAAATAGACTTTTATAACTATTTCATATCATAGTGTTTGCAAACAAAACAAAATACTCATTTCTTTTTTTTATTTTAGTTTTAAACATTGAATAATTGAAATTGTTTGATATCTATCTTACATTAATAAATATAATTTAACAAAAGAGTAGAAAAATAATTTATTCACAATTAAGGTATAATTGAAATTTATAATGTACTGTTTTTAGATAACAATGAAAAGTATTATTTAAAAATTTTTTTTAATAGCATTTTTTTTGCTTTTTTTGCATATTCAGTACTTACAAAACCAGTACTGGGGATCATATAATTTCTTTAGTGTACTAAAAATCTAAGACAACAATTAAAACTATACTATCAATTGTCATTGCCCAAGTGTACATCGTACTATAATGTACAACATTTAAACTTGAAGAAAAGACTTTTAACAACCAATCCCTTAAACCTTGAAAACTTATATAAATTTTGAAATTAATTGAATGATTGAAGAATAGTTTACATTCTAATCTTTAGACCTAAGATATGGATTAATGAACTAGGCTAGTTGTATGTAGTTGACTCTGTGTCTTGAAATGCAGAACTACTACATCATATCTTCATAATATATCTATATATATGTTTATGATGCATCCAGCTTAAAAGCAAATAAAATTAGCTTAAAATATATTAAATTATCATAGCAGACTATCCAAAATGTATATTTAAAATAAGTTATTAGAAATAAAAAGACAATGAAAGAGTTATCTGATAGATAAACCAAAGCAAATGCAAAGTCTATAGGCCTGGCTTGAAATTATTTATTAGTAGACAAACTTTTGTATATGATATACAAGATACCACACCATATATTTTGATAGATGGATAGATCAATATATCCTCATCCCCTCAAGATATTTGTTTTATAGATAAAGTTTTAGGAAGCTATGGTGCATTTAATGAACTAACAACACTTATGAGAGATAGGTAGATACACAAATGTAAGAATTATGGAAGATACAAATATAAACAAATAAATTGTTATTTTGTTTGAATATGAACTGATTTATGGATTGATGAACATATAAAATAATTGATGGATTAGATTTGATCAAATATTGATTCATTCCTAAAAGTTGATTTATTGAAAGAGTTATCATTGAATGAAATATCAATATATAAAGATTATAACATCATTGATAGATAAATTTAGAAATTTATTGACATATTGATGAATGTTTGATTAATAGATCAATTGTTAGATTGATTGATAGATAGATCAACTAAAATATTAATTTATAGATTGAATCTCATACCTTTATACTAGATCATTGATATATTGAATAATAGATTGATTAATAATTATATTGATTTCTTGATTGTGTATCAATGTACATGTTTCAAGATTGATAACGAAATCCCTGAACACAAAGTAAGAAAAAAGACATGCATCTCAAGACAAAGTATTATCAACCGTAGAAATGTATCAGCACCCCTGAGAAAAAGTCTGGGGGCAATGTAGAACAGATAACTTTTTACTCACTCACATCTTATGTTAGAACTCAAGAGAGACACAATATTGAAAGATAGATAGATAGGAAGATACACATATAAATAGAAAGAAAGACACATAAACAGAAATAAAAAACAGATCTTTAACTCTTTTTTTATGTACTAGCGGCTTCGCCCCTAGCCTCTAAGGGCTTTGCACCAAAAGGTGATTTAAAAAAAGATTAAGTATTTCTGGTGCTGCCATTTTTTGTGAAGTAACTGCCTAAAAATAATAATTTTTTTTGGGGGGGGGAATTTTCATTTTTTGGAGGGTTTGGGGTGTCCCAGCCCCAACGAAAAGAGCATAAAACCACCACAGGACCAATAGGTATATACCCTTAAGAGTAGAATCCTATGGGTTCAGTGGTTACCGAGATCTTAAGGGACAGACGGACGGACGGACAGACATCGTTCTACTTTGTATTAATGATATTTTTACACTTTTTTGAAGTAACTTTCTTTATTATTCACTAGCGGCTTCGCCCCTAGCCTCTAGGGGCTTTGCCCCAAGAGGTGATAAAAAAAATTAAGGAATTTCGCCAAAGGACCAAGGAAATCTTCTACAAAACACAAAGGACCAAGGAAATCTTCTACAAAACATAAAGGACCAAGGAAATCTTCAGCAAAAAAAAAAAAAAAAAAAAAAAAAAATTGGGGGGGATTTTTTGTTTTTTGGGGGGTTAGGGGTGTCCCACCCCCCAAGAAAATAGCTTAAAACCACCACAGGACCAATAGGTATATACCCTGAAGAGTAGAATCTGATCGGTTCAGTGGTTACCGAGATCTTAAGCTTCAGACGGACAGACAGACGGACGGACAGACATCAAGCTACTTTGTATTATAGACTAGCGGCTTCGCCCCTAGCCTCTAGGGGCTTTGCCCAAAGAGGTTTGATCAACTTAATTTTTCGTATTTTAGATTTAAAAAGAAAAAGTAAAAAAAAATTTTTTTTTTTTTGGGGGGGGTATTTTCATTTTTTGGGGGGGTTGGGGGTGTCCCACCCCCCAAGAAAATAGCTTAAAACCATCACAGGACCAGTAGGTATATTCCCTGAAGAGTAGAGCCCAATCGGTTCAGTGGTTACTGAGATCTTAAGCTTCAGACGGACAGACATCGTTCTACTTTGTATTATAGTTAAACTGATAATCTTACTTTCTTCAAGTTTATTGTTACACATATTATATTATAGATGAACGCTTTCTTCTATTTAATAATTATTCTATCTATAACTTTATTTATCTATTAACTTTTTATCTATGCTAACATGAATCTATCTATCTATATGTCTATGTGCCACAATAGACACATTAATAAATCCATTATTATAATTATCCATCTGTCTATCTTAAAATCTTATGTCACCATAAATTTGTAATGTCAGTTTTTTCTCTATAATCTCAAGAAATAAGGACATGTTTTCATAAAAGCAAAGAAAACATGTTTTCATAAAAGCAAAGAGAACATGTTTTGATCAGCTAAATTCAAAACACTAAATTGTTGATTAAAGTAAGTAAAATAGCTTTATTTAATCATTTTTAGGTTTTTATACTTTTCAATAAAGGGTGTAATTACATAAATTACATAAAAAAAACTGAAAAGAAGCTTCCCTTATTTTAAAAAAAGCCTATGAATACATGTTAAGAAAGATCTTGTAAACGGCTAGACTGTTCAATAAACAGTTTTCTAAAATGCTTAGTATTTTTCAATGTCATATTTTAGGCTAGTTTGTTGTTGTATATGAAACCTGGGTAGAACACAAGTTCCAGGGGGCATCCTAATAGTCACTTTTACGGGGGGCGTAAAATGTACCCCCCCCCCCACCCCTGTCCAATCTTTGTCAAAAACTATAAGATAAATCTAGACACACTCAAAAGCAAAGTTGGTCGTTTTTAAAATTTACATTGTTTACAGTATCTCTCCCCCCCCCGCCCCCCCCCCCCATGAATATAGTATTTTTTTAAAATAATGGTAGGGGGAGGTATGTACAATTTTGTGAAACTCTGTCCTTCTTTCTGATAATCTGTATGTGTAGTTAGTAGCCAGAAGGTATTAACCTAGGATGTGTGTTCACTTCCACTGCACATGTAACATATTAACAGTTGTGTCTTTTTTATCAGCTTTTGTGTCCTTTTTATATGCGAAGCTACTGTCTTATTTACTTTTTCTGTCCATAAGTGCTATTTTTAAGCTGCTTTGTAATTTAAATTGTTGGTTTTTATTGTAAAGATATCCCATACAAAAGAGCAACTTACATGATCCGTCAGTTTGTCGGTTTATTTCACATTTATACATTGATCTGTTAGGGTTTCATATTTTTTTTTATTTATTATCTTTTCCTTCATTTTTTTCCTTTGTTCTCCCTTTTTTCATGATGAATTGACATATCTTTATCTCACTTGGTCCATTTATCCAACTATAATTTTGTGCTTTGCTACTTATGGATGTTGTGATCCTTGTTATATAAAGGGTATGTGAATAAGATATTAAGCGGACATGGATGGACACCTAACCTAGAGATTATCGAGACAACACATTGCCAACGACAGTCTTGACACTTTTTTAAAGCATAGCTTTTCTTCATTTTAGGCATGTTAAAATAGTTCTATCAATATTAAACAATGCATGAAGACAGTATATGCGTATATGTGCGTATTTCCTTTTTTTTATAAGACTACAAGGAGTTACGCTCTTGGTAGCCTCTAGAGGCTTTAAAAGAAATGGAAATCAATTTTAAAGGGAGATTGAGTATGGACCCCCCCCCCCTCATTCTTTAAAAATACAAAAAAAAACTTCTTGTGACCTATAAGAAGCTTCGCGCACGGTCTTTTTCGGTACAAACATCAAGACGGTACAAAGCATGCCTTTTAAGGATATCTTTCAACAAATAAAGCAAAACAAAAATAGTACAATTTTGGGAAAATCAATTCATCTTTCATATTTCCTGCATTTATTCTCATTCAATGATATAAAGTATATAATGAAATTATTATTCCATCTAAAGTTGCAGAATTTTCTTTTAAAAAACAAAGCTAGTTTAAACTGAACAATCAAGATTTTGAAAAGTACCCAAAGTTATTGCATTGTAATCCACTTGATGAGAAAACATGTCTAAACTTTGGGAACCAGTGTAGTTTAAAGACCACTGTCCCCTTCCTTCCTGATATACAATGGAATTATCTATTGAATAAAGGCCAGTCTTTTGTGCTGTATTAATAAAACACTGCTTATATAGATTGAATGAAATCAGGGGAGGGATATTATTTATTATTTCTTATTGTTATTATTATGTTTTGCCTATTTATTTACATTATCCTATAAATATGGATAATTTATGCAAACATTATCCGACATTCAACCTATGAAAAAAAAATAAAAGCCGCAGCCATCAACGAACTTTTATATTGTCAACAGCCATAGCACCCCTAAAACATTATGGTTTGAATATAAAAGTATACCCTGTACCAAAAATGGGATTCTGCTATTTATATAACTATTGGTTAAAATTGTAAGGTGCGTTTAGGGGTCATTTCAGTTTTAGATAGAAAGTAAAAAATATTTAGGGGGAGTCATTTATCTTGAGAGGGAGGTAGTACCCTCTACCAAAATAATCTTAAACTTCCTCAGAATCTTTGAGAAGATTCATTGTAAAGAAAAACCACATCGGTTCAGTGGTTAAACAGATCCTTTGGTACAAACAGACAGACAGACATACCAACATCCTGTTACCCCAGAATATAATACACTAACATTATAAGATTCAGATTGAATCAAAACTATGAATAAAAATGCCTGTCCGATGTTCAACGTTGATTGTATAAAGTAATAATTGTAATATTATTATTATTATGATTTCTATATTATTATTTGTTATGGTGTCTCATCACTGCAACCAAAAAGTCACTTGATTAATTTCTTAGTGGATATCACCAAGGGATATTTTATACCAAAAATTAAATTTAAAAGAAAACAGCATTAAACCTTCCCTAAAATGAAGAACTCAACCAATCAATTGGTTAGCAATAAGTGGAAGTCTGGGCACACCATATTATTATTTGTTATACTATATCTTTCTCTAGGGAATAGTGTTCATACAATGTAGAAAAATTATATTGCACATTAAAAGTGCCTGCATGTTCATCTGTCTATTTATAGCTACGTTTAGATTTTGAGGGGATATGGGCACAGGGCAGGTTTTAGGCTATTTACGGTAAACTAGAAAATGAAACCAGTTAAAAAACGGTCTACATAGCATACTTCTTTGGTTAAGTCCTTAGTTTCAGGGATCTAAAGGGATAAGACAATAGCCGATAAATTGATGTACCAGTACATCCCCAATGATGACATATCAAATTACCCCTTCTGTAGATTGAAATTAGTGGTTGAAACGTTTGAACACTCTACTTAATAAACCAACCTATTAGTAAAAAAAACCAAAGTTGATAAGCCAACGAATAAGAAAACTAGTGTAATAAACAACCCGTTGTCCCCCCTCTCTCTGCCTTATTTTAGCCCTTTTGTAAGCACTATAATGTTTACAAAGATTCTTGTTGTTTTGTACAAACTTTTTATTGTGCTTGTCCTTGTATTATATTTTCAGTTAACTTTTCACAGGGAGATTCCAGGATAAGGCAATAAATGATAAATTCATATACGACCCCAATGATAAAGGACAAAACTAACCCGAATATAGATTAAAATTATTAGCTAAAACGTTTGGACACTCGACTTCATGAACCAACCAATCGTGCTTAATTAAAGTACCCAAAGTTTTGAAGCCAACGAATAGAAAAACTTTGAGTGCAAGTGTAATTAATAGTCTAATGTTCCATTCCTCCCTGAGTTAGCAACTTTTTATATATTTTATTTATAACTTTTTATTTCTACACATAACATTTTCCTTGATAAAAGCATACCTGTTTATTGCATCGTATAAATACGGGAGGGTACCCAAATTTTTATAACCACATTATCTTATTTGTTGTCATAAAATTTTGGGTACTTTTCTTGAATTTTGATTGGTTGGTTCCAAACTATTAGTGTTCAAACTTTGCAAACAATAATTTCAAACTACCAAAGGGGTAATTTTGTTTATTATCATTTTATGAATATTGCAAAACCAAAGCTTTCTACGGATTTGGATTGGCAGCTTACACGTTCAGTTGCCTACCCGTAGATAACTCACTTTAAATAAAATAAACATATTAAATTGAGACTTATGATAGCTGGTGCAACTCTAAATTACTCTGAATTCATTTCATATTACTCAAAATAAATTAAATCAAATCCCTTTGAATCATATATCAAACTAGGTGGGCAGTCACTTCCGCAATAGTATTACAACACAAGTGTAATTACCCCTTTGCCAGAGTATATATTAACAGGGGAAAATTTAGGTTGTTAATATGGTACTCATATATTGGTAAGTTCTTTCGGTCAGAAAGAGGGGAGGGGATTGGGTAAATGTTTGAATTGGGGGTATCTTTATTTTAACCAGCTTTATTCAAGTAAATTAAAATATGTTACTACATCCAAGTAATAATAAGTCAATCCTTTGCTTTACTTTATCATGAATCATCTACCTTAACTAGTTTATTTGCTGTTGCTTCTTTTTGCGATTATGAACAGTGGTTGAAACATTTGGAAACTCGACTTAATAAACCAACCAATCCTAAAAGTTGTTAATCCAGCGAATAAGAAAAGGTTATTATAAAACTTTAGGGACTAGCGTAATAAACAGCCAAATTTTCCCTCCCTCCCTAGATTATGAAATACTTTGGGGATATAAAAATGCACGGAACTGAATGTACATAATCAAACTATTTTAATTTTAAAAAGGAAATTTTATCCAAAAAAACCATACTGCCTTGAAAAAAATACTTTATCAAGCATATAACCCGAAAGAATCATGATAATGTATTTCAATAATTGTTTTGTCGATGTTATTCCTCTTATATTCATTATGTCGAAAGAAGTACCATGTTGATATTAAAAACAACAAAAAAAAAGATTAGCAAATAATATAAAAAGATATATTTTTTTCATTAATGATCCTCTGTAAATTACTAAGAATTTGTCAAAAGTAAAGCAAAATAAAATATAGGTATTAAATATATCATACTTATTGGTATAAGCTAAAGGTTCAGACATTATATGTCTAGCTATAGCATGGAAAAAGATTGTATATCTTATATAAATTCTGGTTTATAAAATAATTTAGCTTCATGATTTTCCAGAAAAAAATCATCTTTTGATTTAAAAAGCAGTACATCATTTTTACTCATTCAAGCATCATGTCTTTTTATTTGTAACCAACAAATATTTGTTTAAATAATGAAACACTGTATATTGTATTTATCAAAAAAAAAAAATTGTTAAATAAACTGTGTTAATAACTCTATCTATAATACAAAGTAGAATGATGTCGGTCCGTCCGTCTGTCCGTCTGTCCGTCCCTTAAGATCTCGGTAACCACTGAACCGATTGGATTCTACTCTTCAGGGAATATACCTATTGGTCCTGTGGTGTTTTTAGGCTATTTTTGGGGGAGTTGGGACACCCCCAACCCCCCAAAAAACAATTAAATCCCCCACATTTTTTTTGTTGCTGAAGATTTACTTGGTCCTTTTTTTATCACCTCTTGGGGCAAAGCCCCTAGAGGCTAGGGGCGAAGCCGCTAGTGTTATATAAATTAGTAAGGTTTTTGTCTAAAGCTTAAGATCCCGATAACTAATAAACAGATTGGGTTCAACATTCAAGGTAAATGACGTCATGTGATGGTTTTAGGTTATTTTGTTACGGATTTATTTTTTCAGATAGTTTTAGGCTATTTTTCTGCAATTCCATACCAATCAAATACAAAGCATCTAGATACTAGGGGCAGAGCCGCTAGTAAAAATTTTTAAGTAACTGTACATGACAAAAGGCTTTATTCCATGGAAGTCCTCACTATAGAAATATATTTTATAGTATTTCAATTTATTCATAGTTCAATGAAGAGAATAATATAGAGTACCTGTACGAGATTGAACTCTAAACTCCACTAAAGTGAAGTCATAACCTCCACTAAAGATGGCTATAAAAGTTAGGTTTAAACCTCTAAAATAGGAATAATATAGTCTAAATATCCTATAAACTTGGAATATGTAATATTCATGACTATGAGACACTCCTTATTTATATTTTATTTACTCTGATTTTTTATAAAAGTATTTTCGATGTTTAATGTATGTATGTAATTTGAATAAGATTTTGCCGTTTTTTTAGTTTTCTTCAATAGGTTTTATGCTATTTACTCCAAACAACAAGAATAATAATATTCATAAGCAGTAAAGTACAAAAAGTAAACAAAGTCTAACATAAGAAGTTAATAACATACTAAATTCTTGATAGCCTTTAAAGAAAAAGAAGTAGAATAAAGTTTACATTTGAACAGATTTACAGACGAACTTAAAAACAGACGTTGAAAAATAAATGAAGTATCTAGGTTCCTTTTAAGTGTGTGATTTTAGTTGACAGAACACAGTTTGAATTATATTTCTTCCTGGGATCTAAAGGGATAAGACAATGGCCGATAAATTAATGGACATTCCTACTGATGATACACAAAATTACTCCTTCTTTAGATTACAATTGGTTATTGAAACATTTGTACATTCAACTAAATGAACCTAACAATATAACAATATGATTCAATAAAAGTTCCAAAAGTTGTTAACCAAACGAATAAGAAAATGTTATTATAAAACTTTGGGGACAAGTGTTATAAACAGCCTAGTGTCCCCTCCCTTCCTGTATTTCTTCCAAAAGATACAGGGATAGAACAATAGATGATATATAAAGTTTTTCCCTTAATTTTTACTCTTTTGCAGCTGGCAAGAATTGAGAAAAAATTGTAGATTTTTAAATTGCCATTATACTCTCAATTCCTAACACAACTTCTAAGAATCTTTGGCATAACAGTTTATATCGTTAGTTGAAAAGATTGTCCCCCTCCTCTTCAATTAAATAGCTAGTAACTTCCTACAATATAGCCTAAAACCTTAATAATCAATCCCATTCATTTATTTTAAGGGATAAGACAATGGATGATAGAACGATGTACATCCCCAATGATGAAGAATAAAATTACCCCTTTTATAGATTAAATTATGAGTTGAGTATGGACACTGCTAAATAAAAGAAGTTAAAAGTAATCATTTTTACTTCAGCAAAAGTTAGAGCATGTTTTTAAAACTTTGGGTACATTAAAGGTAACCAGGGGTTTAAAGTGCCATCCCTCCTGGAATGTCCATTTAAAAAATTGAATAAGACATAAGACAAGAGGAGGGGGGGGGGGGTTATGTTCCAACCTCTAGATATGGAAAATTTTCGTAATTATCAATTGACTTTAACCGCGACATCTTTTTATCGGTGACCCCTAAAATGGTGGGTCTGGCTCTCTGACATATCTCAAATTTGGCGAACTTAAAATTTTGCAACGCATTGATAGAAACAAATAATTTCTACTTATATTTACATTCCATATTTAAATTTAATACAAATTATTAAAGAATTCAATTTTTATAGCATAGATTATAATTTTAAAAATTAGCGACGGTATCGCAGATTTCTTCGCAGGAAACTAAATAAAAATTTTAATCAATTCTAAGATGACTTTACAGTTTATTTTTAGTAGCGAATTTTATGTTTAACCTTTAACGGTTGGTCCCCTTTATTGACCTTAATAGGTCGAGGGTAGGAGAGGAGGGGGGGGGGGCGATATTGAACGTTCACTCTGTTATCTCTGTTTCTAATGTGCATGTCCCCTGTTTAATATTGAATTTCCGACAATAAGTGGATCAAAGTAATTTTTACTTTTTTATTGAACAACCTTGTTTTTAGGTCCTTTTTTACTTAGAAATTTCAAAAGGCTGTAATTTCTGTACTCTTAAAGCTAGAAGAAGATTTTTTCAGAAAGTGTTTACCTTTATGTATATATAATATTAGAAATCTTGAATATAAATTTCGGCGGCGGCAGCAGTACTTGGCAGTTTCCGGACGCTGCAGACAGAAGTCGGCAAGAAAACAGCGTTGGATTTTTATGAAATTTAAATATGTCATGTATACATGTTAGAACAGCTTAGGTTTAAAATTTGAAGTCTGTAAGTCAAAAATTGCGGTCACAAGAGCCTTTCAAAAAAAAAGTTCATGAATTCAAAGGGTTTGTTGTTTGATTGATATGTGGGGGGGGGGGGGGCGATCTGAAACTTTTGCGTAACCATGGAGTATAGGCCTTGTCTTCAGAGTGAGAGGATAGGTTTTTTGGGAAAAAAGTTTAGTTTTGGGGTGTATTTTCCTCATACAGTGTGTTTTTTTTATGAGAACTTTTTTGAAAGCCAATTTACTCCACTTATAGTTATCAGAATTTAATGATTAATGGCTTATTTTCTTCGTTTTTTAAGGGAAATTATGAAACAACCAAAAAAAATTACAGTTTTTGTTGAAAAAGTACAGTAAAGTTGAAAATTAAAAACTTAGGTGACCACTTCTAAAAATGGTTTTAGCGCATTTTTCTTATGCTCAAATCTTCTACCCTTTGCAAGAAAAAAATTGTATTTTCAGTAGTCGACTTTGGGGGGCCAGTACTTTCTCCCTGATTGAGATATGGCCTTCTAACTTTGACCTATTCTAGTACATGTCCCTAATAGTATCTGTATAAATTTATAGCTCTATATCTCAACTTTGAAGCGTTTTGCAGCCATTCTTGCAAAAGGTAGAATATTTGAACATAAGAAAAATGCTCTAAAACCATTTTTAGATGTTGACACCTAAGTTTTTAATTTTCAACTTTACTGAGCTGGATCTTTAAATTGTTTATAGGTGATTTAAACCGGGGCGATTCATTCAGCGCGCCATCAAATTATTAAATACCAATCTTTAAATAGAAATGGCATGGGCGATTCAGCGCGGTCAGTTGCGCCGAACCGGCGCAGCAATGCCACTCAACGAGTGGCATTGCCGCGCTAAATCTGGATGATTCATATTTAATAAATAAATATTTTTTTAAAATTAGTTTAATATTTTATTGCAAAACTATAGTGAAAACATTTTTATAGTTATTTTAAAAATAAATTATATATTTTTTTATATAAAACACCGTACTGACCCATTTTAAGTTATAAAATTGTACCGGCACGTATGGATATGTTATTGAGTGTCGCCAGCGATCTAGCAACACCGCGCCGAAAATCTTTTAAAAATCCCTGTTTTATAGGCGAGCTGTGGCTAACCACCAGCGCAGCTACGGTTCACCTCTGAATCGCCCCAATTCAGCGCACTATAAAAACGATTTAAAGATCCAGCTCTGTACTTTTTCAACATTTTTTGGTTGTTTCATAATTTCCCTTAAAAAGCGAAGAAAATAAGCCATTAATCATTAAATTCTGATAACTATAAGTGGGGTAAAATTGCTTTCAAAAAAGTTCTCATAAAAAAACACACTGTATTTAAAAATTTTTTGATAGGTCTCCAGGTTAAGGTGCTGCAGGCTGGAAGGTCACTTCTGGACAGGTATAAATGAAAAAAAAATTAGTTTGAAGAGTTAGAGATAAACTTATTAAACTAAATATGCATATTTTTGGATTTTATGAGCATATATGAAGAAAAAATAAAAATCAGCCTCTAGATTCAGGTCCTGCAGGCCTCCAGGTGGATCCTGGACAGGTAGAAATAAAAATTTTCACTTTTAAAGTTAAAGCATAACTTCTTTAACAAAAGTTGATACTTTATGGATAGTATTAACTAATTTGAAGAAAATTTTGAAATTGGGCTCCAGGTTCAAAATAAGTTATGCCCTAACTTTAAAAGTGAAAATTTTTATTTCTACCTGTCCAGGATACACCTGAAGGCCTGCAGTACCTGAACCTGGAGCCCAATTTGAAATTTTTCTTCAAATGAGGTAATACTATCCGTAAAGTAGCAACTTTTGTTAAATAAGTTATGCCCTAAATTTAAAAGTGAAAATTTTTAGATTTTACCTGTCCAGGATCCACCTGGAGGCCTGCAGTACCTGAACCTGGATCCCGATTTCAAATTTTTCCTCAAAAATGTTAATACTATCCATAAAGTAGCAACTTTTACTAAATAAGTTTTGTTCTAACTTCAAAAGTAAAAATTTTCAGTTTTTACCTGTCTAGAATTTATCTGGAGGCCTGCAGAACCTGAACCTGGATCCTGATTTCAAATTTTTCTTCAAATTAGTTCATACCATTAATAAAGTAGAAACTTTTGTAAAATAAGTTTTGTTCTAACTATAAAATTAAAAATTTTCAGTTTTTTTTGTTCTAACTATAAAATTAAAAATTTTCAGCTTTTACTTGTCCAGAATTCACCTGGAGATCTGCAGGACCTGAACGTGGAGGCTGATTTTTATTTTTTCTTTATATACGCTCATAACATCCCAAAAGATGCATATTTGGTTGAATAAGTTGATCTCTAACTCTTCAAACTATTTTTTTTCATTTATACCTTTCCAGAAGTGACCTTCCAGCCTGCAGCACCTGAACCTGGAGACATATAAAAAAATTTAATAAAATATTAGGAAAATACACCCAAAACTAAACTTTTCCCCCAAATAACCTAACCTCTCACTCCTAAGACAAAGCCTATACTCCAAGTTTACGCAAAAGTGTCAGATCCGCCCCCCCCCCCCCCCCCTTAAGTAATATATCTAATACAAAACAATAAGTATACTAGACATTAACCCTTAATAGTGAGGCCCCTTGCCGCACATTTGGAGGTAGGGCTCAACCCCCCCCCCCCCCCTATTATCTCAGTGCATGTCCCCTGTTTGATAATGAATTTCCGACTAAAACTGAGCCTAAGTCAACTTTCGCTTTCTTCTCCATTTTATTTAACAACCTTTGTTTTTAAGTCCTTTTCTACTTAAAAATTTCAAAAGGCTGTAATTTTTTTTATCTTTGAAACAAGAAAAATAATTTTTTTCAGAAAATGTTTATATTTATGTAAAATTTATATTAGAAATCTCAAAACATAAATTTCGTCGGCCGCAGCTGTACTTGGCACCTGCCAGCCGCCGCAGTTGGCGGTCAGCGGGAGAACGGCGGCAGATCTTCATAAAATTTTAATACATTATGTAGACGTAGAAGAAAAGCGTAAGTTTAAAATTTGAAGGCTCTATGTCAAAAATTGCGGTCACAGGAGGGTTTTAAAGATTTCTGGAGACCTCGAGGATCAGGACCTGCAGGATCATACCTGGAGCCTGAAATTGACTTGAACACCTATATTTCATATAAATTAACCTATTTTAAAGTTAGTATGTTTTTCAACCTATTTTTTAAAAAATACACTATTCTAAGACATGAAGATATATTTCGATTTTAGCATTCATTTTCAATTCATTTTGTCTTAAAAAATATAGGTATGAGACATATTAGATAACAGCAAATATGATCAAAGATATTAAACATACATTTATATAGAACAATGTCACAAATTATTTTGAATCTTAGGTATGACGACTGAAAAAGTTTTAAAAAAAAGATTAAAACATTGGTTTTTTTAGATAGGAGGAGTAGGGAATAATTCTTGGCCTTGTTTGAGTTATGGGGCGGGGCATAGTTTTAACCAGGATAGCTAACTGTCCCATAATAATAAACTCACATACAGACGGACAGACCCTAATTATAGAAAAGCTTTGCTTTTAAAAAACTAATATTTATTCACTCACTAACAAAATAAAAATGTTGGCAGATAAACACATTTTTAAAGCAAATCTACTCTGTAACTCACTTTGTTTTTCTACCTGTTAATCAGTCATTCTGTTTGAAAAGCCATGAGGAAAATACAAAAAAATTAAAAATAAAAGCAGAAAAAATGTTACATAGACAAGCTGACAGACATTTCAAATTATAGATAAACTTCGCCAACAATTTCAAGATCCATATTTCAACTCCATTTATTCATGCAAACATAATTTACTTTCATACGAACACATTAAAACACATGCGACGCATGCAAATTAATTGATACTTTATCTGAAGTCGCTTGTAAGCATTCAAATAAAAGATACTAAGGAATAGAATATATTTACGTATATAAAATACATTAAAATACAGATTTTTATTTTTGTTTAAATTTTAATTATTGGTGGTGCATAAACCACCACTTTTTTGAACGCCCCCATAAAACGTTCCCATGTATAAATTGAAGAATTATTTCTCTTAAAGAAAGGGTATTAAGTACAAAGATAAATCGTTTTCTAGTAGCGAGGCTACTCTATTACTTCTAATATTAGAGAAATTTTACATGAGTATTAAAGTAAATATTATAAGATTAGCACTAGTTTTTATAGTTAAGGCATTCGGAACCTTGTTTTCACTTATTATCCACGGAAAGATGTCTATAATATGATGTGGTAAATTACTCAGCTAAATTTATTTAGAATCTAAAATATTTTTATAAACAAGATACAAAATATATTTATATATCTTTTATTTAATGAAAAAAAAATAATTTCTTTTATTTCACGAAAAAAATATTTTCTACTTTACATCCCTTTTGTCCTTGTTAACACCGTACAAACTTTGTACAGCAGAGAAAGAGTGGGCAATGACAATAGTACCCAAAGTTTTAAAATAACGTTTTTTCATTAGTTGGCTTAACAATTTTGGGGATTGGGTCAATTTAAATTGGTTGCTTCATTAGGTTGATTGTTCACACTTTTCAACCACAAATTTTAATCTACTGAAGGGGTTATTCTAAGTATCATCATTGGGGTATATATTAATTTATCGGCCATTGTCTTATTATCTTTATCCCTTTAGATCCATTATACCCACTACTGTATACCCCTTCTAATTTAATTTGCTTTTGTGTATTGATGAAACAATATGCTGAAGTGATAGCATGCGGAAATGAACGCCCACCGTTGAATTGGTACTTTCCCCCCCAACTAATTTGTCTAACAACGCCTCCCACAATACAAAACTGTATAAAAAGTCGTAAGAAATTAAGACGGAAAAAACTCAAGATATCTGTCATGCACGTAATACGTGGACCCACCATTTTAGTAGTCACCTTTTTATCAACATCTTGAAGCCTTAAGAGTGTATAATGAGTGTTTGAAGAGACTCTTAGTGGGTTTTAGTTTTTGTAAATACTCTATTTAAAATTGGTTGTTTAAGTTTCTTTTAAAAGCGAAGCTTTTCTATAATTAGGGTCGGTCCGTACGCTGTCCATCCGTCTGGAACTGTTAGCTTTTTTCATTAATTTAAACAGGTTAGAATTGTCCTATCGATTTTAAACTTTGCATGATGATTCTTATACCAGTTAGGTACAATTTAAAAAGCGTAGCCACTCTAGAATCGTTATCAGAATGTCCGTACGTTCATTTTAAACATGTTGACTTCTAACTTTTTTTAACAATAAATTCTTATATGATAATATTATCCGATCGATCTGATTTGTGGAATACTGATTCCTAGGACATCAAAGTATAATGCTATAAGCGTAGTATCTCTATAATCAAGTCTTAAAAGTTTAAGTATGTACTTAAGCATTATCCTGTATTTAAGCCGTTTTGTTTAGACTTTTATACATTTATATTCTGCTTATTCAGTTCTGACACTCTACAAGTGTTAATGTTCGTTTGTCCTACCATTTCAGAGCTTCGCTTGTTATATTATAAATACTACTAGCTTCGTCCCAAGCATCTAGGGAATTGAGAACTATAAAGTAGTCTAATACCACCCAATGAAATAAAATAGTTTAAAACCTAAATAAACCTATTACAAAAACCATTAAACACATCCATTCTATATTTTTAAGAAAGCTTTATATACATATAGTACTAGTCAAATCACAATACTATATATATGGAAAAAAATAAAAATATGCTAAAAAGCAACAAAAAAAACAGAAAAGTTGTTAGGACCTCTGTATTGCGACAATAAAATAATATTTTATATTTGACATGAAACCTCACAAAAACA
Organism: Acartia tonsa; assembly: GCF_053477335.1. Classification (NCBI taxonomy): domain Eukaryota; kingdom Metazoa; phylum Arthropoda; class Copepoda; order Calanoida; family Acartiidae; genus Acartia; species Acartia tonsa. The sequence goes on along the minus strand of NC_137267.1, from coordinate 40,070,986 downwards.
AATTCATTCAAATAAATTTACTATTAGTTAGAATCAAGGCTCGGCACCTGCTGTCACAGTTTAGTCGCAGTATTTTTTAATAAGCCGCTACTTAACTAAACCAGTTTTGAAATATCTACAGCTAAAAACTTCGACAATATCGACTGAAAATCCATTTTCGATAAAGAAAAGATATTTTTTTCCCCATCATTAAAGATGTACAGACGCCTTTTACAGCCGCAGTCGCCGTAAAACCACCCTAACAATAGACAGCTGAAGAGCCCTGATTATAAGGAACATCATGAAATACTTAAAGTTTGTTTACAATCCATTTACAAAGCAAACCTAGAAAACCAAGGTATGTAAAAAAAATGAGTTATACGATCATTTCCGCCTAAATTTCACTCACAAAATGTATAATATCGCCAAAAGTATTTAGGCCAATTTGATGTTATACGTCAATAATCATAAAAAAGTAGGGCTAACAAATTTATACATTAATCTTTAAAGTGTTTTAATATTTTCATCCTTGTTATACAAAATTGTATAAGCTTTTTGTATAACCTTATTTGGCTGCGTTAGGTGGAAAAAAGAAATCCGCAAATGAATAATCAACCTACCTTTTAATGTTTTAGTTGAACACTGGTATTCAAATCATACAGTCACATACAGTTCACTCAACTCAATACCATATTATTTAAATCTGAAAAATGATTTCTTTAGATTAGGTTGCATCATAATTTTATCACTTATACAAGAGAAACTATATCCAAATGTAGCGCAACAATCCTTATACTAAAGTAACAGGATGTTTGTCTGTGTGTCTGTCTGTGTGTACCGAAGGACCTCGCTAACCGCTAAACCGATCGGGTTCTCCTTAACAGGGTAGATTCTCATATGTCCTGGGAAGGTTTTTAACTATTTTGGGGGAGGGTACTACCACCCTCCCAAAAGAAATGACAAAAAAATTGAAAATTTTCTTAAAATCTGGGAGACTTCAGCGTCAAATAAGGTGGTATCGTACATAAAAAATTAACTTTAACAAACAAAAACATTTAAAGTGCCACTAGAGGCCTCTAGGGGCGTAGCCGCTAGTAATATATAAATAAATAACAATAAAAAAAAACAGATGATTTTTAAAATAAACAGAAAGGCTTTCAGCTAGTAGTAAGTATTAATACTAAGTAACTAGCGGCTACAAACCTAGAGGCCTCTAGTGGCCCTTTAAATATTTTTGAAAATAATACGTAACCTTTCTATGTTGCATTAAAGTATCTACATAAAAAATCGATTTATTTGTCATTTCTCTTGGGAGGGTGGTGGTACCCTACCTCAAAATAGTTATAAACCTTCCCGGGACCTATGAAAAGCTATCCTGTTAAGGAGAATCCGATCGGTTCAGTGGTCAGCGAGATCCTTAGGTACAAACAAACAGACAGACAGACAGACAAACACACATCCTGTTACTTTATAATAAGGATATAGTAGATAATACTTTTGATTGCTTAACCCATATCATATTCACTATAGGGCAAACAAAAATATAAATGTATACATAATACAATAATTAATGGGTTGGTTATGTAATATAACAATTTATCCTAAATGCCTTGAGTTAGTTTTAGGCTATTTTAATTACATGTGTCCTCCCCTAGAGGCTAGGGGTGAGGCAACTAAAATAAAGTAAAGATTTAAACTTTTCTAGTTTGAAAAAATTAATTTATTTTACTACTAAATCGAAGTAAGAATCAAACCAAAATAAAATATATTTTTATTTACTTATCCGCGGACACTATCTCCCTGGCGAATATATTATTCTGTTAATGAAGCTGTGTAGTTGGGTTCTCATTGGTTATTGGTAAACCTGCGTATAAATATCAGTTGGGCAAGTCAAGATAATATTTTTTTCTCTTTAAGTAACATAAGTGAAAGTGGTAGCCCTCTAGCTTTTAGTTTATGTTATGTTTTTAAAAAAGTTTTATCCCCACCTTCCACACAAAAACTGCTTTAACAATAACAATCTTCTTGGAAAACAGTAGAATGATTGGTTATTATAGCAATTAAAAGCTACCAAGATTTGGAATAAAAAGAACATGAAGATATAGAACAGTAACACTATGCAGGGATCTAAAGGGATAAGACTATGACCGATAAATTGATGTACATTCCCTATGATATCCTTCTGTTGATTACAATTTGTGGTTGAACTGTTTGAACACTTAACTTAATAAGCCAACTAACAAATATTCAATAAAAGTCCCCAAAGTTGTAAATTCTACGTTATTATAAAATTTTGGGGACTATTGTAGTAAACAGTCCAATGTCCCCTCCCGCTATGGAAGAAACGGGCATTTCAGACAGACAGAAGGACGTGCAGTCTTATAAAGTAGCTTTACTAAAAAATGAACACAGTAATAGTGTCGGACTAATTATGACGTAACAAAAAAAAATAGCCAATGAGAGGCCACTATAAATTTTACCATTGGTCAATAACGGCCTCTCATTGGTTAATTTTTTTTTGTTACGTCATAATCAGTCAGACACTATTACTGTGTTCCTAAAAAATACTTTTATAAAAAGAAATAGTTTGTTATTTGCCTAACTAAAGATAATATACAACAAGTATACAATATATCCGCCACAAATAATAGGTTTTCCTCATTCTAATAGACAAAAAAAGCACTGCATATTGATAGCATTTCCACCTCTAAAAGTATCAAATTGCAAATTTGTTTGATCAATGTTCATGAAAATTTAAAATTTATTAATAAAAAATATTAAAATACTTTTAGAAATGATAACTGCTCTTTTGAATACAGACACACAAATTCCATAGAACGGCTAAAAAATATTTTCTGATACTTTCAGCTCGAAAATACGTCATATGAACATTTTTAGAAATAAATTTTTTAAACAATGAAAAGAAAGTATTAAAATTCAAATTTTCGTAGTAGTGGAAAAAATAAAAAATCATAAAAATCGAAGATTTTTTTTACATATTTAGTAATTGTATGTTTGTATTTTTATTAGCAAGACATATAGCTATATTAGAATCGTTCAAACGACTTTAAATAGTAGATTCCTGTAACTACAATGATTGTATTCATACATTATGTGTCACTGACCATTTATAACAGGTCTATTTCTAAACTATTTTGGCATTTTATTTTGATGATTAGGAATAGCACAAAATATGTCACTTTCTTTTCCCTGACGGACGTTAAAATAGCCCAGCTTAGCTGTGCTTAAAAAAAGTTTCTCTATGATAGAAAAATGCATTGATATTATTAAATTTGAAGATGCAATCCATATATTATTATAGAATAAAGGCACGTAGTTAATTCAAAATTTGGTATCATAATCAAAAAAACTTATTTTGAAAAATTTTCAAAGTAGCAGATTGTTTGTCTTTATGTCCAGCAAAAACGTGTAAAAGTCTGGACAAAGCGATCAACAATTTGCAAGGAAGTTTATTATTAATTAGGACAGGTTTAAGGATTTTTTATAAAAAGAAAATATCCAACTAAAAATTAAAAAAGACGTTTAAACTAACTTTTCTTAATGTTTTTACTTCATTTCAACATTATTATTGTAGTACTTATAAACATATTTTTCTTTGTTTAAACATATATTGATAGTCTATTATTGCTACGCTAACATTGTCAATAGTTGATCTTGTTATTATTCTATGGCGCAACATTACACTAATCTTAGAGTAACTCAGGGAGGGAAAGGACATTGGATTGTTTATTATAATTGACCCAAAGTTAAATAACCATCTTATCATTTTTTTGGCTGCAAAACTTTGGGCACCCTTTGTTGAACTTTGATTGGTTGGGTACACAACTAGTAGTATCCAAATTTTACAACCAATAATTTTAATCAACATAAGGGGTAATTTTGTTGATTAACATTGTAGATATACATCAATTTTTTGTTCATTGTCTTATCCCTTACGGTCTCTGGAGTAACTGAAATTTCACTGTTCACGAAGATAAGAAAAATTTCTCTGCACTTTTTGAAGATACAAAAAAAGTTATAATTGATTTTAAACTTGAAATCCTCTTACTTTTTTTGGATGCAGTATTTCAAAAGAAAGGAAATTTACTTTGTTTTATTTTGCTTTTAATAGAGTACATTCCAAACAAAAATGAAGGCTTTAAAATATATAATCTTAAAAATGTCTTTATCGTTCAAGGAATTACCATTTTAAAGATAAAAAGGATAACAATGTTATCATGTATAATTCAATGTCTAAAAAATTCAACATGTTTAGAATTCTACCTCATTGTCACATGAATTATTATGAAACCATATATACTATCCGTTAAGAAAAAACACGCTATATTTGTAAATAAGCGCTCAAAAAGTATTAATATCATCAAATGGCTGAACTTTCTAAGACGATTCTATAATGACTAACATAAACTATGAAAATTTCATTTGCAAGTTTGTTGTAATTGAAACAAAAACAATGTTGTTCATAGCACAAACATTATTTAAATTCTTAGTCCAAGGAAGGTTTATAATTTTTTTAAAAAAGGATACCACCACCCTCCCAAGAGAAATCACCCTTAAAAAACCTAAAATATCAAATTTAACTCCTCCATTCACCTACTGCCCCTTGTATGAAATAGAAAGTATTTTAAGGGTGTACGGACATACCCTGACTCTAGAGAAGCTGTGCTATTAAAAAAGATGAAAAAGAGAAATAAGAGATATAGAAAGTATTCTAAGGATGAAGATGAAAAAGAGAAATAAGAAATATAGAAAGTATTCTAAGGATGTATGTACATACCCTGACTCTAGAGAAGCTGTGCTATTAATGAAGATGTTATAGAGAAATAAGAGATATAGAAAGTATTCTAAGGATGTACGGACATACCCTGACTCTAGAGAGGCTGTGCTATTAATAAAGATTAAAAAGAGATATAGAAAGTATTCTAAGGATATACGGACATACCCTGACTCTAGAGAAGCTGTTCTATTAATAAAGATTAAAAAGTGATATAGAAAGTATTCTAAGGATGTACGGACATACCATGACTTTAGAGAAGCTGTGCTATTAATAAAGATGAAAAAGAGATATAAGAGATATAGAAAGTATTCTAAGGATGTACGGACATACCCTGACTTTAGAGAAGCTGTGCTATTAATAAAGATGAAAAAGAGATATAAGAGATATAGAAAGTATTCTAAGGATGTACGGACATACCCTGACTTTAGAGAAGCTGTGCTATTAATAAAGATGAAAAAGAGATATAAGAGATATAGAAAGTATTCTAAGGATGTACGGACATACCCTGACTTTAGAGAAGCTGTGCTATTAATAAAGATGAAAAAGAGATATAAGAGATATAGAAAGTATTCTAAGGATGTACGGACATACCCTGACTTTAGAGAAGCTGTGCTATTAATAAAGATGAAAAAGAGATATAAGAGATATAGAAAGTATTCTAAGGATGTACGGACATACCCTGACTTTAGAGAAGCTGTGCTATTAATAAAGATGAAAAAGAGAAATAAGAGATATAGAAAGTATTCTAAGGATGTACGGACATACCCTGACTTTAGAGAAGCTGTGCTATTAATAAAGATGAAAAAGAGAAATAAGAGATATAGAAAGTATTCTAAGGATGTCTAAATTTTTTATAAACATGTACATTTGCTTGCTTAAAAAATTAGGATAAATTCATTAACTATCAGCGTCTAAACAGAAGTAGTACAATTTCTATCATTACTAACAATGTACGTAAATGGAGAAAGTCGCTCAATATGACGTCATAAAAATGAGGGAGATGAGAGTAGAAGTGGGAAAGAAACTCCCTTTCGTATTCCTATCCTTACAAAATATAAAATAGCGGGACAGTGGAAAGTGCCATGTGTGAGGTAAAAAAAAATACGTCTCTTTCATTCATCTCTTTTTTTCTTCTTCTCCTCTCATTCTTCCTTTTTTACGTATATTTTTGTTGTTTCGTTGTTCCTAGAATAACTATAAATCAAAATCTTTGCTAAACACAAATAAGTTGGTTTATATGACCCTACTATTATATTTACCCAAGGGACTCCCACAGAAATAGAATCCGGTTCAAAATATAATTTGCTTGTCAACATAAACAAATATTCAATATATCTATCCATCTATTCATTTTCTATTTATCTATCTTTACATCTATTTATTGGTTTAGATATATTTATACAACTATCTTTTTATGTTTTGATTTACTTTGGAAAGGTTTTCCGAAGTAAACCCCATGAAAATAATAACCAATTATTTTTTGTTTTATAAACTGCAAACACCCTAAAAGGTGTGTAAAGGCTACGGGCGAAGATGCTTTTGATATATATTAAGTTGAGATATCTAATATTCAAGTAAAGCATTAATGGTGTATGAATATGATAAGTATATTAGAGTGTTTCTAAAATCATAAACTTCTCAAATCTAAAGATCTTGCTATTACTATAAATGCTGAAGGTGATGTTATAATACAATTATTTACATTACAAGTCTAAAACCTTAATTCTACTTTATTAGAACAAAATAATATAGCAGAAAACGAGCGTAGGTATGTTTAAATGAGCTTATTGCTTTCTTCGCATTATTGAGTCTCTCCCGGGTATAGGCTTTATTGTACCAGTTATATTGATGTACAAATCTAGACTACTGTTTGGTCGTGTGTAGCCCTTTGAGTTGCCAAAAAACTACTTGTTCTAATTTTTACTCAAATTGACAACATTTCCAGACTTGAAACGCTCTAAAAGTATATATGGATCTACTTGACAAATAGATTAACTTCACCAATTCAAGAAATAAATTAATTCAACTTTATATTATGTATGTATGTGCTTGTAAGCTTGAATATTGCTTTATATTCGAGTATTTTAATCATATATAATATTTTTCTTTGAAAGAAAAGGTATGTTTTACCCCTTTGTGGTAGGAATTTAGTCCGATTCATGGTCAAAACCGTGATATAATAAAAGACATAAATTTCTACCTTCTGCTACTATATTGGATGCGTGACATTGATAGTAATAGAAGAAATTGCGTATTGGCCAAATAACAGGAGCAACTCATTCATAATCAAGATTAAGACGTCTTGACAAAGGTAATGCAATAAAAGAGTTGGCTGACTAATAAATTATTGGGCGTTATCGTCCTTGTTTTGCGCAGTTGTTTCCCCAGCCACTGATATTATCATCTGATGAATTATAACTTGTAAATGATAATATTCAAATTATTATTAAGTTAGGATAAGGATGACAAAATCACATTTAAGCAAAGTAGAGCGGGATCTATAGGACCTATTTTAATTTTTGGCCCTAGACGTTTTTAAGGTGGTGTATTCCTCCCTCCTCCCCAGCTTAAAAAATCCTAGGGAAATTTGAAATCAGTCTAGCGGTTTCCGAGATCTTACTAGACATATATAAACATCAATCTTGCTATTTCATCGTATAAGCATCTACGGAAGGTCAGAAAACTAGCTTAAAACCATCAGACTTAAATCAATAAATAGTATAAAACTATCCTAGGACCAATGTGGAGCTATGCTAAAGTGAAGATCACATTAGTAGTTATTGAAATCTTAAGCTACAGACAAAAAAATCTAACTACTTTGTATTATAAATTAATAAAGTTTATCAAACTCTGTTTTGGGTTCAATCCCCCTTCCACCTTCTAAGACTAGAGGCGACTAAAAATCTATAAATATTGATAATATTTAGCATAATATTGTTTTTATAGTTAATAGTCTTTATAGAAGAGACCTTGGTAGCGAAGCTTAATAACAACTATACTTTACATTTGACTGTTGGTCCCTGTTCATCGAAGGTTTTTCTAAAAAGTTTGTGATGTTAGTAGCTATCAATTTAATCTTATTATAAAAGTAACATAAAGTGTATCTGCCTCGCGAAGGGTCTCGCTAGCCTCTTCAAAATCAATGTTTTCCTTTGCAGTGACGCTTCTTTAGGTCCAGGGAAGGTTTATTTCTATTTTGAGAAGCGTACCTCAACCCTTCAGAAAAAAAAATACAACCCACTAAATTTTTGTAAAATTAAAAGTGGAGGGTCGACATCCTCCCCCCTCTCTCTTTACCCCAAGTGCCAATAAAGGCTTCCAGATGAATTTCATCGTTGTCTGTTTATGTTTTATTTATGTCTATCCATCAATATAGTTTTAATAAAATTGTATATGAAAATTTTATCATTATATATATAGTATAAGAGGGGCTAGATGGCCATAGGGATTTAAAAATAATTTTTCAGAGTTTGGGTCGGCCACATCAAACTAATATGGAATAGTATTCTAATATTTAAAATGTCAACAATAATCATTTTTATTTAATATTATACATTCGTCATATATAAAAATCAATGATGTATTTTTGATAACAGCATTAGGGTTAGGCCGTAAGTTCGGCCATTTTCAACATCCGGCCGGATGCCGGATATTGAAACTATCCAGATACTGGATATTCGGCTGATTTCTAATGCCGGATTTATTTTCCGGATATCGAACGTTGGCCAGATATCCGGCCGGATATCAGATATCTGTCATTATAAATAGCCGTATATCAGGTATCCGGCCAAAAAAGTACCCAGTCCAACCCTAAACAGGATGTCCATGATGTCAGTCATTGCCAATTTTATTTAATTCTAAGTAGTCGACATAAAAACATATTAGTGTTATGAGCAAGAGAATGCCTTGACCCATAAAAATTATGCAGAATAGTGTCTCTCAGACTAGGGCAGCAAAATACAGGGGTGGTTATCTGCTGGGTTTAATTTACCAAAACCCGTTTTTAAAGATTGTTTCGAGAATACTGTTCACCATTCAATAATAGATTTATATAAAGAGGGATAGCTTTAATATTATGGAGGCATCGATTTTATAAAACATCACATCGTTTAACTCAAATAGTAAATAAGTAAATCCGTTATTCTTTAATATGGCTTCCAAACCGATGGATTAGAACCGGTTTTAGACCATACTGAACATTTATGTATCCTTTTGTATTACAGACAATTTTTCACGAATATTAAAATAAAAAAAAAGCATAAGAATAATACTAATTTTGTCAGCTCGGACCTTCGGCCCCTTGGGGCTAGCAAAACTAGAATTGACATTATAATCTATAAATTACCATCCGCGGAAAACTGTCTTCAATATGATGCTTTTACTCCTAGCCATAAGAGCGTACAAAATATATATTATAATAGAGTTAATCAATGAAAATTAGGCATGTTATGTTATAAGCGAAGCATCCTTATAACTAAATTTAAACTGTAAATGTCTTATTAAGCATCCTTTAGTAATTTTTGTATAAATTAATATTGAATTTTTACTAAATGTCCGTTTGTCTGTCCCTCTCATTATCTTGTATGACTTTTGTCATCCTTTTTGAAATACTAGCGGCTCAACCGCCAAGAAAATAGCTTAAAACAACCACAGGACCAGTAGATATATTCCCTGAAGAGTAGAATCCAATCGTTTTAATGGTTACCGAGATCTTAAGCTTCAGACGGACGGTCACACAGATGGATGGACGGACGGACAGACCTCAAGCTACTTTGTATTAATATAGATATCGCTGCTTCCTAATTGATAGTTTACCTAGCTTTACTTTAAATAATGCACATTTTTAAATTTATTTTCATTAAAATAGATAATTTATCAATGGTGGTCGGTTTGGATGTAATGTGTGATGCTTTTCAAATACACGCTCTTCCTTTATCAATAAATATAACTATATGTGCCCACCTATTTTTGTGCGTTTCAAAAACCGCAACCTTCGAAATCTTATTCTTGCCAACAAAAATTTTGCCAAGGTTCGGAAAAATGATAGTGAAAAAGGCACAAAGAGCTATCGTATTGCTGCGGATTTAACCAAACGCCGCTATGCTGTCATGCAAAAATTGATCCAATCTGAGAAATTTGAAAAAGTTTGGCATCTAGATGGTAAAATTGTCAAATTTATTACTAAAAAGAGTGAGAAAGTATTTAAAGTAAAAATGTTTGAAATCACACCCAATCAAATAATTGAGAAATATTGTTAAGATATAAATATATTACAAAGTGAATTTTATGTTAAATATCCTATCATATGTAATACTTTGATTTTTGACTAAGTTTTATCTTCTTACATTATATTTTATAATATTTAAATTATAGAGTAGCTACGCAACTAAAAATTGCTTCATGTAAATATAATTTTATACCCTTGTTATGAGATATGTTTATGTTAACTAATAATACCCAATTTCCGTTTGTTTCATTCATTATATATAACCTATTTTCCCCTTCATTATACCTTCTTAATATGAGTCACACACTGTGTTGTAATTTTAATTTTCGATAGAGTGGGTAGCATCTGTCAGATTTTAAATAACATTGAATATGATTTCTTATCTAGATATAAAGATTCTACATTAAATGGTAATAATTATGAAAATCCGTATTATGAAATTGATCTGTCATGTTCATATTTTAATAACAAACAATTTATTGAAAAATGTAAGCAATTTCAAACATTAAAATTTCTTTCTTGGAACATTCAGAGTCTTAATAGTAAATTTATTCAGCTTAAAGAATATATAGATCATTTAAAAGAAAATAAAGTTACAATAGATGTAATATCTTTGCAAGAAGTCTGGACTATTTATGACCAAGATATATTTAAAATAGAAGATTATATCTTTATCTATAAGTGTAGAAAGAATAAAGGGGGCGGCGGGATAGCTTATTATATTCATAAAAATCTAAAATTCAAAATATTAAATGAATTGTCAACATTTGAAGAAGGCTTATTTGAGTCACTCACAATTCAACTTGAATATAACAAAGAAAAATTTATTTTGAGTAATGTCTACCGGCCTAATACTTCTATAATGGGATTTACTGAATCTCAACAAATGGATTTTTTTATTGATAATTTTTCTAACCTACAAAGTAAATTAATGTCTTTTAAATGTGCCTCTTACATTTTCACAGATTCTAATTTTGACATTTTAAAATATCATTGTCATGAAAAAACAAATGATTTCCTTGAAAATTGCATTGCAAATGGTTTTTTATCTTTGATAACGAGACCAACAAGAATTTCTAGGACATCAGCAACATGTATTGACCAAATTTTTACTAACGCAAAAGATAATAGTTTTCATTCAGGAAGTTTATTAAATGATATATCTGATCATTTCCCAATTTTCACAATAACACCTTATTCATATAAAGCAAGTAAAGAATCTTGTATTTTTACAAGAAATATTAATGAAGAAAAAATTACTGGGTTTATCAATCTATTAAGAAATGTTAATTGGGAAAATGTAACTAACAGTTTAGAACCTCAACATTGCTTTAATAAATTTTATGAGCTTTTTAATGAATTTTATGAACTTTCTTTTCCTTTACAAAAGATTAGAATTAATAAGAACATACATAAAATTGAAAAATTTATGACTGATGGTTTAATGAGATGTAGAGATAAAAAATTTGAATTGTCAACGTTAAGTATTAATGAACCAACTGCTGATAATATTAGGATGTATAATAGATATAGAAATGTCTATAATCGTGCAATAAAAACAGCTAAAAAATTGTATTATTGTAATGAGCTAAAAAAATGTAAATCTGACTTGAGGAAAACTTGGGATATTATTAGAGATGCAATCCGAAAAACAAAAGATAAAGCAACATGTATCAATGAACTGAAGTTTAATGATGCTATATATTTAGATAATGCAGAAATTTCTGAGAAATTGAATGAACACTTCACTTCTGTAGCAAGCAAGATATCATCTAAAATAAATCCTTCTAACATTGATCCGTGTAGCTATATACCTAATTATAATTCCAGTTTTAAAATGCATACAATAAACCCAAATATAGTCACAGATATTGTTAAAAAAATGGGAAATAAACAAAGCATGGACATTTTTGGCCTGTCAAATTCTTTTTTAAAGAAAATAATTTCTGTCATTGCCCTTCCTCTCTCTCATGTCATTAACCAAACTATTTTAACTGGAAAAATACCTTCTGAATTAAAAATTGCAAAAGTTATACCTATTTTTAAGTTAAAAGGGAATAATTCTAATGAAAAAGCTGATCCATCAAATTATAGGCCAATAAGTTTATTAGCTATTTTCTCAAAAGTTTTAGAAAAAGTCATTTATCAACAACTGTCGTGCTATTTGATTAGAAATAATATCATTTTTGAACATCAGTATGGATTTCAATCAAAAAAGTCTACAATACACCCTGTGATACACCTCTTAAATTATATAGCTGAAGCAAAAAACGATAATAAAACTGTAATTGGAGTCTTCTGTGATCTTGCAAAATGTTTTGATACAATTCCACACTCTATTTTAATTAAAAAGTTGTCAAAAATTGGCATTAATGGCGTTGAACTTGAATGGTTTAAAAATTATTTAAGTAATAGACAGCAATTTGTACATGTAAACAATACTGACTCAAGAAAGCTGAACATAGATAGAGGTGTCCCACAGGGCTCTATTTTAGGACCAATTCTATTTTTAATCTACATAAATGATCTTAAAAACTGTACTGATTTATTTACCCTATTATTTGCTGATGACAGTAATTTTTTAATTTCTGGTAAAAACTTTACAGAGATTAAACTGAAATTAAACAATGAACTTAAAAAGATATCCGATTGGTTTAGGAGTAATCAAATGAGCTTAAATCCTGATAAAACTAAAATCATGATATTTAATAAAAATGAAAATACTATTGATTGGAATGCTCTTAATATTAAGCTAAACTTTAACAATGAAAATGAGTTTGATCCTGAGAAAATAAAAATTTTAAATTATGTCAATTCAAGTAGCAATATTCCTGCAATTAAATTCCTAGGTGTATTTATAGATCCTTCTTTAAATTTTAAATATCATGTAGAACATTTACGTAAAAAGATTTCTAGTTCCTTATTTCTTATAAATAGAGCTAAACATATACTGAATTTAGATAGCAAAAAAATGCTTTTTCACTCACTTATAAATAGTCATTTACTTTACTGTTTACCTGCCTGGAGTTGTGGTCTTAAATCTACTATGGAACCATTAATTAAAATGCAAAAAAAGGCAATAAGAATTGTTTTTAGTAAGAAACACATCTCACACACAATGCCTTTATTTAAAAAAATGAATGTCCTTCCTTTACATGAATCAGCTAATTATTTGAAATTATTATTTATGTATGATTTTATAAACAGTAAGCTACCAAGTTCCTTTCAAGGTACATGGCTTCGCCGTAATCAATTACATACCAGAAATCTTAGAAACTCTAATATGTTTGATGTTAAAAAACCGAAGTTTAAATCTATTGAAAGATTTCCTAAGTATCATTTTCAAGAATTATGGAATAACCATTGTAATAATGATTTATTAACCCACAATCAATCAAGAAAAAAATTTATAAAAAATCTAAAAGAATCTTTGTTATCAAGCTTAACTTTAGTGTGTAACAACCCATTATGTCAAGAATGTAGATAAAATTGTATTTCTTTTCAATATTGTTTGAAATCTGATAAATCAATCAAAATCTATTTGTTGAAATGTTTTTTTTAAAATTTCTATTATTGCAATAATGGTGTGAGACTTGTATGCCCTAATCAATCCTTCCTAATATCATTCTTTCCTCTCCAATATGATTTTATTTATTGCTTATTATCTTTTTTCTATTTATTTGTCTTATCTATATGGCCTGTATGAAAACAATGTGTGAATACACATTACTGCATACTTCCTAGTTTTTAGGAAACTGCCATTTGGGAAGAAATTTTTTTTATAAATTAACCATATCAATAAAATTTGACTGTATATATAAATGTATATAATATTCATTTAATTCATTTATTATTTTGTTGTTTTTTTTTCTATGTATGTACACCCAAGAATAATAAATCTAATCTAATCTAATCTAATATCAAGAACGTCCATGATTAGACTAAAACACTAGAGGGGGAAAGGGTTAAATAACTGTATCTCCCCATCGCAACCGTCTTGTGCAACCTTCCTATTTGGGTCATTGAAAATCAACCAATGGTGCCGCTTATATAAACAAAGCCAAGTAGTAGAAAATAATTTAGAAGCAGACGAAAGAGGTCTTTGAAAAATGAAGGGAGGTAGTTGTCTGTATATAAATCTATACTATAGATCTGTTCGTCCAAGCATTTTTTAACTATTTATTTTAATACAGAGAGACAGACATATATTCACCCTGTTATTTTTATAAAGACATGATCAATCTAGCTTTAAACCTGTTCGGAAAGGCTATACAAGCTTTTTCAGAAAGGTGGTTCTCGAGATCTTAATGGATAAAAAGAAACACAAACTAACACCCTGTTACTTCAGTTTTTTCCCATCTAAATTAAATTATTTCAGTCCTTTAAAGTAAAGTAAAGGATTTATGTAATAACAGTTTAGTTTAAATTGACCGGAAAATTGGTAATTTTTATTATTTTGCATCATAAAAAGGCAAATATTTTCGATAACTGGGAATTGGATGGTCTTATGGATTGAGTTTAAAATATTGCCACGGTTGTAGCGGTCATGCGTCTTGCGTCATATTGTCAGGGTGACGCAAATTTCAGATCTCGTTTTTCGCTGATTTTTCTTCACAAGATAAAAGCGATGCTTGCAAGATTATTTAATTCGCTATAATATAAAGATGATTTTTATTCAAATCGCGAAATCTGGGATCTGAAATTTGCGTCACCCTTCTAAACTGAAAGTGGGGAAGAGAATGAGGGAGGGGGTAGAACCGGTTATAATAATGTTTTGTTTTCTTGACTTTAGATTAAACTTCACCGGTCTTATGTTTATTTATGTAGTGGAATGGGCCATGTAAAAACTTGTTTTATACTGTAACTAAAGGGAAGTGGTAAAAGAAGGAAGTGGGTTGTGGGGAAATTTTCTCTTAGAATCCTTTGATTTGTCAGAATCTTTGTCCCTTGTACCTGTGGACGTTATCATCCTTGTTAAAATTGAAATTTTAATACATTTAGGACATGTCCGTTCGTCGGGTGTCTTTAACGGATAGTTCCAGTCGTTTATTCAGGCTTTCCACAATCACCCTATATCATTAAAACTTGGCATAGAAGATTCATGTAGTGATAAGAAATACTCCATAATTATTGCTAGAAAGTGTCCACATATCTAAGATTCCTTTACACTTTGTTGGATGTTGCCCTTCTTGTTTTTATTGATAATCAATTTTCGTCATTGTTGTTTTTCCTCATAAAAAAAAATATTTATAATAAATAATAATTTCTTATATTTATTAGGAGCAAAGAATTTTCAAAAATAATTAATTATAAAAATGCCAAAATAGAAAGATACATACTTAAAAACTTAAAAATGTTTTAAATAGATATATAATCAAATTAAAATCAAAACAGATAAATTAGATTGAAAGAAAAAGAAAGAAAAAGATAGATATAATTAAAATTCTAGTGTTTACGCTCCTAGCATGTAGGAGCTCTGTATTCTTAGGAGTAAGAAAGTAAAAAATAGCTTAAAACTAAACCTAAATATAAAAATTGTATAGCCTCATACCGTCCAGGGAGATATAAGAAGCTTCCATAAAATGAAGAATTCAATCGGTTCAGTAGTTATCGAAATCTTAAGCTACAGACAAAATACTTTATATTGTAGGATTTTAGGATATGGATAGATAGATATGAAAAAGAGACAGATTGAGGTATAAAAGGAAACCTTGTAAGAGCTAAATTAAGTTTTTAATAAAGTTTCATGTTAAACTTTTCTTGATAATATTTTATGCTAGAATTATAGAGCTACTAGATTTAGATATTTAGTTAAACTTTTCTTGATAATATTTTATGCTAGAATTATAGAGCTACTAGATTTAGATATTTAGTTAAACTTTTCTTGGTAATATTTTATGCTAGAATTATAAAGCTACCAGATTTAGATTCTTACAAAAAAACAAAGATTCATTAAAGCTTAACTTTACAATAATATTGTGCCTTTTACAGAAGAATATATCATGCCAAGTTTGAAATCCATAGGATAGTTCTTACCTTTTAGTTGCGTAAATCTTTCTCAAAGGTTTGAAATTAAAAAGATAATTCTAACAAGTCTTAATTTGACAATGAGATCTCTCCGATACAGACAAACAGACACACACAAAATATAGAGTTGCTACATTTCTAAGATTTTACTGACTGACTTTTAAACTCTCTAGTTATAAAGAAGTGTTGCTACCAAAAATATAATGAAGTAAACACACCTCCCCACAAACATGAAAGATAGGTAAGGTTAGTTCATATTGATTATTGGTGAATATTAATGCAGGGGGTACAAAGTAAATAAATGGGTGGTTAATTCAGGGTAAAGCTTATTTTAGAAATATGGGTTTTCTCGAAATTTTTAATCAAAGTATTTTGAATTAGGTATATGTACTAAAATGTACAAAACAAAAAGATTTTAAAAAATAGTTATTCATTTAATTTTAAGGAGAAGCATTATAGTGGTCATTTGCCCTTGTACTTTTTATACTCCGTTTAACTGTGCACTTTTAAAAAGAATTTCTAAATAAATTAAATTCATGTGAACTCCTTTTTCAATAATTCTTATTAGGAAAGCATACGTCAATAGGAGATAATTTAATATTCATCGGAATTTTTTTTTAAGTAACATAAATAGACATACTTTCAGATATATTAAATAAATACATGGACATACAGGGACATATGATAAGCTTCCCTTTAATGGAAAACTTAATCAATTTAGAGTGGTAAGCAACATCTCAATCTATTTTTAAAGAATAGGATCATTATTGAAATATTTTTTCTGTATTACAATTTATTGTTCTTTACCACAATGCTACGCTAACCATATTTTTATTTATTTTGTGGCACCATAGTTTTTTTTTAAGTATTAGCTTGAGCTTATCAATACTATATCTATTGATAAACCCACCACCTTGTGTATACTTTTAGTAACGAAGCTACTATACAATTCACTTTGTCTGTCCGTCAGTCCATTCGTAACGCTAAGGGGCAATGCGAATTTCTCGGCTGCTAATAAAGTTAGACGACTGAAATATTTGTTGCAGATTCCCCAGGTATGAATGAGCATCAAGTTTATTAATTACTTTGTCCGTCAGTCTGTCAGTCATGCATAAAAGACATTAAAATATTTAAGAAAGGTTTTGTGATTTCTAATAATAATTGCACATTTATCAACTGAACATCTTATCCATAATTCATTTTGTCTTTTTGTCCAGAAGCGTGCGAACCGAAGGGGGCATTTGGGGCAATCGCCCCCCCCCCCCCTAGCGACCAAAACGCCCCCCTCTGCCCCCCCCCCCTAGCAACCGCCCCCCCTGCCCCCCCTAAATGTTAAAAAATGCCCCATTTTGCCCCCCCCTGGTCAACAAAAATGCCCCTTTTTGCCCCCAACTCTACAAAAAGCAAAACTATCCCAGTTTCCAAAAAAAAGATCAAGAAATACTCCAATAAAAAATTTTTGGCGCTTCGCGCCAACCAGACAGTTAGGTTATAACCTTTTTTCACTGAACATAACAAACCAGGTTATAGGAAGTATTTTATTTTGTATAATATAAACTTTTTACCAAAGAAATTTTGTACATCCCCAATGATGATACAAAAAATTACCCCTTATATAGATTACAATTATTGGATGAAATGTATGGAAACTCAACTTAATTAACCAACCAATCAAAATTCCATTAAAGTCCCCAAAGTTGTTGAATAAGAAATTTTTATAAGAAATATTAGGGACAAGTGTAATAAATTGCCCAAAAAACCCTCCCTCCCTGCATATTTGAAGAAAAAAATTTGCGCTTCGCGCCCTTCCAAATGGTTTCTGCTATGAAATATTGGGGACTAGTGTAATAAAGCCCAAAAAACCCTCCCTCCCTGCATATTTGAAGAAAAAAATTTGCGCTTCGCGCCCTTCCAAATGGTTTCTGCTATAAAATATTGGGGACTAGTGTAATAAATAGCCCAAAAACCCCTCCCTCCCTGCATATTTGAAGAAAAAAATTTGCGCTTCGCGCCCTTCCAAATGGTTTCTGCTATGAAATATTGGGGACTAGTGTAATAAATAGCCCAAAAACCCCTTCCTCCCTGCATATTTGAAGAAAAAAATTTGCACTTTGCGCCCTTCCAAATGGTTTCTGCTATGAAACATTGGGGACTAGTGTAATAAATAGCCCAAAAACCCCTCCCTCCCTGCATATTTGAAGAAAAAAATTTGCGCTTCGCGCCCTTCCCAATGGTTTCTGCTATGAAGTATTGGGGACTAGTGTAATAAATAGCCCAAAAACCCCTCCCTCTCTGCATATTTGAAGAAAAAAATTTGCGCTTCGCGCCCTTCCAAATGGTTTCTGCTATGAAATATTGGGGACTAGTGTAATAAATAGCCCAAAAACCCCTCCCTCCCTGCATATTTGAAGAAAAAAATTTGCGCTTCGCGCCTTTCCAAATGGTTTCTGCTATGAAATATTGGGGACTAGTGTAATAAATAGCCCAAAAACCCCTCCCTCTCTGCATATTTGAAGAAAAAAATTTGCGCTTCGCGCCCTTCCAAATGGTTTCTGCTATGAAATATTGGGGACTAGTGTAATAAATAGCCCAAAAACCCCTCCCTCCCTGCATATTTGAAGAAAAAAATTTGCGCTTCGCGCCCTTGCAAATGATTTCTGCTATGAAATATTGGGGACTAGTGTACTAAATAGCCCAAAAACCCCTCCCTACCTGCATATTTGAAGAAAAAAATTTGCGCTTCGCGCCCTTTCAAATGGTTTCTGCTATGAAATATTGGGGACTAGTGTAATAAATAGCCCAAAAACCCCTCCCTCCCTGCATATTTGAAGAAAAAAATTTGCGCTTCGCGCCCTTCTAAATGGTTTCTGCTTTTTATCACAATGAAAGGAAAAGTAATTTTTTTTTATTTTTTACATAGTTCATTATATCTTTGGTTTTTATGGTACGATAAATTTTTTTGTGGATTATAATATTAAAAAAAAATTTTTTTTTTGCTGTTTCGAGCATCCAGTATGTAATTTACTTTGACTGTCATCACACAACATACAGGAAAAAGAATTTGTGACTTTTTCTACCTAAAATATATATTTATTTCAACAGATGCTCTTTAAATCTACTTGTCTGTATTCTTATTAATGATTTTTGTGCTTTGCTACTTAAAGATGTTGTCATCCTTGTTGTCATAGAATAAAGAAATATTTAAAATCCTTTTTTCATAGGTATTAGGTTAATTTTTGGTAAATTATTTCCAAAATGAGTGTTTTTATCCCCTCCCCCCCCCCCAATTTTTTTAATGGGGTTATTCATCCTTCCTGCTGAGATTTTATAACATCCCCTTCCACCCATTAAAAATGTTTTGTGGTGGAGGGGGGGGGAAAGGTTAATTTATCTTCTGTACTATTTTTTCGAAGATGCTTTCTAGCTCCCTTCCCTTCGGTCATTGCAGGGTGGGGAGAAGGGATGGGGGGGAAGAGATGGGGGGGGGAAGAGGTGGGGGATATAAATGGGAAATAGGGATGGGGGAAGGGATGGGGAAGAAGGGATAAGGACTAGGAGGCCCATAATCAAATAATACCACCCCTTAAAACGCTCTTAATTAAAATTAGTATATATAATCAAAATGCCCCCCCTAAAGCAAAGTGCCCCCCCGGGGCACTTTGGTTTAGGGGGGGGCAAAATTTTACAAAATCTTCAAAATGCCCCCCCCTAGACAAAGTGCTTCGCACGCCACTGTTTTTGTCATTCCATGGATTATTAGTACTCCGCTACTTTAGGATGTTATCATCCTTGTTATAATAAGGTGCAAAGGTTTTTATTATATAAATACGGATAATTATGTCCAAAATAGCGCAGCAATAACAAGGTATAAATGATACAATTCTTTATTTTTTTTAATTAATTAAATCAACAGAAAAATCTATATTTAACGTTTTAGGACATAATGATTCAATGAACGATGAACATACTAACCAAAAAAGTACTTTTTAAAATAAAATTTTCATAATTATTACATAAATAAAATTTTGAATTATATATTTTTAGAATTTCATATACGTCTGAATAATAAGTTAGGAATAATAGGAAGCCATAAAGTGTTAATCTTAGAATTAATTTTATAATTTTGGAATTATCAAATTCACATTTTAAATCAAATTTTAACAAGGATGACAATATTCATTTAGGATAGTATAGAGAGAAAGACATATTAAGAGAGATTAAGCTGCAAGATTTTTTGTCTGTAGTTAATGATATAAGAAATTGCTGTCCCGAATGTGTTGTCCTTTTCAGTGAAGCTTTTTTACAATGTTTCATGTAATGGTTTTAGGCCATTTTCTAAACTCCCCTAGGCGCTTGGTGGAAAGAAACTAGTAAATATTTTAATATTTTAAAGTATGTTTTTAAATCTTAAGGGATATAGAATGCATGGATAATTTAAGAGATTCTTGCCTACACTGATAAAATGCTACTACCAGCTGGCTAATTTAACGAAACCTTCCATCCACCTTTACCCTATCCCCTCCTTTCCTACTGAAGGAACAAAATGAGGAATAAATGAAGACCATAATAGCAACCTAAATTTACGAAAAAATATATCCATTATGTCGAAAAATTATAACTGTATCAAACGCTTTGCTAAATTCAAATCTACACAAATTACAAAATAAATTGATGGGAAGATATGCAAATAGATAGATAGCTGAACGAGTATATGGGTAGATGTATAGATAGATGGATAAACCACCCATTGAATATCCAATTTATAAAACAGTGAAATTAATCAATCTTCCCTCCTTGAAAAATCAATTTTGAATAAACATTTATCTTGGGATAAACTCATATAATGCGCTGAATTAATCGGCGCATTGTCTAAAAAATTTCAGATTTATAGATATTAAACTTTTCCTTACCAAAAGGGTCTGAAGTTTTATGCAATGAAATCTTATCTACATTAAGGATAGGTCCATATATCAGTCTGTACGTCTAAACTTCCTTAACGGATAACTTTGGAATGTAAATTTTAATTTTGTACAAGGTGCAATTAAGATTGCTGGCAATGAATAATATTACATTTCTTGAATATGATACTTGCTGATTACTTGTTAATGTTCGTTTGTCCTACAGTTTCCTTTAGTAGATGTTACCATCCTTGTGTATCTAAGATTCCCAATGGTATTTATGAGTTAGGCTTTATCTTAAAGAACCCGAGTAAACTGAAAAAGAACACTTTTGTACAAAAGTAGCACGGCTTAGGTATCTTTTTCATTTTAAACAAAAACAGTAAACTTTAATACAGTATAAATTTGTGGATTCTTTTCAACACAGATACATACTTAAACTATGCAGTAATTAAGAAATTTACTCTATAGATAATCAATATCATATCATCCTTTCAAATTATTGATTATTAGATTTATTTTAATTTTAGAGTATTTGCGCTACTTAAACCTGCAAGGAGAAAGTGAATTAAAAAGGAAACAAGGATGACAACATCAATAAAAGCGAAGCTCTGAAACGGTAGGACAAATGAACATTAATATTTGTAGAGTGTCAGAACTTAATAAGAATAATATAAATATACAAATATAAACGACATTTTAAGTGTATTTGTTGCAAAACTACTTAAATACATGATACTATTTAAGGACATACCTACATTTTTTAGGACTTAATTATAGAGATTATTCGCTTACGACCTCGTAGTACTTTGTTGTCCTAGGAATCACCCATCATAGAATAGCTCCGCCTTTTAAAAGGAAAAAATGGGGAAAGACAATGAAGGGTAGAAAGGAAGAAAATTTGTTTTTGTAAACTGTTGTGAGGCTTTTAGAGCGACCAATTACTTGCAGAACAATCAAAATAAGGATAATAATATCCATAATTTTTGTACCTATAGCATATGCAAACATTTTTGACCAGCAAACAATTATTTTTAAAAATAAGCTTTTGACAATCAAAATTAAATTACCTTCTTCAACATACGGACAAATTTATTTTACAAAGTATTTAATAATAAAGTCTTTTTAAGTTAAAATTTTAAATTTGTACTTATTCTAAGTTTACTCAAATAAAATTCTATATTATTTAGGGAAGGAAGTATA
The DNA here is from genome assembly GCF_053477335.1 of Acartia tonsa. NCBI lineage: Eukaryota > Metazoa > Arthropoda > Copepoda > Calanoida > Acartiidae > Acartia > Acartia tonsa. The sequence continues at coordinate 40,048,854 of NC_137267.1, read as the reverse complement.
TAGGAGGAAGGTAAAATATTGAAAATATAATTTCATTTAGCCAGAATATTTTATAGATACAAATTTTGAAGGTAGCAACAATTTGGGAAGCACTGCACCACTATAATTTTCTTTAAATAACATTTGATCTTTTAATTACTTCTAGGAGGCTTTGTGTCGCTTTAAGTTCTAGACCTCTCCACGCATTTTGAAACATAGCCCGCGTCTTATAATTGTGGTGTAAAGCATCCATTTGCCCGATAGGCAACCAACTCTTTGTCTGCACGAATTTTGTCTGTGCGTGGTTATGAGTTGTGTCTCTTTATGGGCCAAGTATTAAGCAGCAGTGTGGACCAGACTCGAACCCGACACCTCCCCGACAGCAAGCCGACACGTTACCAATTACGCTAAAGCCGCGGGTAAAAATAGTATAAAATTAATATACGATTTTAAACAAAATTATTTCAGAAAATACATATAAACCTATAAACTAGTAAAAGATAGTTTTAATATTCTATTAAATTTCTTTTTAAATCAAAACGTATGTTTCAGCAAAATTGTAAAATTTTAAGTACTTAAGAAATTTTAGAGGTCCTATAATGTTTAAGTGGAATAATGATTCCTAGGACAACATTTTAAAATACATTAAGCGAGGCATCTCTATAATCAAATATAAAAATGAAGGTATGCCCTTTTACTGCATCTTGTATTTACGCAATTTTTCAACAAATTTATGCATAATTTTGTTGAAAAATTATAAATTAATATTCCGCTTATTAATTTCTGAAACTCTACAAGAGCTATTGTTCGTTTGTCCTTCCTTCTGATTGTAGATCTTCGCTTAATAGAAAAACTTCGCTAATTTTTAAAAAATCTGCTAAATTGAATAACAGTATGATGAAAACCAATTTTTAAAGCAGACATAAAAGGGAAACTGATAAATTATTCAAACTTAAATTGTTATGTAAACATTTTTTAGTTTGAAAATTTAGTAAATCATTTCTAAATGCGAAGAAATTCTATATATTACTTGGTACACTATTAGAGTAAAACTCCAGAGAGGGAAAGGGTTAAATAACTGTATCTCCCCATCGCTCTGTCCTTGTGCCAACTTTCAATTGGGTCATTGAAAATCAACCAAAGGTATGTTGTGTATTAACACAGCCAAGTAGCAGGAAATAATTTGGTAGCAGAAGATTAAGGTCATTGAAAAAGGAAGGGAGGTGTAGTTATCTGTATATACATATATACCATATATCTATTGGTACACTGTACCTATATACGGCGTAAAGGATAAATTGAATCTTTTAATTGATTTCAACCTTTACAGATTCCTATGAAGATAAGGTATATATATATAAGTATTTCTTTATATTATATTACTTTTTATATTAATTACTTACTTTGCCTTAGAGTCAATTGTTTTATAGCGTGATATTGTGAGAAATTAAAAGAATTATATTCGAAGAAATATAATTTTAAATTCGACATAATTTTTGTATTCAATTTTTTTAAATTCTTGATATCAAAATTAAACATAGGAATTGAGCGCAGTATATAATAGAATATTTATGAATTAACAACATTATAAGTCAGAGTCTTTTAATCTTTTTATTTTTATGCAGGTAAAAAACAGGGTTTCAAAGGTTTTAGGGGGGTTAAATCAATGTTTTCAATGTTATAAGGGTTAAACAAACCTTAACCCCTCAACTTCTGTTTTAAAATTTTTTATTTGTTAATAATAAAGAATCTACATTTTTAAAATTTAAACAAACTGACCAATACAGGAGTTCCATGTTATCATCCTAAATCGACGAGAAATTTTATTATCCACGTATATTCTATATCCATTTGTACAGTATTTACTTATGCATCTTACAACAGTTTTCAGTCTTATATTATGGAAAAATGCTGCAAAAAGATTATTTATTTTATGAAAGAAAAGAAAGAAATACTAATATTCTGATAAAATAATCCTCTTAATATATTTCACGTAATAATATTTATATAAATAACAAGGATGATTAGGCCATAGGTACCACTAATAGTAAATTAAACATTATATTTACTGAAGACAATGTGTTGTTTACTGTATAATAGTGTACTGTTCTTAGATAGATAACCCCCCCCCCCCCAAACCCCATTTTTAAACTTAAAAGTAAAGTTGTTAAGAATTAAGCCGCCGCTGTATCAACGCTATTATCGTAATAGTGTTGATGATATAACACTAGAAAACTTGCATTATTTACAAAGATGTAATATTTAATAGAGTTAACTTAAATTTTCTAAATTTTGAATAAACTATAATACTTAATAGAAACTATCATGATGTCTAGCTGTATGTATGTACTGATGGATCGCGCTAACCGCTGAACCATTACAATTCTCCTTTACAGTGTTTTAAACTATTTGGTGGAAGGGTACTATTACCCTCCCAAGAGTCATACATTAGTATAAATTCATAATGTTATGATAATAATAATATTTAATCCCTGACAACTTTCATTTAATGCTTACTTGACCTTTTAGATCAATTTAATTTAGCAGAATACAACAATAATTAAACTAAAACTCTTTAATAAATCTACAAAATTATATTATAAAGAGATGACATATTTAAATTTTCTTTTATCAAATAAAAGGTATTAATAGTTGTTGTAAAGCTTTGTTTAAAATTAGTACGTTAAAAACGTTTAAGAATGAAAACCTATTAATTTTAGAATGTATTGGTCTAAGTGTGCTATTAATTCCACAATAAAGAAAAAAATCAAATTAGATTACAGGGAGTTTTTAATTATGAAAGGGCGGTTTCCTTCAAATTGTATCTGTTCCACAAATGCAAATTGTATTAATAAATATTTGGTTACCAGTATAAATTAAAGTCCAATATCCTCCCCTCCCCCCCCCCCTTCCTGACGATTTACTAATGTGATACATATTTGGAACTGGTAGGACACTATTGGTCTTATATAATATTACAACCACTCATATTAATTATGGACTTTGGACGGAGCTTTCTATTTTTACACGTTTAGTACTCCACATTAGTAGCGTAGCAATAACAAGGTAGCTTGTATTACAGGGTATTTAGAATAAATCACAAAAAAAATTACATGGGTTAAATTTGATTTCATTTAATTGCAAATAAAAAGTGTTTTAAAAACTTTTAGCAGTTAGTGTATCTAAATCAATTGGTATGCTTTATAGCAAACTTATTCTTATCATTATTTGGGAAAGGCTAAAATTATAGAGAAACTACGCATTTTATATTTATATATTGCCATTTTACCCTGAAATTTCGTGCTGCTTAAAAATATTTCATCTTTTTTTTCTTTGGGGGGGGGGGGTAAATATTTATCCTATTGTATAAAGTAGTAAGGTTTTTCTTGTCTGAAGCTAAAGATCTTTATAACTACTAAATAGTTTGGGTTCTCTATTTTTAGTAGGCTTTACATAAGTCTTGGTTTCAGGCTATTTTATTTTCTGACTTCAAGTCTTGGGATAGTTTATAACTATTTTTCAAGTCCTACTCTGTCCTCAAGGGTCCCTTATAGATGCTAGGGACGTAGCCAATAGTACCAATAAAAGTATAGATATAATGTTATTTAGAATTTATTTTTATTAAGACAGCCATGACCACTTTTAAAAAGATAAAGCCGATATAAATAAGTTGATGTCGATAACATGTCAGCCATAACTACTTTTATTCAATACCCTAAGTCGATAAAAATGATTGAAATTGCATATTGACAGAATGTTACTATTTTTGACAGGGCACATTTCAAGGTTAAATAACAAAATTATTATATTACATCAAAATCATTCATAAAAACGTATGGCTTAATTCTTTTCAATTTTTGTACTTTTATACTATTTTGTTAAGTTTTCACTGTTTATATTGTTTGTTTTTTATCACTATAAATTTATAAAAACCTATTACAGTAAATATTAGAATTAAAATTCACTTTAAAAAATTTACAAAATTTGGGTCTGTCCTGTCGAACTCAGGACCTACAGGTAAATGAAGACTTTTGTAGATGGGGAAAAAGTCCCTCTCATTCTCCCCATTTGAAATTTTTAGTTCCCTCTTCCCTTTTTACCTCTGTTGGCCTATCCCCTTTCCCTTACAGCATTCGCCATTTTTCTTTTCTACCTCTAACGAAGAAAAAAAATGTACGAAAAATTGGCGCGCAAAATCCGGCAGAGAAATTACGACAAGTTTGGCGGGCTTTTTCATTCTTAATAGATGTGTGTGTGTGTGCGTGCCTCCGGCCGGCCATTGAACGCCCATGGGCCGATAAACAGGTTCGAGACCTTTTCATGAGAACTTACAATAGAACGGGCTAAGCATAGACGTGCCCTCGGACCTTTAACTTCTTATTATTAATAATATACTCTCTATCTCTCTTTCTTTTTCTCACTCTCTCCCTCTCTCTTTTCTCACTCTCTCCCTCTCTCTTTTCTCTCTCTCTCTCTCTCTCTCTCTCTCTCTCTCTCTCTCTCTCTCTTTCTCTTTCTCTCTCACCCAGCACTTATATTTAATTATACAGAATGACAGACTGTAGGTTTCTTATTCAATGTAAAGGATTTTGGACAATTATTTAAACGTTAGAATCGTCATATCCATTTCAAACCTTCAACAAGAATTTCAATAACTTATTAGTGTATAATGCAAAAAGCGTTGATTTTTTTAATGAGAAGTTCTTGGACAATGATGACAAAAATTAAAAGCATAGTGTGTTTTAATATGAAGCTTGTATATCATGTGTATCTTATTAATATGTGAAAATAACCAACCTTCTTACTTTTTAAAAAGAATCAATTATATACAGTTTGATTTCAACAAAACGTTTGACAACTAGTACTTTAGAAACAAAACAATAAAATGAGTACAAAATTCATTTTTTAAAATTAAATGAACAATTGTTTTTTGGGGGGAAGGTTCATTTTTTCTTAATGAGATTCCTCTTACGAATGTAAAAACTATATCATGACCTGTGAAAGGCTATACTGTAAAGAAGAAACATATGGGTCAAGTGGTTAGTGGGATACAGCCACACAGACGAACATTCTGTTACTTTTAAATAAGGATTGGCTATCCAAAGATACCAGCATCCTTAATAAGCTTATAACTCGTTTGCTCTCTCTCTTTACTTGTAATAATGTCAAGAATCGAGGTATTGGACAATGAATGATTTATAAAACTTCCCAAAATCTTCGTGTGTGACGTTCTGCCTTTGATATCTAATAAATCAATATGCAAAATGTTAAAATATTAATTAAAATGCCAATGTCTTCTCCCTTCCTGAATAATAATATAGAAATATACACAGTCTCTCTTACTCAACCAGTACTCATACATTTGAGCAAATAAAATAATCAATAGCAAAGTTATTCCAACGAATAAATGTAAAAAGTATAGATGTATAACCCAGACAACTAAATGGCCCCTGTCTTGGGACCTCTTTCGTCTGCTTGCGAATTGATTTTGCTCTTTTGTAGTGATTTGGTTGAGTTTCTGCTATTGACTGATATTTAAAGACCCCATTGAGAGTCGGCACATGGTCCACGTGGTAGGAACATACAGTTATATAACCCTTCCCCCTCTATTGTTTTACTTTAATCTTTAAAATTAGGTCCCTCCGTCCGTCAAATCAAGTTTCTAAACAAAACAGATTTCTTTTTGGGTTTACAAGAAATTGTATTTGCTAATTAAAATATAATAAATTGTAATGTATAAACACATAATCAGTGTTTCTCTCTTGAGGCTAATAACTGCCTGTTAACCTTTCACCTTATACCCTCTCTCTCTCTCTCTCTCTCTCTCTCTCTCTCTCTCTCTCTCTCTCTCTCTCTCTCTCTCTCTCTCTCTCTCTCTCTCTCTCTCTCTCTCTCTCTCTCTCTCTCTCTCTCTCTCTCTCTCTCTCTCTCTCTCTCTATCTGTATCTCTCTCTCTCTCTCTCCCTCTCCCTCTCTCTCTCTCTCTCTCTCACTCTCTCTCTCTCTCTCTCTCTCTCTCTCTCTCTCTCTCTCTTTATTCACTATAACTATCTTTTTTTTCTATGCTATGATTATTTATCATATTCTATTCTTTTTTCTGTTTTATTCCATTTTATTTATTTTCTACTTTTATCTATCTATCTGACTGTCTTTCTATCTATCCATATAATCTATTTATGTGTTTTGTTTACATTTATTTTTAGTCTCATTTTCAAATTGTATATAGTAAATTGGGTTAAATTTATTCCTTTCATTGAACAATAAATGAGTATAGTACACTCTAATGCAGAAGGACCTTTGCTGATGAATTAAGGCAGACTGGCGAACAAAGCAGGTTATAGAATGAATGCGCTACAAAAAGATATCTTCAATTTTCCTTTATTTGTGAAAAAAAAGAATTATTCCTTTTAGTGAAATGTTCCGTAATATAACTTAATGTCTTTCCATAATATTTTATAATTTTACTTAAATTCTTTGATTACAGTTTTTAATAAAATATTTTTTAGTAGCGAAGCTACTCTAATATTAAAATGATTTTTCCAGCTGCTATTTAAAATAAAACTCCAACTTTTTCCAGTGGGATTTTTTAATAAGTTTAATTTACATAATAAATGTTTAACTAAGACCCAGTTCTTTTTCGTCTCCTAGCAAATTGCTTTCTGCTCTTTTGTAGCAACTTGGCTGTGTTAATATTTATGACGCCATTGGCTGATATTCAAAGATACAATTGAAAGTCGACACAGGGTCCCCAACCCGTGAACATACAGCTTTTTTTAACCTATACCCCCTCAATTCTTTTACTTTTAAATATACTATATTTCTTGTAAAAATTCTTTTGTTTTACCTCTCATACTGTTATGGATATCTTTTAAGAATATTTCTTTTCATCATAGGTTCTTTGCTGATTATTGTATTTTTTTATCCTTGTTTTTATATTAAGAAGATGTTCATCCTTGTTGATTTCAATGCCTATAATTGTCGGCCTATGTAAGTACATCAATAGAGAATGGTTTAAGGAATTATAATCCCCATCCCCCCCCCCAAAAAAAAAACTTGGATATCCTTAAGTCTGTAATACTTTAATTGAACAGTATTTCAGGTATTTCCATATATTACTCTTAATATCCTTTTAAGAATAAAAAATATAAAAATGTTATTTAAAAACTGTAAATGTAAGAAATGTGTCAGGAGTTACAATAATGTATTTCAATTTTATGTCAACTATTCTTATACGATTCTATCTATCTATACAAACATGTGAATATATCTATCTTTCCTGTATCCTATTATATACAATAGTAAGCTTTTATTTGTCTGTAGCAAAGGACCTCACTAACCACTGAACCGATATGGTTCTTCTTTAAAATGGCTTTAAGCTATTTTCATACCCTTTAATATCCCCTAGAATATAGAGCTCCTAGGTGATAGGAGCACAGCCTTTAGTCTATAATAATGTACTACAGTTTATATCAACTATGCTTATACTTTTCTAGCTATCTTTCTAAATGGAATTTATTTTAAGAATGTTGTTAGTGTTACAATGTTATTACTGTGCTACTTTTGAACATTTCATTGTACTGATTAAGTAATATCAAAAAGATTAGAATTACTAAATATCAGGCGCTGTGATTATTAAAGTAAAAGACTAGAGAGAGAAAAGGGTTAAATAATTGTATCTCCCCATCGTAACTACCTTGTGAAACCTTTCTATTGGGTCATTGAAAATCAACCAATGGTGTCGCTTATATTAACACAGCCAAGTAGCAGAAAATAATTTAGAAGCAGACGAAAGGAAGGGAGGTAGTTGTCTGTATATACATCTATACTATAGATCTGTTCTGTGATTCAGCGAATGAATTTTAAGTGATATTGCTGAAAAATTTAGATATTTTAGTGGCGTAATGTTGACGTAAAACTTGATTAGTTCTGTAACTAAAAGGAAATGGATAAGAAGGGAGGGAAAAGTTTTGTGGTGGAATTTTTCCTCAGAATTGTCTGTCAGAATCTTGGCTCTTGTACCTGTTGAATATATTTCTCTATGTTGTAGATTGCATTTTTCAATAATTACAAATTTTTAACAAATTTCTGACAAGGGAAAGTTTTAGATAAAGATATTTGTTAGAAAGTAAACAAGGACAATTGTGTTCAAATGTGTGTACCAGATTTTGATAATCGGGGGCCTGACATACTGTTATCATAAGCAGAGAAGGGAACACAAAAGCGTGGGATATTTGACTGTAAATTATATCCGAAGTTTGAGGAACCTTATAAACTTTGGGTAGTTTCCAATCGTGATTAGTTAATTAAAATTAGAAGTGTCTACATTTTTTTTATTTGATAATCTGAACTAACAACTTTGGGACAAAGCCCAATTGTGTCAAAAATGATCCATATGACGTAATAAAAATGAGGGATTATCCATCTCTTCTGTTAGAGGTTATCTTTCCCACCTCTACTCTCCCTCATTTTTATGACGTCACCTGGATCATTTTTTACACAATTATGGCTTTGTCATCTTTGGAGATACACCAATTTATCCTTAATTTTACTTGGGAAATGAGAATTTTTTTGTTGTAATATGTATAATTGTTCCCCCTCCCCTAAGAAAAAAAAATACATTATTTAATTGATATACTTGATCACACGAACGATAGAACAGACGTACGTATGATATAAAGTAGCTGCACTGCTTAGATATATACATACAAAAAATTGTATTTTGCATATTTATTATGTTTATATAACAATGAAACTTTGTTGTTCTTGTTTCTAAAACATGGCAAAAAACTGTGATGTGCATATACTTCTGCATGTTGACCACCCTTAGTTTTATATTCGTAAAAAAAACACAATAGTCCTTGCCACGCACCTTGAATCATGCTTCATACACCTTGAAAGAGTGTTGGGTGAAGTGTCCTTGCGACATTTCAGTAAAGGAATACTTAAATTATGACTTTTATAGAGGGGTCACGGAGTAGGGCGCTATATCGACTTTCAATTTGGTCTTTTGATATCAGCCAACAGCGTCAGAATTATAAACACAGCTAAGAGCAGAAAGCAATGTGCTAGCTTTTTGGCCAGGTAGTTATCTGGGTTATATCTATGCTACATCAATACTCCAGTGTAGGCAAGTTTTTATGATTCTAGAAATTATATAATGTGATACATATGCGAAAGTGAATGCACTCTATAACAGGGCGTTGCAAAAAGTGTGGCTACAACACGACAAAACTAGAATCCTCTAGATTTAGAGGTATAAGGTTCTAGAACACAAGTATATTCTTTGTACAGAAATATAAAATATCCCAAAAGTAAAGCTCTAAAATTAGAAATAAGGACGAATGAACAATAACTCTTGCAGAGTGACAGAACTTAAGTTAAGCAGAACAAGAATTTGTAAGTCTAAACAAAATTGCGTACAGATTTGTTGCAAAATGGCTTAAATACATGATGCAATAAAAGTACATACTTTTATTTTTAGGATTTGATTATAGAAATTACTTGCTTATAATAGTGTACCTTTTCAAAAAATCAGTTTAATAGGATAATAATAACATACAAAATTCTGATGTCAAAAAGATAAAAATCAGCATTTGGTAAAGATTATAGAGTTGTTACGCTTCCAAAACCGTACCTATCTGTTTTAGACATTAATATGTAAAGTTTGAAATCGATAGGCGATTCTTTTGTGCTTAAATTAACGAAGAAGGCTATCCGTTACATACGGACCGAGTCTAATTATAGAAAAGCTTCGCTTTTTAAAAACACAAATAATTTATTTATTAAAATTGTTGAAAAGTTGTTAAGTTGAAACCACACCTGATAAAAAAATTAACAAGCAACTCTTTGTTGAAAAGTGCTACTATACAAATTTGGGCTTTGTCATTTATACGAGTTTTTAGTTTTTGTAGCGAGGCTACTCTCTGTATATATTTTCACCTGTCCGCGTGTCCATTAATCCGGCTTTAATTGGCTGCTATTAGAGTTGGCAAATGGACAGCTGTTTTTTTGTGGAGATTCTATAATTAGCTATAAATTTCTCGTATAGATTTCTTAGCCTTACAATTTATAGATGTTGATATAATTGTTTCCTTGCTTCATGTTAAGTTACTTAAAACTATTATAGGGTTTATATGTTTATTTTAAACATGTTGCTTTAAATTTTTTTAGCACAAAATATACACATTTAAGGTGAAGATATTGATTCTCTAGGAAAAGTATAATGTAATAATCTTACATTTGTAAAATCTTATTATATAAATATTAGTGTTCAGAGTTTTATTTCTCCTACTGAAAAAAAAAGAAATAACCTTTAAATAGCCTAAAACCTGCAAAGGATAAACAATAAGCTTTTCTAATAAATTTGTTGTATGAAGATTCATATTTATCAATTGATTTTTATAAAAAAAAAAATATGCCGTTTTTATTTGATCTGTTTTAATTTTATCAATCCTTCGGGTTTCATATTCGTATTTGTTGACTTTCTTTCAATTTTCGTTCGTTTTATTTCTATAGATTATATTTACAATTTTCTACCACTGTTTCCCTTTTATTAGAGCTGCAGCTACTGGATCGATGTTTTAGTATTTCAAATCCAACCAAACGTTGTTTATTTATTTTATCAAAATACATAGTATTTCGACATTATGATATCATTATTCCTTTGATATGTTAGTCTTGGCCACTTTTTTAAAGCCATATAGTTCGACATGGTAAAAGTTATCAACGATTTCATACAAGCATGAAGTGATGATTTTTTTTTAACACAGTAATAGTGTCTGACTGATTATGACGTAACAAAAAAAATTAGCCAATGAGAGGCCACTATAAATTTTACCATTGGTCAATAACGGCCTCTCATTGGCTAATTTTTTTTTGTTACGTCATAATCAGTCAGACACTATTACTGTGTTCATTTTTTTCTCACTAAAAACAACTTTTATTTAATACTCTATTAATGGATATAATTTTACTTGGATATTACATCAGATTTTCAAGTTAAAAAATTAAGTGAAACTTGCAGCGGGTTAAAGTAATGACTTCCGCCTTCTTCTTCCTTTACCCCATACCCTTCCATTCTAGTGTATGAACGAACTGACCAATAAATGAGATCCATGATAGCAAGCACAATTGACGACAATTTTTTTATGTCTTAATATCCACGTATATTCTACATTCATTGCTATATGGTAGAAAAAATTTTATATTAAGATAAAATAAATCTATTACATTTTTAAAAAACAACGAATTAGTGGTTTAAACTATGTTTCTGAAATGATAATAGTTTTGATTCTATGGATATAACTTTCTTTGTAAAGTTAAGGACATGTCACAGAATTTGTTTTTTTTAGTGCAAATTTGCAAAAGAATCATTGACAAGGGGAATTCTAAACATGGTCGTCAAATTTGAAAAAAATTTGCAATAAAAAAAAATTACTCAGAACAAAATTAAATACTACAGGGTCATTCAAGAGAAATGATTTTTAAAAAAACTTAATTATGCATAGAAATTAAAACAATTATGTAAAATCCTTTCTCGTATTCATTTGAATCCGGTGGATAGGAACCGGTTCTCATGAATACGAAAAAACTATGTCTAGCATCGTATTATATCCAGTTTTCTACGAATATAGAAATGTACAATCATAAGATTAAAACTAGTTTTTTTAGCCGGTGCCTTCGGCAACACGGGGCTAAAAAAACTAGTTTTAATCTTATAATTGTACATTCTATATCCACGGAAAGCCGTTTATAATACGATACGAGAAATAACTATTATATATTTGGAAAACCTATTATGGAACATTTATGTTTCAAATATTTAAAAATAATAATTTCAACAAATTATGCCCTAAAAACCGGTTTTTCCAAAAGCCTTTTTTTCGATAATTTATGGATTTAAGGGGTGTGAAAAAAATATACACATTTTTAAAATTCAAATTGCATGGCTTGTGTTAATAGTAGAAACATGTTGCGCTTGTCGTTGGAATCGTCATAAGCTCTAGTTTTTGAAAATATAAGACCAGTTTTTGTGCTATTTGTAGTTTAGGAGCTACGTTGAAAAATGGGAGAAAAAGGATGAAAAGTTTTAAGTAATTGAAACATTTTACCACGTAGCTCCTATACTGTACATAGCACAGGAATGGTTCTTATATATTAAAAAACTAGAGGCTCTAACGATATGCATAACATTTTTCTACTATTAACACAAGCTGCACAATTTGAATTTCAAAAAGGTACACATTTTTTTACAACCTTTAAATCAATAAATCTTTGAAAAAAAGGCCTTTGGAAAAACCGGTTTTTAGGGCATAATTTGTTGAAATAATTATTTTTAGATATTTGAAACATAAATGTCCCATATTAGGTTTTCCAAATATATAAAGGATTTTACATAATTGTTTTAATTTCTATGCATAATTAAGTTTTTTTTAAAATCATTTCTCTTGAATGACCCTGTACATAAGGATTTCTAATCATGGTAATCTACTTTGCAATTAACTAGGCAGACAAAAATTATAACCAGAAAATACCTAGGTCTATAACAATAAATGTACTAGTATAGATATATAGACCAGACAACTACTTGACTTAAGTGTTATATTACCTTTTCTTTTGCTAGCCAATTAACTAGGCAGACAAAAATTATAACCAAAAAAGACCTAGGCCTATAACAATAAATGTATAAGTATAGATGTATAGACCAGACAACTACTTGACTTAAGTGTTATATTACCTTTTCTTTTGCTAGCCAATTAACTAGGCAGACAAAAATTATAACCAGAAAAGACCTAGGCCTATAACAATAAATGTATAAGTATAGATGTATAGACCAGACAACTATCTGACCCAAGTGTTGGATTACCTTTTCTTGTGCTGACAAAATACTTTATGTATTTCGTTGGGAATTGGCTGTTATTATATTCAAACGCTATATGGTGATTTCAAAGACCCAGTACAAAATCAGGACAGGGTCCCTACTATGTCATGAGAGTTATATATTTTTAATGCTCTTCTATTATTTTACTTTAACAGTGTAACATTTAGTGCATCCGTACACATGTATCAAATCAAAAGTTTAAAAGATTAAATGAGTGTGAAAATTGCAATCTTAAAGTGAAGAAAATCGTCTTTGTTATCAATGCAATTAGATAGTACAATTACAAACAATAATTGTTGAAAAGCTACATATTCATATATATTTTTACTGAAAATATGTTTAGAACTAAGAAAAATTGAGTGTTAAATAATTTGCAGGGAAGCGTGAAAGGGATAATTACATACAGAGCTTTCTAGTTTTAGATAGATGGATTTATGTATAGTTGGATAAATAGATAGATAGATATACTTAATTTTCATATTAATAGCACTTACAGGGGTCTTATTATAATGAACATTATCCATACAAGACTCTTCATATCTTTTCTTAATCAGTGTTTTTTTCTCAAAGTTAATCACATTAATATCCCCTTTCTATTTTTGAATTAAATTCAAAATAATTGGGAGCTTGTTTTTATGAGTGTTCATGATTTACCTTAGGTTAGGTTATATCAAGTACAGGGTAGCCTCACAGGGTTAATTCACTAAGAATATAGGCCTTGTAGGGTTAGGGCTCCCCACAAACAACCACAACTTTTTTTCAATACATTTTTTTAAACAGGAAGGGTGTCTATACACATGCTAGTTGCTTTAATAGAAAGCTCAACTTAACATAACCTAACCTAAAATAAGTATACAAAGTATATTTTTAAAGATTTTTTCTGAAGTGTATAATTATCCCCATTTTTTTGACATGGCAACCTTTTTAAAAATTTAGAGGTTTAAACCCTAGATGGATTGTCCCTAGAATGTTTGAAACACTGGATCTTTTTTTCACCCTAGTACGTTTGTCAGTGTACCCTTTAGAATTCTGATTTCATTAACCTATTTTTGTTACATGCCAACTCTGATGGCATGATCCTATTGTTTTTTTTGATAGGCGGCATTGAACCCCCTAATGAAAGTCAAGGACATAATTGTCATTGTTTTACACCACGGCAACCCTGACTGTAAATGTAAAAGAATTTAGGTTTTACTTTTATTGCTCAGTGTAAAATACTAATTAGTTGAAAATTCTAAATATCTATCTATTATCTATATGATAATGTATGTATTGTTTTTTTATTTACTAGCGGATACGCCCCCTATAGGCCTCTAGGGGCACTTGGGGGGGGGGGGGGGGTGGATTGAATTCAACAAATAATTTTTTTTTAGTTTTAAAAAGAAAGAGAAAAATTTTTAGAGGATACTTATTTTCTAAAGGTGATTTCTCTTAGGGGGGTGGTGATGCTCTTCCCCGAAATAGTTATAAACTTTTGAGAAACTACATTGTAAAGGAGAACCATATCGGTTTGGTGATTAGCGAGTTCCTTCGGTACAAACACACAGACACATACAAAATAAAAATCTTAAAATAAAATAGCCTAAAACCCACCAAAGACTTATGTTAGGCTTCCTTTAAATACAGAATTCAATAAAGCTACAGACAAAAAAAAACATTACTACTTTATATTCATGTATATAAAATGTATTGGTTTCATGTATTCTGTTCTAGAGACTATTTTAGTTTACTTTACAATAAAATCATATAAAACAGATTTTTTTTAAATTCTATTTTTGCTGCCCTACTAATAGACATAATCATCCATCCAAGTTAATTATTGTAGGGTAGTTACGCTTGTTACAAGTTTAGAATTAATTGTAATTGTTACACAGAAAAAAAGAAAAGAGAGAGACAAAAAAACTTTCATGTATTCAAGATTAAACAAGGATAATTATGTCTATAAGTAGCGCAGCTTTAAAGCTAAAAAAACTAAGGCTAGAACTGAATCGCTAATATACAGGGTGCGTCACATAAATCGGGACATTTTTTAAACGGCAATAGCGCGAAAACTACTTGACCAATCAGGACGTTTGACCCTACTATAGAAAGCTTAGGTAATGACCTTTTAGCACAAAAAATAATTGGACGAAGATGGACGTGTACACCGAGCTGGACGCAAAATCACAAAACGTAGGGTCCGACAGGGAAGGAGTTGGAATCTTGACCTTAAATTTTGTGGGTGTCTTAGGCTCATTGAGACACACATTTTGCCGTGTTTAAATCCATTTTAGCTTAATTCTAGCCGAAATGAGGTAGATTTTTCAAGATTTTGAGCCTTAAGAAATCACAAACAGTAGGGCCCGACAGGGAAGGAGTTGGAAATTTGACCCAAAATTTTTTGTGTGTCTTAAGCTCATCGAGACACGCATTTTGAGTACTTAAAGTCCACTGTAGCTAAATCCTAGCCCAAATGAGAGCAAAAACATGGATTTTGTCAATTTGGCGGTTACTCATGATCCTAAGGAAATGTGGCCTCCCAGTAGCCCGATCTTAATTCAAGACCTCCCTCATTGCCACTATCAAGGAGAACTACGCCAGCTTGGACAGGTACATTTTAACCTGGACCTGCCGGCGGTTGAGGAGGCGGGTAGAGACGGTGATTGCGGCTGGCGGCGATTTTATTGAATAATCTACTAGTCATATACCTATTTTGCTTCCCAGTTTTTAAAATTCAATAAAATCTTTAAAATTGACGATTTTATGTTCATTTCTTTAAAAATTACAAAATGTCCCGATTTATGTGACGCACCCTGTAGCTTTGCATGTTATTTATATTGTTCCAAAATTTTTATAAACAATTTCTTTCATTTGTTGTCTTTAGTCTCCAAACTTTCGCACCAATAATATTTATACAGCAGGGGAAAGTTTTTGATATTTAAGGGGGTGTACAACATCAACTTAGCCTTCGCTGTTCTATCTTTTAAGAACCCTGATTACCATCCCTTTAGTTAGCTAAATTGAGGGAAAATTAATTAAAGAGTAGCTTCAAATTTCTCTATATGATGTTGTAATTGTTATGAATTCACTTCTGCAACGTGTATCATATTTTGCAACGGGACAAGACCAAAAAGGTCATAGATGCATTTATATATATATTTACTCTGAATGATTTCACTTTATTAATTCGCCCCTAGCCTCTAGGAGCTTTGCCTCAAGAGGCAATTTTTAAAAAAATAAATACCTCTGGTGCTGCAACCACCTATTTTCAATTAACTGGCTAAAAAATGAAGGGGATTTTTTTTGTGAGGGTTGTGAGTGTCCTACCCTCCAAGAAAATAGCCTAAAACCAGTAGGTATATTCCCTGAAGAGTATAATCCAATCGGTTCAGTGGTTGCCGAGATCTTGAGGGACGGACAGACAGACGGACGAACAGACAGACAGACAGACAGACGGACGGACGGACGGACGGACAGACATCAAGCTACTTTGTATTATAGATATCAATAGAGAGATATTTATTTGACTTTCGTTGTTCTCCCCCTTTTGTCTTATAGCTTTAACTCTAAGTGTAGTCTAGCAACAAATACTCTAACATTTATGTTTAAAGGAAACTGTCAGTCAGTCAGTAAGGGAAACGGATACCTATAAATATGCTATGCATCTAGTTACCTTTGCCTTAAGCAGCTTATATCGCCGATAATAAATGACTTCATTCAAAATACAGAGGAACATTGATAGCCCAGTAAACATTTTACCATTGGTCAATTAAAATGAATACTGACTTATCATCGGTCATTTGTATTGTATGACATCATTTGTATAGGAACTTCAAGCTGCTTACATTTCACTTTGTGCCATTTTGCTCTGATATTAAACACTATGCGAATGGTAAAATATGCAGAAATGATTGCACACCATGAGAAAGTTTGAAGTTAATATTTACTTTAGAAAAAACTTTTATTCAACTTATTTAAATTTCTTTGTGGGCTGCTGTAACAGAACTAAAAAGTCTTGATAATTATCTTTCAACTCAGTATCGTTCTAACTTTTTGGAAAGCGAGTGAAATGAGAAAGTTGACATTAAATGAACCTTCACCTGAAATTGTAAATTCTAATTTTCATGTTTTTATGAAGTAGACAATAATACACACAAAAAAAATACATCCTTTCTGCAATAATTTTGTCGTTCTAAAAAAGGATTTCTTTATCTTATTTTGACCTTATTCATCATTGTCACTTCCTCCCCTACCCATTCTAGTATTTTAATGTGTTAAAAGCAGAGTTTGGAAGAATAATAATTTATCCTGCATTGTCTTATCCCTCTTTCCCTGGTAATTTGTATATTTAATTTGATTTGATTTGAAGCTAATTAATGAAAGGACCAAATAACACTAAATAAAAAAATATCAGAGAAATATCCACCAATAAAATGTATACTTTCTGGTTTGTACCTAACTGTTATAGGCAGCGTTGCGGACCCGTCTGAGATGATGGCGGCTCCGGCTCAAGCTCCGGCTCTGACCTAAAATCAAGAAAAACTTGACATATTTTTTTTCCCACGTCTATTTTTTACTTTTGAAGGTTTTAAAACTTAATTTATGATAAAAAGGAGCATTTGCACATGACAAAACACAGTTACCAAATTATAACTTATAAAAAATCTCCTTATTTATCAAGTACGGAGCAGGAGCCGTTTTTTAACGAAAATTACGGCTCCAGCAAAATATGGCGGCTCCACGGCTCCCGGCTCCGCAACACTGGTTACAGGAATCAAAGTATAAAGTTTAAATCAAGAGGACGATTTTAAACGAATATAGTAAACTACAGAATGACCCAAAATGTAAAATATCCTCGCTCTAAAAACAATATCTTTCTTTCAATAAAAGAAGTATAATTTAAAGGCAAATTAATCGTACTATCTAAATACCCAATCTCAGAAAAATAGAGAGAAAAACATTGTAAATTGTCCAAAAGGTTTTAAAGGGATCTTCTGAGTGGAGCATGTAACATAATTTATTTATATGTACTATGTAGTTGAGTTGCTTCATTACAATTAAGACTAGCATTTCTGGGTTCTGTATCAAGAAGGTATAGAATTGGCAAAAAGATTAAATCAAATGCTTAAATCTGAAAAATAGCCCAAAATCATCCCGGGAACTAAGTGAAGCTTTACTAAAAAGGCGAAGTTTTCAGTTCATCTTAACAGGCAACTTTTTATTATAGGATGGTATATCACATGGACCCCGGGATGGTTTTAGACTGTTTCAATAATAAAGGCCCCTCTTCATACCTTGTTAATAGAAAATAAGATTAATTTAACTTTCATTAACCTCCCCCTTTGATATTAGATGCCAGGGAAAGACGGGACATTGGGCTGTTTCTTATCTAGTTCCCGAAGTTTTATAATAACACTTTTTATTCGTTATTTTACCAAATTTTGTATCTGAATTTTGAATTATAATTTTATTAGTTCATTAAGTTGAGTGTCTACACCTCTAAACCACTAATTTAAGTCTACAGAAGAGGTAATTTTATGTGTCATAATCAGGGATGTACATCAATTAATCGGTCATTGTCTTATCCCTTCATATCGCTGATAAGATGCATGTATGTCATTTTTCCTTATGTCTGTTCCTTTCTTCATTTTTCAGGGATAAAACAATTGACGACAAATTAATCATTATCCCTATTAGTGTGTGAAAAATTCAGCCTTTGATTCATTTTTTTTTATTTATCCATCATACTAAAATAATTGACATAAATAAATTTAATATTTTTAATTATTGTTTCTTGAGTCAAAGTTATTTGTTGGTCAGCTGGTCAGACATCTGACATACTACAAATAAAAAGTAGCTTCGCTACTAAAATTAGTATTACTCATTCCAGGGATCTAATGGGAAAAGACAACAACCGATAAATTGAGGTACATCCCCTTCTTTAGATTAAAATTACTGGTTGAAACGTTTGGACACCCGACTGAATGAATCAACCAATCAAAATTCAATAAAAGTTCCAAAATTGTTAAGCCAACGAATAACGTTATTTTAAAACTTTGGGGACTAGTATAATAACCATTACAATCCCTTCCTGACTTAGTCCCTAATCCCATAGTATCTTATTGAAAATGACCTTCAGAAAATATTCTCTTTTGTTTTAACGTCATCTACACATTACAGCAAAGTGTATTTGCTTTTATGTACGTCTGAAGATCTCTAATACAGCTAGACAAATAAAGTTTTCGAATAAATTTATTATTACTTAAATCTTACACCAGATTATCATGTACTCTAATAAAGTGTAACTTTTAGCTGGCGATAAGAACGCAATCCTTCCACCAATTTACTCTATTATCTCCCTTCCTACTGGATAAACTACCAATAAGTGATGTCCATGTTAGCAACCTAAAATGTCATAATATCAAAGTACATATATTCTATATCCATTTTTTTTTCTGTGAAACATTAATATATTATTCCTTTAAATTAAACAAAAAAAATTTTCAGGTATTTCAGATTATAAAACTTATATGAGAATTTCTGGTACAATAGGGTACATTGAAAGGTCTTTAACTCCATAAAAAGTACAAAAAAAAGTCAGTACTTCCATCTTTCAATAATACGACGCGATGAATAATTATTCAATGTGACATCAAACACTCTGTTAAGGTCTAGAGTACACTAATTAAAATATAAATTAAATCAATGTTAATGTAAACATCATGTAAAGAATATTATGTAGTAATGTTTTTTTGTCTAAAGATCTCGGAATAGGTTGGTATCCTCAGATGTTGCTTTTCATTGAAGCTTTATAAAGGTCTTCGGGTTGTTTTATGCTACTTTTTATCCTCTTTTTCTGTGTAACCTACATGCTAAGGACGAAACAGATAGATTAAAATGTAATAATAATATAGATAATATAAATAAAACTTCGTAATTACTGCGGATAATATACCATGTAGATATTGTTCTCCTAAATTTCTTTTGAGTAACGTAAAGTAATATAATGACAGGAAAAACTAAGTTATAAAGTAGCTGCCCTACTTCTCTAGAAGTATAAATATTTCGCATTTTATTTTATTGCTTTGTAATTACGTCACATTAGAATTTAAATAACTAAATTTAATATATTGTACAGATTCAAATCAGGTTATCATGTACTCTAATAAAGTGTAACTTTTAGCTGGCTATAAGAACGATCACCCTTCCACCCATGTACTACATTATCTCCCTCCCTACTGGATAAATTATTAATAAGTGATGTCCATGTTAGCAACCTAAAATGTCATTATATCAAGGTACATACATTCTATATCCATTTTTTTCTGTGAAACATTAATATATAATTCCTTTAAATTAAACAAATTTTCAGGTATTTCAGATTATTAAACTTATATGAGAATTTCTGGTACAATAGGGTACATTGAAAAGTCTTTAACTCCATAAAAAGTACAAAAAAAAGTCAATACTTCCATCTTGTCACTAATACGATGCGATGAATAATTATTCAATGTGACATCAAACACTTTGTTAAAGTCTAGAGTGAACTAATTAAAATATAAATAAAATCAATGTTCATGTAAACATCATGTAAAGAATATTATGTAGTAATGTTTTTTGTCTAAAGATCTCGGAAAAGGATTGTTTCATCAAATGTTGCTTTTCATTGAAGCTTTATAAAGGTTTTCGGGTTGTTTTAGGCTACTTTTTATCCTCTTTTTCTGTGTAACCTACATGCTAGGGACGAAACAGATAATAGATAATATAAAAAAACTTCACAAATACTGCAGAGCAGATGCTATACCATGTAGATATTGTTCTCCTAAATTTCTTTTGAGTATTGGACGTAAAGTAATATGATGCACAGGAAAAACTAAGTTTTAAAGTAGCTGCCCTACTTCTCTAGAAGTATACATATTTCGCATTATATTTTATTGCTTTGTAATTACGTCACATTAGAATTTAAATAACTGACACCATGGAATCTGTCCCGATTTTGTATAACTTTTGCGGAACATGTTCCAGTTACGTCATATTTTTCTTTCCCGAAAAATGGAAGTGGGAAAAAAAAAGGGAAGGAGGGAAGAAAAAAGAGATGGGAGAAAAGGGGGTTTTCCCCATCTCTTTTGAAGAGATTTTCTTCCCCCCTTCCCTTCTTAGGGAAAGAAAAATATGACGTAACTGGAACATGTTCCGCAAAAGTTATACAAAATCGGGACATATTCCATGGTGTCTAAATAACTAGATTTAGAATATTGTACAGATTCAAAAATCAATACTCAGATAATAAATATTGGAAGCCTAGATGATTTACCCTTTAATTGAACCAATAGTAACAATTCGAAAACAATGTTGGTTAGAAAGTGTACACATTTTGATACGAATTTAATGTTTTTATTTCATCCATTTAATAAATCCTCTATAAATAGTTGAATTTCAAGGGACAAAGCTTTGCTTTGGGAAAGTGTTAAAAAAATTTGGATCACGATAAGAAAACAAAGTGGACTTCGTAGTAGTTTCACAGTAGCTTTTCTCCTATTTCTTGCCCCTGCGGGGGGTTCTAACCATGCGTGGTAGTTTTCGTTACACTGCACTGCGGGGAAATCTACCTAACCTAAAATCCCCTATCAAAGGCTACAATGAAAATACGAAAAAAAACACGCTACTTCGTTCTCTTTCCATGATCCAAACATTTTAATCTCTAACTTAATAATATGGGACTAAATTTAACCAAATCTTTACCTTATAAAATTTCATTGTTTTATAAGTTTGACAAATTATTGTTTTAAAGTGACCATCTAGTATGATAAATCTATTACTTTAATACTGGGGGTCTAAATATTTTTTGTACTTTGATATCAGAGAAAGTATCAACAAATTATATATTTTCTTAGTGTCCAACATTTTGAAGAAGAAAAATAATTTTTTGTTGTCTCGTTCGTAGGCTTAAAAACTTTGGGGACTTTTATTGAATTTTGCTTGTTTGGTTCCTTTGGTTTTACAATAACGTTTTTTATTCGTTATTGTAACAACTTTGGGATCTGAATTTTGATCTATTAGTTCATTAAGTTGAGTGTCCAAATATTTCAACCACTAATTAAAATCTACAGAATGGGTAATTTTGTGTGTCATCATAAGAGATATACATACATTTATCGGTCATTGTCCTATCCCTTTACATCCCTAAAATTACCTAACTCACTCTGACTTAGAGATGCATGGAAGACCCTATTTATAGAATAGTATCGCTAATAGTATATCAAATATTTCGACTTTATATTTGATATAATATTATAATTAGGTATCTGATTAAAATATTAAACTATATTTATAATCTTAGAAGCGAAGCCACCTAAAAGACAATTTGCGTGAAAAAGGAGTGAGTCACTAGCCAATACTTTTTAGTTCGACTGTCCATTTTATTGTGTGCCAATTATGGTGTAACATATTAGAATTAACGTTTTTAAGATGTTTTTCCTTCCTATAAATAGTAAAGAATAGTAAATTTTCTTTTGAAGCTAAGGCTTTTGGAAAATGCTGGTTCGAATGGGTTCTACTTTTCAGGGAAGCTTTATATATATATACATTATGTTGGTTTTAGGCCTTTTTTTAACTATCTCGCTTTCTCCTTGATGCTAGGGGAGAGGCAACTCGTTGCTTATATAACGACACAATGCATTGGACTAAATCGTCTCTGTTTCTGCTTTATTAGTTAAATATTGATTCATTAAATAACAATATAAAGAGTACAGTTATAAAATAGATAATTCAATCACAGATTAAGACAATGAATTAATTCACATGATGTTACACAAAATTTACCTATATTGTAGTTTACAAATAGTAGTTGAAACGTTTGAACACTGAAATGAAATATCCAACCAATGAAAGTTCCCAAAGTTAAGTTGTTGAGCCAACGAATGAGAAAATTATGGAAATATCAGTCCAGTCGTTTACGAGATCTTAGCGGACATACAGCTATCCTATTGAAATAAGTTCACCCACATTTTTTCACCATTATTATTCTAAAGACTTCCTCTTCCTTCTAGTATCTTCTAGACTTATGTGAGACAGATAAAGTTAGAAAAATCCTGTATTTTCGAGAAGAAAAAAATAAACCTCCTCATAGTGCCTATTAAAAAAGGGGTTAAATTTTATATGACGTTATATTCGGAATATTTCGGCCAAAACACCCTTCATCAGCCCCTAGTTAGAGGGGGGGGGGGGTAAGTTGGTGGCATGCTATGAAATATCAGGAATCTTCATGATAACTGCAGTAAGTAATAGTATACTTGTGTGCATTCACTTCCGCACAAGTGCTTCTTATTCGCGAAAAAAAGAAAAAAAATGATTCCTTATAATAAAGTAACAGGATCTTTGTGTGTGTGTCTGTCTGTCCTGAGATGGTTTTTGGGACAACTCTACAGAAAGAACTCCCTAGAAATAAGTTAACCCATTTTTTAAATTTTCTTTCAAACCAAAATAAAAAATGGGGGTTGTATTCAACCTTCCATTACCTAAAGTGCCCCTAGAGGCCTTTTGATTTTGATATTGTACTAATATGCGGCTTTGATAATTTGATACATGTGCAGAAGTTAAAGCGCACTAAGTATATCTTTAACTAAATTTATGACACACACCTTTTTCAGTAGCGAGGTTACTTTTTAGTATCATGATACGTCTGATACCTCTGAAGTATAGAATTATATTAAATATATTTTTTTTGTAATTAGCATCTTAAAATCATTTTTAAGCAAATATGTAACTTTTGTAACCCCTTATTATAAAATTGTATATGGTTTAAGAGCTCGCTAACAAGTAAACCGATTTAGTTTTCTATATTTAGAGAAGCTTATATTCTGCAATTGTTTTAGACCAAATTACTGATTCTTTCCTCCACTTGTGCTTAGGGCGCAACCTCTAGTCTGTACAGAAATGTTTTAATTTTTTAACTAAGGTTCGATACCAGCAACATTTACCGTTTTTTTTTAAATATCAAAAGCTCGTTTTACTTTGGATATAACTGTCTATGGAGCATAAAATTTATGATCAACTTTTATTTTTTTGCACTAGGATAAATAATAAATAAATAGATCACAGATTTGACCTAGTAAATTCCAGGGAGGGAGAGGACATTGGCCTTTTTATTACAATAGTCCCCAAAGTTTTATAAAAACCTTTTCTTTGTCGTAATCTTAACAACTTTTTATCGAATTTTAATTGGTTGGTTCATTAAGTTGGGTGTTCAAACGTTTCAGCCACAACTTGTAATCTAGAGAAGGAGTAATTTAGGGATCTACATCAATTTATCAGCCATTGTCTTATCCCATTATATCACAGAGTAAATCCAGTATATATATTATCGACATATAAGAATGATGGACGTATGGACATATCATAGTTGTAGAGAAGTTTCAATACAATATATGAGTTTGGATTCTAATGTACATAATTCTATATTTTTACTTTATCTTTTTACCTTTTTATCTCCTTTAATATTGAACAAACCTTTAACTTAAATAGACCATAAATAGAAAGGTGGGTAAATAGATAATTGAGTTTTCTGTCTTTAATTCCCATAAAAACCTTTATTTTATGTTTTCTTGGCTGAGTGAGCAGACAGCTGTGGTGGTCACAATTTATGGAAAAGCTGCACTATGCATAAACAAGGACAATAATATTCAAAAGTAGCGCAACAAAAATAGCTACTAACATAACGTCGATTTTTAGTATCAAAACTACTCTTTAATTTGCATTTTCGGATGATAAACGGGCGGATTTTTTTTGTATATGAGCATCTTGAATATTATTTTGATGTCAATTTGATGGGATTTTTTAGATATTTTGAAAAATGTATTCACTCCGCTGTTATAAATATTATGTAAACTGCTGACTACTCTTCGGCCTTATAGGCCTTTAGAGGGGATAGAAGTCAAACCTTCACATTTCTAGTGTAAATCTCTCTTGGGAGAGTTGAGGTATCTTTACTAAAAATAGTTATAAACCTTCCCTGGACATATAAAATAAAGCTTTACTGTAAAGATCAACCACATCGATTTAGCTGTTAGCGAGATATTTTGTTACACACACAGACAGACGTATAAACATCCTGTTACTTTTTTATTTTTTGCAGACCAAACATTTACTCTAGAACTTAGTTTGTCTGCCCGTCTGTCTGCTAGACACCAAATTTCTATATGAAAAATAGGGTTTCTAAGTTACAAGATCCTTCTTTCATATCATCTTCTTCTTTCTGTAATGCTTTTTACCATTAAACTTTCTAGAAGAAAATGTGTTTATAAGCTGCTATTAAATATAAACTACTGAAAATTTTTGAAGTCAAAAAATATTCTTTTACAAGATACTGTAATATTGTGTTACAAAACAATTTTAGACCCCACCTTTAACACTGCAGAGATGTGT